>NC_056750.1:219097055-219309920 GCF_019279795.1 Protopterus annectens
TGATTCTGGTTTGTGCGTGGGCCTCATTATGGCATTCTTGCATGGGTGTGTGTGCATTTCTGATGGGAGTCATCATCCACAGCTCCAGTGTATAGCCAGCATCCCCCACGAGATGGCCATGTGGGATGTCCCCCCCTGACAAATACCTGATACAGCTGTGAAGCATGCCAGATATGGGAGTCATGGTAGCTTCCAGGGCTGCCAGCACACACATCCATGATAATGCCCTGGGCATTGCACATGACCTGGCAGTTGATGGAGTGTAATCCCTTGCGGCTTATGTAGCACATACCCTGCTCACCAGGTGGTGACTTGATTTGTATGTGCGTGCAGTCTATCGCACCCAGTACCTCCGGGTATTGTGCCACATGGTGGAAGTGGCGCATATTGCTGGCCAACTCCTCCTGAGTTCTGGGGAAGTATATCTGCTCATTGGCATGTGGTAACATGGCATCCAGGAACTGGTGTAGTACCCTGGATGCTGATGCCTGTGAGATACCCATTATATCTCCAGTTGGCCTTTGAAAGGTACCTGTGGCCAGTATTCGCAGGCTTACACATACCTTCGTGTCCACTGGTATGGGTTCCCCTCTGTTGTTTCTGGTTCTCAGGCGTGGCCGGCACAGCTCCACTATTTGCTGTATGATGTCCCTGTCCACCCTGTAATGCTCTACTATCTCCAGGTCATGTAGCCCCTGGTAGGTTACCCTTGGTCTGAACACTCTCCTTCTCCTCCGAGGCCTGCGGTGGTTGTCGGCATCATCCTCCACAACACCATCAGTCTCTAACACATGCTGATGAATCACAGCTATGGCAGCTCCCAACATGTACATTTTAAAAGTTCCCTGTATGTTTACACCTATGGTGCGGTGTTTGGGAATACACAGGTGTGTGTTGGGTGCTTTCACACTTTATACTATTGTGCTGTGAACACCTATGATGTCATAGGGTGTGTATGTACGTTCGTAGCTACAGGTTATGTTATGTGTTTTACTGCCGGAACTACTATTGTGGTGCCTTTGGTGTTGAATTACATTTGCCTGCCGTGGATTACCTCTTGACCTTCCCTTTACATTTCTGCACGTTGCACCTACCATTTTCTGGTGTGCATCCTGCAGCCTACTTTCATTTGTACTTTCCTGGACCTGGTGTATCTTGCGTTATGTGTGCTACTGCCGGTCTGCTGTTGGTTATCTTTGCTCTGCTGTGTCAGGTCTCCTATCTTTGCAATCCAGTACCTCCCCTCCTTTCTTTGCATTCACATGCCTCCCCTAGAATTGTCAGCTGCCGTCGATTGGCCTTCGTGGGTTGATTGGTGTTGATTGCTCATTAGTACTCCAATTACCCTACTTCCGCATTTCCTTCTTTTCTTCCCCTGACCTTCCAGTTTCTGCTATTGTTTGCGACATGTGCGTCCGATTACTGGGTTTCAGGCACATTTTCATCCTCGTACACATGCGCTTTTGGCCACCATGTGTGCTCTCAGCTACACGATTCCTCCCCACCCCTATCCTGCAGCTTTGCTTAGCAACGGACAGGCCAGATTTGCAATGCTCCAATGTGCTTAGTGCTATGGTGGCAGACCCCTCTGCTGATGTCATGTATCTCCTCTGAGCCACTCCTCGGTGTTATACTGCTGCACCGTATGGTACAACCTTCCTTAGGTGGGACATTTGCGATTCAGTATTATCTGCCTCATTTGCATGGCATTGACTACTAATTCATAGTTACCGCACCGAACACTATCGCAGGCCCTTAGCAACCCTTGCACCTTGGTTGTGGTGTTTCATGCCTACCATTGTGTATTATGCTGTAAACCTGATTTCTATTACGTAGCAATTTTATGACATTTTTATATTATTTCGTTATGTTACAGCTTCCGCACACATGCCCTGCGGTTCTGCTGTGCGTTACTGTGGATATGACATTAAATGTTGTTATTTACATGTTGTGCATCTTTTCTTATGCCATTGGCTGTGTATTTCGCCATTGGCATATGTTAACGTTGTGATACCTGCGTCTGGCCCTCTTCCATAGCTCTGATGTTCTGTTTGAGAAAATGTAAACCGTGTTTTTTGGTTTACATTTCCGTGGGCTTACGCTATGCCTGCACCACTTCATGAATCGCTATATGCCTTCATTTGCATGGTGCAACACTGCACATGGGGTGATTTGCATACCTACGCCGGGGGCTGCGCAGATCTGGCGTACACCGGTAGTACACGTAGAATTGGATCGTACCTGAATCGCTCGGCGGCCATATTTGGCGTTATAATGCCTACGCTATGCGTGTGCCTGGCGCAAGCTTCATGAATCCCGGGGTTGGGTAAATATCTGCTCCTGTTCTTATCTGCCACAAAGCCTCTCTTTGTTCGACCTGATTTCTGTAGTCTCCCATTCTCAAGTCTTTGGGATTCTGCTCAAGTATGGCAATCCTAATTTTTTAAAAAAATGTGATTTTAAAAAAATGTAGGTTTGCCATACTTGAAAATGATGTTTTTTTCACTATGTACATACTTTTACATAAATTTTAATAAGCTGTTTAATACATTTAAATGTTATGTATTGTGTTTTTTAATTCAACAGTAGGGTGTTACTTATTGGTAATTGATGTTTACTAGCTGTTAACTGATGTGTGTATTTAAATGTGTTCTGGTTTTTTAGATTGTTCTTCTGATGAAGTCAGCGGTTGACAAAAGCGATTAAACATTTTTTATGCTAAGTCAAGTTGTTGCCTTTCTTATCAATTCTATCTCCATAGATCAAGTGTTAAAGGCCCTATCCAAGGCAAAGAACACAGCTTCCATGGTACCTGATAGTGTCCCAGACTGTATTCTGCAACATCTCCAGCAAGAACTAGCCTTGCCATTGAATACCCTATTAAACCATAGCCTAAGTACAGGCTTCATTCCAGCAGAGTGGAGAACTGCCATTGTCATCCCTTTGCACAAAGGTGGTACCACTACTGACCCTGGAAACTATCACAGCATTAGCTTGACAAGTCTGATCTGTAAGGCCATGGAGTGTATTATTATGGACCTCATAAACAAGGAAATAGGCAATCTCCAAATACTTGACCCCACCCAGTTTGGATTTGTCAAGGGCAGAACCTGGTTGACTTTTTTGAGACTGTCACCAAGGTACTGGATGAGGGAAAGTCAGTACACACAGCTTACCCTGACTTGGCCAAAGCCTTTGACACAATCCCCCACTCGAGCATCATCAAAAAGCTAACAGAACTTGGAGTAAATCTCTACCTCATAAGGTGGGTGGACAACTGGCTCACTGATAAGACCCACAAGGTCAAAATAGGTGCCACTACCTCTGATAGCAGACCTGTCACTAGTGGTGTCCCCTAGGGATCTATCCTGGGATCCCTATTGTTTGGCATCTACTTCTCAGCAGTCTAGGCAAAGACAAAAGGCCTGTGGCTGACCAAGTTTGTGGACAACTGTAAGTTGGGTGCTGTCATTGACTCCCCATATGATGTTAACATACTTCAAGAGGGCCTCACAGCAAGAAATGACTGGTACCAAAATCATGGTCTTAAGTTAAATGCAAAAAAAAAATGTATTATCATACCAGTCCACAAAAACATGGTCCCTTCTGATCACCACATTTGCGGCAACCCCCTAAGCACACAACCAGTGGTGAGAGACCTGGGTACACAAGTTGACAACAATCTCACATTTGACCATCAAGTAGCGGCAGTGGCCAGAAAAGCCTTTTACTTGGTTCATCTCATAAATAAAGGGATTGCATCCAGCAAAAAGGAGGTTATTACCTCTCTATACTCCTCCCACATTAGGCCAATAACAATGCCCCGTTTAGTATCTACCTCTCCAAACACCTACACCAACAGGAAAGGCCACAGAAATACCTCAAAAAGGGAATCCATGGCCTCCAACACCTATCCTATGTGGACAGGCTCAAATCACTATCACTCTACTCTGTATCATACAGATTGCTCAGAGGTGATCTGTGTCTCACCTACAATGCAATTGCAGATCCTGCTCTACTAGAGATGCTCCATATCCATAAGTCTAACTCCTCGCATAATACCCGATCAGAAAGCTTAAATCTAATATGTGACATTAACAAAACCTGCTGGAGAGACAGGTTTGCCTCCCAATGTTTGCCTCTATCTTTGGAATAGACTCCCCATACACGTCAAACAAAGTACATCACTGACTCTCTTCAAGCACAACCTTGATGAGATGATGGGCAACCACAAATTTGTCCCAGGGTTCCACCTGTGTACCTCATTGACAAGGGTAACAGGTGCTGATTGTGGTTTCTTTTTTGGATATAAATTCTTGGCTAGGCTTCTGAGGTCCCCAGAGCCATTAGCCTAGTAATCTCCTGTGATCCTATGTGCCTAACAAATATTGGACTCTTTTAGAATGACACCATTAACTAAGTCACTTGTTAAATTCAATCATCTTCTCTTTATATTGTGGCATCATCTTTGGATAAGGTATATTGTTGCACAGTGTTAGGTTCATACCTGCCTGGGACACATAATCTGAAAGCTCTATCATGTCATGCTTCATACAGTTCAGGGAGGTACATCTCAGGTCATTAACACTCATGTGTACTATGCCAAGAGTCATACTGGTGCATATGGTTCAATGCTTTGAGGGCGTGTGTGATCTGGCGGATTCTTGCCCTGATAGGCAACTGACAGTGACTGTCTCCTTGCTTAGCCCAGTAAGTGGGACATCAGTAGAGTCTCTAATTACCAATATATTGGGTTGTGTGACAGTCTGCCTTAAGGGCTTAGAGGTTGAGACACTGTGAGATATACTGGGGAGTGTTGTCTTGCAGAGTGTTCAGAAGGTTGCTGAGGACAGCATATGGGAGACCATTGAGGTTTGGGTAGTTTGCATTTAAGAGCCTCAGCATATGTAAGTTTATTTGTCTGATCCATTGGTGTAGTGTGTGTGTTACTGGCAACCTCTTTTGTGAAACCAGTGTCTGTATGTTAATTTCCACCATGCTGGCTGCAGAGACAGTAGGAATGTGCACTCCATGTCTGCAGATTCTCCTTTTGTGATTTATGAGGAGTGGTACAATTGGGGTTTGTCACTAACTGAATTCGGAGTTGGGCTGGAAAGAGAGGTCTAGGTCGATCTAAAATAACATTATTGGGGTAATGCTTCTCAATGGGCAAAGTAGCTTCTCCACACTCAGTTAGATACTTGCGAAAATACCAGAGAAAGTTTTATAATGGGATGAAACAGAAAATCCAGTAAACATGTAATAAACGAGGCTCAGATCCTGCAACAATTTAAAATTCCATCATTATTGTGAGTGGTAATACAAGACAAATGTTCCCAGACTATGTTAAAATGCAAGCAGAAAAATTGCAGTAGAAATTTAATAAATGAGGCTCATATCCTGCAGCAATTCACAATTCTCTCACTATTGAGAGAGATACTACAAGACTAAGGTCCCCAGAACAAGTAAAATGGAAACAGTAAAAATGCAGTAGAAATGAAATAAATCAGGTTCCGATCTCATAGCAACTCACAATTCTCCCACTACTGTGAGGGATACTATAAGACTATGGTCCCAGACCAAGTTAAAAATGCAAACAATTGACTTTTGGTTAAAACAAGGAGAAATGCAGAAAGTAAGAATACTCCACTTAGGTTAACACTCTGAATTTTGCAGTGTGTACCAGCTGAAATGGGATGATATGAAACAGAGGCTAACTCAAGCTTTAAAAGTCTAATGGGAGTGCTTTATTGGGACAGCAAATGGGTGAGATCAAAAGAAGATGCAAACTGAGATAGAAAAGAAAGCAGTGGAAAAAGTTAACAGCTTCAAATATCTGAGAGGGATAGCTAAAGAGAAGAGAAGTCAGAATGAGGGGGTCATTGCAAAAATCAGAGGGGATGTAGCCAATTGGCACAGAGTGTCAGGGGTAGTGTGTGATAGAATGACAAAGGATCTGAAAAGTTAGGTGTACAAAATACTGGTGAGACCAGTACTACTTCATAATACAAAAACCTAGACAGTGAAAGCAGAGCAGTTGATGAAGCCAGATGTGATGGAAATGAAGTGCCTGAGATGGTTGGTAGAATCCACACTGTGGGACTGATGAAGAAAGGAGGACATCAAGTTAAAGCCCATGTAGGTACAACTGCAGAGAAGGTCAAAGAGAACAGATTATTGTGGTTGGCACATGTGCTAGAAAGCAGAAGACAATCTGGGGGAGGAGATTTGGTGCAAACAGTATGTAAGCAAGAGGAAACAAGGGCATTCAGTAAAATGAAGGATGGATTGTTTAAGAGAAGACTTGCAACAGTCAGGCGTGATTCTCAAAGAAGGTAGGACAATGCACTGAATCAAGAGAGATGGCGACATTTGACATGAGAAACTGACACTATATAGAAAATGGATAAATGGAGGCTGATGGTGACAATGTTGCCAGTGATTTGACAATTTCTCTTTTAGCAGGACAAAAGAAAGACATGAAATATGTTACTTCCTGCAGGAGGCAGGAGAAAGACCAGCAGCCAAGTAGGTTTTTTTTCTGCTGCAAAATGCTGGCCAATGTTTTTAATATTATTTATGTATGTATTTGCTTTCATTTACCAGGAAGGTCTGTCTGGCATAGCCCCTTTTCAGAGGAGGCCTGGGGAGAAACACTCCAAGAGAAAGAAAACATAGTCAACACAGAAGTAATTATACATACAGAAAAATGGGAAAATAGTGAATAAATTGTATATAAACTTGTCACCAAATTGACGACATTGAAATAAATTGTAACACATTGAAAGCATTGCAAATAACCTGTCAATATAGAGTCACACTCATTGAGTCCAGTATGCTGTCCTTCTATGTATACCTCTGCTTTCTATTTTCCATTTTTTCCTCCCTTCTTATACGTACCTTCCTTCCCCTTTTATGCATTTGAGAAGTATTAATATGGACACAATTGCAGTGCAGTTACAAACATGGTATATAACAATATACCCTTATGCATTGCTTTGTGCCATTCTGCTAAAAGATGCAGTAGCACTGGCAGCATACCCTCTGTGTGCACTGTCTTATTCCAGAATTCAGTGACCTGAAAAGTAAAGTTTTCGGCTCTCACAAAATGTGTGTCAGGGGGCACATAGCTGCCTTTTACCTCAGTGTATATGTTTCACTTAATGAATGTACCTTCCCACATATCTGTTACTGTACTCCTTCCTAGATTTGAGCACAGCTCCCTGCATGAAAGCATTGCATATCTTGTTTTGGATATGCAGTCACTGTATGATTTGCCATGCAGCACCATCAAGCTGTGCAATCTTTGTTCAGACATGCAGTGCATCTCTGTCCAAGCCAGTGTAAAGAGAGACTACAGCAGTGTAGCGTTCGTTATCCTGGAGAAGCAAGGCTGCAAAGGAACATAATAGTAACATTTAAGTATATTAAGGACATTTGTGAAGTTCAAGTGATTAGCAATTTTATAACAAGAAAAAATAGAGAAAGAAAGAGTGAGACAGCAAAAGAGACAGAGAGACATTAATCAAAGCAAATCAGTAGAACCAGAATGTATAAGATCGACCACTCACATGAGCAAAGGAGTCACATGAAAGTATGATTTCAGAAAATAGGTAGTGCCTAATTAAAGTATCATTTCTAGCACAGTGGTATAGTCAAAAGCAGTAATGGAATTCAAGATTACATGGGGCAAATCATTATTGCTTAAGTAGCAGCATATGTCATAGACAGGGATATGGACAGTGTATGTTTGCCTGGCAGTCTTTACTTGATGTCACAATCTAAGCTATAGTTGCAATCACTAATGTTGAATGTTTAGAATATTGAATGTTTCATGCATTAGTGCTGTGGCTAACTCCTCCGTGTTACAACTGCCTAGCTGTAAACTTGATGCCATTAATATAGGGAAGAGAGCTTACCACATATTGACAGATGGAACAGCCATCACATGGAACAATTCCTTTATGTATGCTCAAGTTCTGACTGACATTAACATCTGGTAAACAAAATTGGTTATGTACCAGCATGTCAGATACATTCCTAGCTCTTTTATATGCAATACTCACAAAATCAGGTCGTATAGAGTTCAAAATGTTATCCCTTAGGAGCATAGGACACAAGCGGCTTGCTTTTTTAACTATTTCCTCAGTTATAACATTATAAGTTGTCACTAAGAAAACTTTCTTCTGCTCTTCATTGTTCACAGCTGCATTGGTAAGTTTATTTCCACCAATACAAACATTATATTTTCCACTAGCATGGACATAATGAGAATCTCCCTGAGAGTTAACAGAATACCTCATGTCCATAATTTTTTGTTTAGCTTCCCTGACCAGCTGGACATCATAGCCTCTTCTAATAAACATTTTTTCTACTTCAGCTATCTCTAAATCAAAGCCCATATCAAGGCTACAAGTCAACTCAAGTTAATTATTAAATTCAAACTGCCTTAAATGAATGTAATGTTTGTTTTTTTAATGCTGGTCTTGAATAATATGCCTTATATATATATGTTTGTGGTTAAAGCTTTGCATATTTTATCCATATGTATATAGATTTTTAAATTTAAGGTATGCAACTTTCAAAGCTAATTGAGTTTCAGTTTAATAATTAACTTGCATATTTAAGGAGAGTTCCTCAGGGATTCATTTGTCTGAAGAAGTACATGTTATTGGTTGTACGAAAGCACTTACATTAAATTGTTGTGGGACTTACTTCATTCATGTCATCTCTTGTTTATTATTTAGTTTGTTCTTTTTGAAGTTTAAAACAAATGAAAATAAAACTTAGGAATATTTTAGAAGACTAAAATGAATATTGAAAATAGTCCTGACATCTAGGAACAAAGTCCAGGCTATAAACCAATTTGCTCTTCATGTCCTAACTTACAGTTTTGGAGTGACTGACTGGCCTCAAAAGGGGAGTTGGACAGGGAAACAAGAAAAACGATTTATGCTTATTAAATGATTTATAAAAATTAGTGTGTGCCAAGATTATATAGTCCCCATTCTGAAGTAGATATGGGCCACCTCAAAATGAATTACATGTATAGATTCGCGGGTTCCGGCATGTAGATCGCGAGACAAATGCCTGCGAGCTACATCACAGAAACTAGAAGGCCGCAGCACCGCTAAACTGTAGAGCGGTGCTGCCAAAAGACAGATACACTGTGGTAACCTACGGCGGTAGGAAAACCTAAAAATGCAGACGGCCCCTAAAGCGAAAACGCAGGCTGTCAAGTTACAGTGTATACGGCCGGCAACGAGAAACTGATCGAAAAGACAAACTGCACATTGGTAGTGCTACACAAGTGAAGCAAACACATACATAAAAGTATTACTTACCTTTACAGCCCCTGTTGACCACACAAACACAGCAAACGGTCCCCAAGAAGCAGGAAGTAAAATCCACATTATGAACTGTAAAACACAGCACAACTAACCCTGAGAAATGGTGAATAGAATACTAAGTCATGTGTCAGGCTATAACCTTAAAGGAACAGACAGTTTAGTGTCAGACTCAATACCCCACACACAGTACAACTTAATGAAAAACCAGTTTGTGCACTAGGAGGAAGCATGTCACAGCAGGAGGGCTTTAGTATAGGACCAACCCAAATAAGAGGCATGCCTGCAACAAACAGCACCTGTCCTGGTAGAGCCCCTGAGTGCAGTGTTAGGTGGGAACATGCCAACCTGGTCAAGCTTGGACTGCTAACCCAGTAGCAGGACATACAGTAGCATTAACCCATCTCCCACTCCACATTAGTGTATGTCCTGCAGGTGTAACCAAACCCATCCATTTGTCCCTGCAATAGGAGTGTACACAAGTACGCAGTCCCATGTAGGCAGACAAGGGTGCAACACAGAGGTACCTCCCTATGTAACTACTGCCACTGAAACTGAGACAGGGCCCAACACCCTGATTGGCCAGCAGCAACAACTGGGAGTTAAAGGGGGCTGGTGCAGTACACTGAGAACCTGTGCTGCAACTAGGCTTTGTAGACACCTACCAGAGTACAAGCATATGGCAACTCCAGGGTTGTGTTAACTGCAGACATTGAAACAATAGCGGAGAGGCAGTCAGAGACGGGTGGAGTGCACAAAGCTGTACAGGGCCACTGTGGCAGACAGTGCTACTACACATGGTACAAGACAAGGTGGTGTACAGCGAGTAACACACCGTCTGGAAGGGACTTGCTCCAAGACTGGTTGTATATTCTGTTCCCAGCTAGACTGGCTGTGATGGATACTGAGAGGCCATCAACAAGTGCTGCTACCATGCTGGAATCTATGTATCTGTATAGCCCCGGTCTGCTTGGCAACAGATACAGCACAGTGCCCAGCCAATGTGGCAAACCAATGATGGTGGTGGAAGGGTACCTCTACCATTTGAAATGTGAAGCACCACTGAAATGGTACTGGGCATGTATCGAGCGGAGAATAAAGGCGTGCAGAGGATGTGCCATCACTGTTCACCAGGAAGAGGGGGAAGAACTGCTGAAATCACTACCACACCAGCACAGCCCAGATGCAACAATGGCCTAAGTGGCTACACTGTGAGCAGAACTGCGGCAGAGGGCAGTAACCGGTAATGAATTGCCAAGCTTGGTAATGCAGAGTGTCCTAGGCAGAGCAGATGACAACGTACTACAGGAGATGCCTTGTCGTGCAACCCTTTGGCAAAGCATAACCAGGGTACGGCAGCGGGCACGGACATCCATGGCTACACCTCCAGCAACACTTGCGGATATTTATGTCAGCCAGTATCCACTCCGTAGTGACAGCTTCATCCTCTGTAGAAAGTCGGATATGGATGGGACAGATTCCTTGGTTCTACTTACTACAACACAGAATTTGACCGATCTGTGCAGGTCTGACATCATTCTTGGAGATGGCACCTTCCCCACATGGGCTGATATATGTTGCCAGCTATATACATTACATGGATGTATTGGCACCCCCACCTCAACAAGGATTGTACCCCTGGTGTACTGTCTCATGACACGGAAGTCAGAGTCTGTATACACCGCTTTGTGGGAGGTACTGAAGGGTATGGCTGCTGAACAGGGATGCACTTTGTCTCCACAGTATATTATGACCAATTTTGAGAAGGCAGCAATTCATGCCAGCTGGAAGGCATTCCCTAGGAGTATTCTGAAGGGATGCCTATTCCATTTTGCACAGTTCATCTGGTGCCAGATCCAGCATCACCACCTTGTTGCCCTCTATGGCACGGACACTGCTTTCTCAATTGCCATCCGCAAGCTAATTGCGTTGCATTCCTACCATTGGATGATGTTGTCCCTGCATTTCTGGACATTGTGGCTTCCTTACTGGACCTATTGGCATTTTTCTAGACCATCATTATGTACGAGGCCGACCATGCAAGTATGCATCCCACTGCTCAGTGCAGACATGAATCCCATCGTCATACCCTTTGCGGTTTTGGAATGTGTCTGATGTCTCAGAAATGGACTTCCCACGGACTAACAACCAGGTGGAGGCTTGGCATTGTTGGCTGAAGGTATTACTGGGACACCCTACTGTACAGCTATCCGACCTTCTGTCTGTTCTGCAGCAGGAGCAGAACCTGACAGATACCCGATGAGAATATCTTTTGAGGGGAATGTCTGTGACACTGCGTAGGAAGGCTATTGTTGTAATGGAGCATCTTACAACATAAGTGTGACTACAGTGATGTGCAGGATTTCCTCCATGCTGTGGCACATTTCTACAAGTTGTGATACTGTTTGAGTTTAGTACGCACCAAGCACTACACACATCACATTGCATATTGAATTAATAAAGGCTTTGCCCCCAACACACAGGTTTTATGGTGCAACTTTCATGCCCACGTGGCATGCTATGCCAGCCACATGTTCCACTGACAGTTGCACATAGTGGCTTCTAAGGGGTTGCACAGTGTATCACTGTGGGGGGTTGTATCTGCCACCTGTGGTTAGGGTGCAGGGGATTCCTCAATTCTCACAGGGAATTGTCCACATTCATTTGTCACTGCAGCTAAATTGTCATCCTGCCATGTGTCCACATCCAGCTGTCTCACAAGTGGATGTTGCACCGCCTAGGTGCCGGAATCCATAGATCCGCAATTGTGGGACTGCATACATATCCACTACTCTCACAAGATTAAAATATAGTGAAGGCTTTAAAATATGAGGAGAATAAGTCTAAGATAAATTCCCTGCTTAGTTTAGCAGATGCTATCGGTGTCAAGCGGGAATGGAAATCAAACCAGAAGTAAATAAAAATCAGGCAGCAACTGACTGTGCCAAAAAACAAAAGAGCGAATATAACATGAAGGATCAGATGAGATGGCAAGAAATGTGGAAAATGCATAAATATAATTGCAATTACAGAAAACTCTTAGAACAACCTCATGTCAAGCAGGACTGAATGTGGCAATGGTTAAAGAGAGGTGAATTTAAAACAGAAGACAAAAGGTTAATACTGGCGGCCCAAGAGAGTGGACTAGGTGCACGTTGATTTACAAAGTCCATTGAACATGTGGAAGAAACAGACAAATGTAGGTTTTGTAAAACAGAATTGGAAACAGTCACACATCTTGTTGCCAGGTAGGATGCACTAATGGCAAAAGGACTGTATATTGAAAGGCATAATAATGTGGCAAGACTGTTGCATTGGGGATTGTGCAAGCATTATAATATTGAAGTAGTTGAAAAACGTTGGAAACATGATCCACAAAGCATTACAGAAAAGATGAAATTTATATCAAATGGGATCATCCATTACCAACAGTTCAAAAAACATATGTAAGAAAAACAGATATAGTAGTCCATAAAAAAAGACAAAAGTAGCATTGATCAAAAATTGCTATACCCAGTGACTGCAGTGTCTTACATACAGAGAGACACAAAGTTATAAAATATCAGGATTTATAGGCTGAAACTAGGGTAATGTGGAAGAAGGCTACCCAGACAGTTCCAATAGAAGTAGGAGGAGTGGGTCTTATAAAAAATAATTTACAATTGTACTTAGATATGTTACCAACGCATGTAACTCCATATGATTTGCAGAAAGAGTCAATTCTGGGCACATTACAGATGCTGCAAAGAGCACTTCTGGCTAACATCAAAGATTGAAACAACAGTAATTTCATGAACTTTAATCGTACTTTGACTTATGAAGGGGGTCCATTCCTGTCATGGTATTAGAACCCCAAAAGACTTGGAGAAATTAAACCAGGAGAAGTCATCACCCAAAGTATACATGCAAACATTACTCAGTTTATTTTTTCAGGATAGTAGCTCATATGTGTGCTCTATAAGGCTAAAAACACAAAATCAATGGGCCCTGACACCATCCCAGGTTACCTATACCATGACTTGAAACCTGATTTAGCAGACACAGTTAGATCCCTACTTAAACACAGCCTCCAGACAGACTATGTTCTTGCAGAGGGGTGCACAGCAACAGTCATCCATCTGAACAAGGGAGGCCATCACCTAATGCAGGGAATTATACATCCATAATCCTGACATCTGT
This sequence comes from Protopterus annectens, assembly GCF_019279795.1. NCBI lineage: Eukaryota > Metazoa > Chordata > Ceratodontiformes > Protopteridae > Protopterus > Protopterus annectens. Next base: position 219,110,582 of record NC_056750.1, read on the forward strand.
GGGGCAAACCAATGACTCATCATGGACCTTATCAAAAAGGACACAGGTAATGTTACAATGGTTTACCAAGCCTATTTTTAATTTGTTAAAGTTGCATTATGTCTGGTAAGTCCGGGTAACGTCTTCAAAAAGGTCACTAAGGGCACACATGATGAAAAGAGTGTCATCACACATAACTTGATCTGGTCAAGGCATTTGAATAAAATCCACACTCAGATATTACAGAGAAACTGCCTCAAGGGAGCATAAACATCTATATAACCAAGTAGTTAGACAAATGGATCACACACAGGATACACAATGTCGAAGTGTGTGAAGTAATCTCTAGTTAGAGTCCAGTGACCAGGTCCATACCACAGGGTTCTGTACTAGGTCCTTTCCAGTTTAGTATTTAATTCTCAAAAGTCAAGGCAAACTTAGAAATCCTTTGTCTAACCAGCTCTGTGGATGACTGCAAATTGTGGACAATCATTGAATCTAGGAAGACTATTATGGCTATACTACAGAAAGTATTAATGCACACAACTGATTGTTGTCAGAGCCATGGAAACACAATAGATGAACAAACACATCATTATTTCCTTTTCAAAGCAAATGCACAAGCTAATTACAATATTGACTGCACACCCCTATGAGTAGATCAAGTGGTATGTGACCTTGGTCCTCAGGTAGGTATTCAGCAGAACTTCCACCAGCATGTGACCTCAGTGGTGACACATCCCTTGTATGTAGCACAAATCCTGAGTTTGGGTAGACCATCCGCACCAAAGGACATTATAGTCCCATTGTTTTCAGCCCTCATCACACCAGTAATTGAGTACAGTGCATCCTTTTGCATGTACCTCACCACTCATCTTCAATTGATGATTTTCTCAAGTATATCACTTTTGCCACAGTGTGCTTCCGCACGTCTTTTTGGTCATACTTAAGTATTCTTTGTGATGTATAACCATTAGGAGTTGATAATGCAGACGTCCCTTCAAGGTGTTATACAAGATGCATGTGTGATGCATCTTCCTGTGATGCACGCAGTAAATACACAGCTCAGTGACAACATTGATGGCAGGGGTTACATTCCTGCAAGTGTGGACTGTGACATATACGTGTCATGCAAACCTCTCAGCTAGGCAAGATTGTTCATAATTTAAACTACCAGTATAACAATGTCCCTCTTAACACATTCGAAAAGTAGTCATTTTTGAGGAAGATGTATTTGATTCCCCTTACTGACAAATCATTACAGTTGTATACGTGTTCATGCAGAACATGTATAATAAGTTACAATCATATATTTGATATCAATGACACAGATTAGTGGTGGTATTATTCTGATTTTGTCCATGATTTTGTGTGCTTCGGTCTACAGTTGTCCATGAGCTCATTGCTATGTGTCCTGATTGGTTGAGACCTAAGATGACATTACATTTATATTCAAGCAACTCATTTTGCACATCTTCAGAAAATGCACATAACCCCTATTATATATACCATCCGTGCTAGAATGTCCTGTCCAGTAATCATATCTGGGTGCTTACATCACAACCAATCATCTCCATTGATATGTGACCTTGAGTAACAGTCACATACTATGCAATAACTGTGTGATGATATTATTATACCCACACAGGAAGTGTAAACAGCTGTATGTACTGTATTATGTACATGTGTGATTACTGTTCATGCTACAACTGCCTTGTTTTTGGGGTGTAAGTATATTATCATGCCCTTACTGGTGTACATTGCAATGTTTCACTTGTCCTCTTCCCTGTTTATCATTTCTACCATTCATGTATGTGGCACCTTTCAATACATAGGCTTCCCAAGACTATTGTATTAATAATGGCAGTATATGTACCCTTGTTGATCACCAGCAAACTTTATTTCTGTATGCCAAAAACATGTTTGTACTGTACTTTGCACGGAGTACACTTTTCTATAATGTGTTAGTAGTGCAGTCATCGCCTTAAATAAAACCCTGGTAGTCATTGTGGCTGTCCGTGCAATCTCGCAGAACAAGTTCGCTCGGAGGTAATCTTGTCAGCATCTCTGAATGTTTTCATGCTGCTTTACGCATTTTTCTGGCTGGCAACCCTGTTGCTGACCATTAAACCACTCTTGTGCTCTTATAAGCACAATGCGTGGCATGCATATGCAGTTAGCACTGTTGCTCATCTCCCTAGCACGCTTCATACTAAGCTTACACAGAGTTTATTGATTCCCCAGGCAAAACTTTTCAAATGAACTAATCATCATTTTTTCCTGTAGAGGGAAGTTTGTGTGCAGGTTAGACTGCAAAAAGTGCAGCTTGGCAAGATGATGGAAGAGGGGGCATCCATGCAACCATGCAACCAAACAAAATGGCATACAGGTGAATTAACTGGTATTTCCTGTTTGGTTTATAAGCACAAAAAACACAAACCAGTTCAGGTAAAGATATAAGTAAAAAAAAAAAACTTTCTACAGTTTTTTTTTTAATTACGTCTATTGTAGATGAAACAACCCTGCCTTATTAGATTCCCCTGCATTGGTCAAGTGGCAGGAAACATTGTAACCACAAATAGAAACAGATGAGTAGATGGGACCTGTGTCCTTCGGTGACAGGTGCTGACTGAGGTTACCTTTGGGAGATAAACTCTTGGCTAGGTTTGTAAGGGCCCCAGGGCTATTAGCCTAGTAACCTCCTATGATCTTATGTTCACATGTGTGCGATTTCTTTTGGAAAACTACAGTTAAGTCATTGACCTCTTTTAAATCTTATTGCCAGTATCACTGAGATGTTCCCCTGTGTAAAACAAAGTTGACTGCAAATGTCCAAATGTTTGGCTGAAATTCTCAGTAGCCAAAATAGCCTTGAAACATTCTACTGCTATGTAAAGCTGTCTTTGCCATGTTTCACACTTGACAATCCCATGACATTATATGAATAGAAAACATTTCCTGGGTGCTGGCATTCTCTTCTTCCTACCACCAACTTATGTTTAATATTAAAGCATTGGCAGGTCAGGTTCCCACTACACTATTCCTGTCACTTACACTCAAACAGGTGCATCATACTTTCACCAGAATCAGACATGCATATGGTATTTGTTACAATATGAAAGACCTCTGAGAATTAAAGTATTCATTTTTAACACAGTTGCCTAATACTTAAACCTGTTTCGTTTTACCATGAAGCTGGAACACCAAGTCTAAATGTCTATGTGTGTGTGTGATTGTACACACTGTTTTTTTTTCCTTCCATGCAGCATTAATTGGGTAAGTATATTATCCTGATCAACTACATTCTTCTGTAAACACTAGAATCAGCCACAATTTTTCCATGAATATAGTGCCTTCTTGATTAAGATTTTGTTCATAATAATACTTCATGCAACACCTATCTGCAGGACAGAATACATAAGGTGTATGACATTTGATCTTAATAAATGTGCAAAACAACAGTTAAAATAGGAAAGTTACAGCACCAAGAAAATATGAGAATGGAATCTGATATTAACGAACTTGAGAAGGAGAGAGTGTATAAATTAGACATGTCCAACCTGCGGCCCTCAGAGCTCTTCCATGCACCCTCTACCTCTAACGCCAACATCGATGTACGCATGTCCCAAAACACTTTTTTGTTGTGTTTTTCACGCCCGTGACCTGTAACTCTAACATCGGTGTGCAGATGCGCCAAACCATCCTTCTAGTTTTGATTTTTTTGCGGTAAAGAAGGGTCTGTGTGTTTGTGCCAAAGAATCAGTGTGTGTGAGTTCTTGCTGAAGAGGGACTCATGTATGGATTTGCCGCCACTGCCTTTGAAAGAGACAGCACTTAACCTGTGTTAATAGGTAAGTATGGAATGAGTGAGTGTGTGAGTGAGTGCATGTATGAAAGCAGAATGTTTGTGTGTGAAAGTAGAAGACTGTGTGTGTGTGTGTGTGTGTGTGTGTGTGTGTGTGTGTGTGTGTGTGTGTGTGTGTGTGTGTGTGTGTGTTTATGTGTGCATGACAGAGAGAGATACATGCACAAAGAGGCTAATGACTATCAGTCTACCTACTGAACACAACAAGTTAGCTCACAAATATATTGTACATTAAAAGTGCACTTTCATTAAATTGCAGCTTTCTTGACAGGGAGAGTGTTGTATTGAATATGAAATCATTCCTCTCAACTGTATGGATTTTTGAAGAATGCCTGAATTTTTGCCTCCTCTTCCAATTAGTGTCTTTTGCTTAGGAAATAAAAGTAGTCATCCAAGGTAATGCAGTTCCAGGGAGTAAGAATGAGACAGCAGCCTAGGGTTAATGGGTCAGTAGTGGATTTTTGCGCCCGTGACCTGTAACTCTAACATCGGTGTGCATATAGTTTTTTTTTTTGACAAGCAAAAAAGCACCCAGCACTATTTTATCATTGGGGAGTTCTAAGCAGTGGTAGATTGGACAACAGTAAGCTTATCTTTGGTGGCTCATCAATACTGGCAAATCAGGTGGGCACAATGTCATTTTTTAAATGTTGGGGGTTTTGGTGTGTATGTGTGTGTTTGTGTTGGGAGTGCTGCAACAGCAGATGATTATTAAAGAAAGAGACTTGCAGACTGTGGAGAATATGTTTCTTTGTTTCAAAACCTGATACTTGGGTACTAGGCATGCCAAAAGTAGATTTTTTAAGACATAGCTTCTTGCCATTTACAGTGGATGGATATTTACATTTAATGGACAATGTTAGCAGTATGAGTGTGGTCCTGTAGGGATCTGGAGGATGCAAAGTCTACCACTGCCAATGCCTTGTAAAGTGACCTGGAAATGGATATTGGGATGTTACTGAAAAAATACAGCAAGTGGGCTTTGAAATATAATTTAATTAAACAAAGTGTACTTGCAATTTACAGGCCATAATTTAATTTATTTCAGGTAGTCCAGATCCTGGTAGATTGTATACCATTAAACTTAATTAGGGAGAACCATCATTCTGGGGAAATAAGCAGCCCTAGTTTCAGTGAAAGCTCTGTGGTTGTTTGCAGGTAGGAAGTTGCAGGATGTGGATGCAATGTGTTTTATTATTTTTAATGCATTTGTCATTTCAAAGCATGGTTTTCTTTGTCGTAAAAGAAGGCAGGATTGAATGAGCCTTATAATGCTTAACTGACAATGATAGGATAGAAACATTATACGTGATGTATAATGTTTGCAGCTACAGCTGTTTCAATGGCGTCTGTGATGCATAACTGTTTTTGGGCCTGTGTCACACTTTTATTTTTTGCTTTGTCCAGATTTCTTGTTCTAAGGTTGAGAGGTATGGTTCCATGCTAAATTAGAAGGTCGTATTTACCTTGAAAGACTTTTTTAGCATAATTATGAGAAACAGAGCTTTTTTAAATATCTCTGCTTATTTCCAATATAAACTGCCATGTAACCTTGCAAATAACTTTCTTGTTAAGCTAATTTAATTCTTTTGGAATTGACAGGTATGTTTCATTGGTTCAGACCTAAGCACAGAGTGCTAATGTGACTTTGATTTCTTTCAGCAGTCTGTGGTTTACTTATCACAATAACTTTTCTGTGTTTCTGGGCATGTGATCAATTTAATGGTTTTAAAGATGTTTTCCAAAAATAAATAAATACATAATAAATAAAAAAAAATAATCCTCTCTGCACTTTGAGCTATTGACAAAGTTTAGAAATTTGTTTTTTTTTCAAAAGCGAAGGTCAGCATTACAGCTCAGTAAACTGTCAGTCTGTAAATAACGTCTGCACAAATTAAAATGTCTGAATGTCAAATGGCTTTAGATTGGATGGAAGTTATATGTTTACTCCAGTATGTAGTATGATCTTAGAGAGTTTATGGATTTCTTATTGATTTACTTTTTGCTGAGAAGTTGTTGATTTATTGATGGTCCTTTTGGTGGTGGGAAATTGCATGGATGAATCCATCTTTTTTTCATATATTTTGACTTCCAGACAATTTCATTCAGTGAGTCTGTGCCATGTGATTACTGAGGTTGCCTATTTTAGAAGTTAGGGGCTCCTTTTGTGTGTGTAAGAGAGAGAGATTTAATATGTATACTGCAGTGGTGGTGCTGCGGTAGCGTTGTCGCCTCACAGTTAGACTTTGCCCGTTCGATTCTCAGTTAGAGCGTCTTCTTTGTGGCGACATGCATGAATGGGGGTTCCTTCGTTGAAGGTTGTGCATTAGGCCCGGCAAGCCAGCACGTAAAAATCTACTGCCAATCATTAGCGGACCGGAGTTTCACTGTGGCGACCCCTAACCGGGAAAAGCCGAAAGACACAAACAAACTGAATATATTTTTGCAAATGGAATTCTTAGTTAAATAGGCCCCTCTTCTTGGGCAAGTAGACTTGAGTAACCAATATTAGATCTTAACCATCCAGATAGGAAAGTTTAGTATGTGGATTTTCCATCAGGTTTGATGAAGGCTATACTACTTACTCAAGGAGTACATTTATGACTATCCATCCAGTTGTCAAGTTGCTGAACTACTTTGTTTGATAATAAGAGGAGATTTTTACAGAAGTTGAAGGATTTTGTGTAAAGAACCTGTCCATACAAAGTGGCTTGTTTATGTTGCAGTGAAGACTGTGATCTTTGTAGTGAGCGTTTTAAATATAACCAGTATTTCTGAGGTGGAGAAAGTCCATTAAGGCAGGAAAGCAAGCCAGTGATGAAATTTATAGGGACCAGTGAGAGACAGAGGAAAGCAAGAAGTTTTTTAGCCTGTCTGGATAACTAAGTGAATGCAGTCCTTTGACCTTTTTTATCAGAAATGGTTGTGGTCTTTCTTTTGGCATGGTATTTTGCTGAGGCACATGCCAAAAGGGGCATTGCACTCAATAATTGCTCTTGTAAAGGAAGAATACAGGCATGTTATGACCTCCTTGTCCCTGGATGATACCCTTACTAATGAGGTGGGCCATGTAAAAAGCTTTCCGTACAACGGAGACAACATGGTGGTCAAAAGTCAGGTTTCTATCAACCTGGGTGCCCTAGCACCTCACAACTGATTGTGTCCTTACAACATTGTTATGAATGTGATAATTTGTGGGGACAAGGGGATGATGATGCATTTTTTTGGCATATAGCTTGAGACTATGTTTCTGGCACCAGTCATTTGTTTGGGTGAGACCCTCTTGTAGCTTATTCAGAATTGTTTTATTAAGTCAGTAATGTGAATTCTTTACTTTATTGCAATTTTGTTGGCTTATTTTTGTGGATTATAGTATTGTAGGACTGCTAATATTGACATTTTATGTAGTTGGACTGCTGGAGTGGTTTTCCCAGTGAGAAATGCTACTGCTGTAGTGAATATCTGTTTATTTATAAAAAAAAAAAATTTATATATATATATATATATATATATATATATATATATATATATATATATAAACTAAGATGTTAGAGTAACTGTTAGATTAGAGAATTAGAATTAGAATGGGAATTAGAATTTTAAAGCAAATATTAGGCATTTATTACATTTATTCATTGTTCAAATGCACCTACAGTACAGCCAGGAGATTCACTTTGGTCTCCTGCAGCAGCGAAAGAGTTAAGTATATGATATATTTTATATGCGGCCCCAAGACAATTTCTGTTCACTCAATGCGGCCCCAGCAAGCCAAAGGTTGGACACCCCTGGATAAATGTTTCTGAATAGATGAAGGATCCACAATAAAACACAAACAAATGAGAATAAAACTCAGTAAGGAATACATCAGCAGATTAAAACTAATGTTGAAAACTGCCTTGATATCTAGGAATAAAATCCAAGCTATAAATAAATTTGCTCTTCATGTTCTAATGTACAGTTTTTGGATGATTGATTGGCTTCAAAACATATTGTATCATTTAGACATTAAAACATACTTATCAAATGGTATATAAAAATCATTTCATAACAAGATTACACATTCCTTGCTTTGAAGAAGGTATGGGCCTCCTTAACATTGATTATATGTATTGATCTGCAACCATGGGGCTGCATGTGAATCTGCTGGTCTCATTAGATGCAAACATAATGAAGCAGAGGCATATCTTGTTGCTGGCTGTGATATGTTCATGGCAGAGGGCCTGCATACTGAATGCACACACATATGGTAAGAATTTTGCATTGAGAACTTTGAAAACACTACAATATTGAAGTAGCTGAAAATCATTGTAAACATGAATCACAAAGCATTATAGAGAATGATGAAGTTTATATCATATGGGATTGCCCATTACCAGCAGTTCAAAAACAGATGCAAGAAAAATAGATATATTAGTCCATGAAAAAAGAAAAAAAAATAGCATTGATCATTGAAATTGTTACACTCAGCGATTACAGTGTCTTGCATACAGAGAGACAAAAAGTCAAAATTAAATTTGGGAAGCATTCTTGCCTAGTTTATGTATCAGTTGAAATCTATAAGTACATCTAAGCTGAATCTGCTATTTGAAGCATGCAACTGTCAAGCCTTCTGTGGCCATGACTCCCCAATTTGGAAATAAGGAGCAACAAATATGATTCCAAAGTTGGGGAAAAGCCACTGCATTGAGGTACTTAAAACTTAATTTCATTTTGAAATATGAATCTGTTGTGCTAATGTGACACCCTTGTCTCCCCGTAAATCTAACCATGATGTTCCATCATACCCTGACTGACAAATTATAGTATCAATAAGATATTGCCCTTCTGGTCATTACTGGACATACAAATACCACTCTGTTAAACCATAGTGTTGATATACAAAAAAAATTTAGCAAGCTAACCTGGCCATACTTATTTGTCACCCTTACTGGAATGTTTTTTTTTCTCAGAGGAATTTATAACCACCCTCCAAGAAACAGAGCCATAGGAAGGGTGAGATAAAGGACTCTGCTGCCTAAACACCAACCTGCAGGAGCACCATTTAGAATATGCTACCTTTAAAACTAGCTTGGCAATTTACAATCTGTCATTGAGCAACCCTAATCATTTGTTGACAGCTTGTAAATTGTTAAACTATTTTTAAGGTAATTTCCAAGTTGCCTAGAAGCAACTGATCATGCTTAATAACATCTTGTAAATTTTAAGAATGATTTTTAAAGGTAGTTCATCTACTTTGCATCATGGGAACTATAGACCCATAAGTCTAACCAACCTTATCTGCAACACTATGGAAAGAATCATCATGGACCTTTTCAACATGGACATAAGTGACCTTCAAACTCTTGACCAGACTCAGTCGGGTTTTGTTAAGGGTAGATCATGCTCATTAAACCTGGTGGACTTCTTTGAGAATGTCACTCAAGCCCTGAATGAAGGCAAAACAGTACATACCAGCTAGCTTGATTTAGCTAAGGCTTTTGACACAATGCTCCACTTAGCTATCATTGAGAAACTCTCCCAGCTGGGGATTAACCCTTACATCACTAGATGGGTAGCCAACTGCCTCAATGATGGAGCACATAGGTTCATAGTTTCATAGGTGTGTACTAGGCTAATGGCCCTGGAACCTTTACAAGCCTAGCCCAGAGAAGTGCCCTGGCATTGTGCCACCCAATGTTAGTTCCCAGTGTCTCTATAAATTAGAGCCAGTGGAGTGGTCCCTAGGGTGAACTTTCTATTTCCAATCCCCCTCATCAAGATTTCTTTTGAAGAAAGCCAGTGAGGTGCTCTGCTTGACATGTATGGGAAGTCTATTCCACAGCATGGGCAGTCTCTGGGTTATGAAGCTGTCCCTCCAGCATGTTTTGTTGATTGTGGTAATGAGGTTGAGGTCTCTGGAGTGTGTGGTGTGGCGTGATTGGGATTTCGTTAGATGAGCATTTCTAATGGATTTGGGTCAGACATGGCTTTGCAAGTCAAGCAGAGCTCGCCTCTTAGTAGACGATATGAGATAGAGAATAGCTGGGGTTTTTGAGTCTGTCCATGTAGGACATGGGTTGAAGGTCTAGGATCCTCTTCATCAAGTACTTTTGTGGCCTCTCCAGCTGTTGCAGATGTCTAGTGAAGTACATGCTAAATGGGGCATTATACTCTATGATTGGTCTAATGAGGGAAGAATAGAGAGAAATGATGACCTCTTTCTTCCTGAATGCAAAACCACTGGTAATGAAGATGGGCCACATAGAAGGACTTTCTGACCACAGTGGCATTGTGGTGGCTGAAGGAGAGGTTGGTGTCAACCTGTGTCTCCAGATCTCTTATAATGCCTTCAGTATTCAGTGGGCTCCCATTGATATGGTAATTAGTGGGAAGTGAGTTTTTCCCAAAGGGGATGATGAAGCATTTTTTGGCATTAAGCTTAAGGCCATGGTTTCGACACCAGTCATTGGTCTCAGTGAGGCCTTTCTGTAGGATGTCTGCATCACTTGGGGAGTTAATAATGCCTCCCAGCTTGCAGTCATCTGTGAACTTGGTTAGCCAGAGTCCCTCCATGTTGTCCTGGACTTCTGAAAAGTAGATGCCAAACAGGGGAGGACCCAGGACTGATCCCTATAGGGCTCCACTCGTGACTGGCCAGCAGTCTGACTTGAAGTCCACTACTTTCACACTGTGGGTTCTATCTGTGAGCCACTTTGCAACCCACCTAATGATATAGGGGTTGATGTCTAGTTTGGTAAGTTTATCAATAATTCCTAAGTGAGGAATGGTATCAAAGGCCTTGGCCAGATCGAGGTAGGCTGTATGAACTGCTTTAACTTCATCCACAGCTCTGGTGACTGACTCAAAGAAGTCAACCAGGTTGAGCAGGCATGATCTACCTTTTACAAAACCAATTTGCATAGGATCTAGAGTTTGGAGAGTTCCTGTATCCTTTTTAATTAGGTCCATAATGATGCGCTCCATAGCCTTACATATCAGACTCATCAGGCTAATGGGGTGATAATTTCCAGGGTCTGTAGTCACTCCTCCTTTATGGAGAGGGATGACTGTAGCAGTGCACCATTTGGTAGGGACAAAGCCTGAGGTGAGGCTGTGAGTGAACAAGGCACACAGATGTGGTGCCAGTTCATTTTGTAATTCATGTAGAATACAGCCAGGGATATTGTTGGGTGCCATGGAAGCTGTATTCTTGGCCTTAGACAATGCAGCTTTAACCTGTTCTACAGTAATGCTGGGTGCCTGGCATTCTTCCAGTATTGAGATTGTATTTTTAGAGGGGTAAAGTTGACACTGAATCTGTCAGCCAGTATGTTGACAATGTCTGTTGGCTCAGTATGAGAGACACCATTGTGCAGTAAATCAGACCAAATATGGGTATTGCCGTGGAGATTCTTGATATAACTATAGAAGGCTTTGTGGTTGTTTTTAGTGTCTGCTCCAATTCTGCCTTCATAGCTGGTTTTGGATGTTTTGATGAGGGATCTCAACTTTTTGCTGAGGCTGATAAGGGAATTTTTCCAGTCTTGGGACTTCACATTTTTCTGCAACAGTTTCTTCCTTCTGTTGTAGAGTTTATTAATGGCAGGGGACCACCAGATTGGCTTCCTTTTTTTGGAGGAGAGCATCTTGGTTCTGTTGAGTATGGCAAGTTCCATGCATTTGTGTACATGTTTGTACAGTGCACTGGTGTATTATTTGGCAGTCATACATTTATTTTTCATTGGCATAGGTGCCGTGAAGTTAGCCACCTCTGTTTTAGGAGTCCAAAGTCAGCTTTGGAGAAGTTTTCCATGCTGGATACCTTTGTGGGGGGGGGGGGGTGTCAGTGAGATGTGGATTTCCATGGTTATTAGTTTGTGGTCGGATCTAACTAAGGATGAGTTGACTATTGGTGTAGAGCAATGGTTGCCCATGTTAGTAATAACCAGGTCAAGGATGTTGCTTCCTCTAGTGGGGGTAAGAATGAGCTAGTCCAGGGCACTGGAAGTGATGAATTCCAGGAAGCATTGGGCCAGTGCATTGGTGCATGAGTAGTCTTCCCAGTTGATGGAGGGGTAATTGAAGTCACCTAGTATGAGAGTGTTGGGCTGGATCTTAAATAGTTTACAGGGTGCTTAGGAATGTGGAGTGAGAGTCTTGGGACATGGTTGGGGACCTATAGCAGGCTACGACCTGAATCTCCATCTTACCCAATGTTAGTTGTACCTGGAGTATCTCAGATGCATTATGCTGGGCTACTAGTCTGGAGATGTGCATATCCTTTATGAATATGGAGACACCACCGCCTTTTGAGCTTCAGTCCATGTTCTGGGGCCAAAAGGTGTGGAATGAGTTATAGACTGGTAGTGCAGGGGTGCTTTCTGCTGCTTTAAACCAGGTCTCTTTTACAGCACAAATGTCGATGTTCTCCATTTTGAGGAGTGCTTCGAGTGAGTGTATCTTGAGATTTAGACTTCTAGCATTGAGCAGCATGACCCTCAGATTGCACTTATTTATAGCTGTTATGGTGGTAATTTGGTCTTTGGAACACCACTATGGGGTGGTGAGAGCCTTAGCCAGTACCCAGAAACCCAGCGGTGATAGATACAGGCCATCTCTGGCAAAGCCTCGAGGTCTGTCACTTATGTCATCCCAAGCAGACGGATACTGGATCCCCTTAGAATGACACCAGAAACTTAGCCAATTGTTGAAGTCAATCATTTTCTGTTTGTACTGCGGTATCATTCTGGGCGATGGTAGGATGCTGCTCAGGGCTAGGGTCATACTTGATTGGGCCACAAAATCCGAGAGCTCCACCATGTCTCTTTTCATGTAGTCCAGGGCGGTGTGTCTCAAGTCATTCACACCCACATGGACAATGACAGAGTCATACCTGTACTTGTTGTGGAGTGATCTGAGTGCGTGTGTTATATGTCAGATTCTGGCACCTTATAGACGGCTGACTGTTACCTTCTCCTTATTCAGCCTAGTGAGTGGGACATCAGTGTACCTCACTATTGAGTCACATATGATTATTGTATTGGGCAAGCTGTTTTGCCTTAGGGACTTAAGTTGAGGGGCACACTGTGTAGGTGAGCTATGTGTCTTGTGGTTTGTTTTGTGTTGTAGTGGTCGAGTGCATTTCTGCCTTGGAGGTCTCTGTTGTTTGGGTAGATTTCTATTGAGAGCCTCTGCAAAGGTGTCAAAGTTGGGGATTCCACCGCTACCACTAGACCAGTTACTAATGGTGTACTACAAGAATCTGAGCTGAGCCCTCTACTCTTTGGAATACATTTCTTGGAAGTCCATGCAAAAGTGATAGCCTGTAGCTTACCAAGTTTACTGATGATTGCAAACTGGGTTTAATCATTGAACTCCCCCAACAATGTTAACATATTACAAAAGGGGCTAACACAGACAAACGATTGGCGACAAAGCCACAGATTAAAACTAAACACAAAAAAGTGCATTATTATCCCCTTTGACAAAGAGAAATTCCCTGCAAATTACAATATTGACAGCACCCCCTTATGCTTAAACCCAGTGGTGCAATATTTGGATAGCAATCTAAACTTTGATTAACATGTAGCCACAGTGGTAAGGAAAGCCTTCTATGTTACGCACCTCATAAATAAGGGCATTGCATCCAAGACTAAGGATGGTACAACTCCTCTGTACTCAACTATTATCAAACCACTAATAGAGTACAATGTTCCCTTTTGCAGGTACCTCACCAGACACCTGCAGCAGCTGGAGACCACAGAGATTTTTCACCAAGAAAATCCTGGGCCTCCAAAACATGACCTCCAACATGGAAAGACTGAGAGCCCTATCACTGTTATATGTATCTAATAGGCTGCTGAGGGGTGACTTTATTTAATTAATTAATTATTTATTTAACAGTTGTTTATTTAACATTTGTTTACCAGGAAAGTCCGACTTGGAACAAAGCCAATTTTCAGACGAGGCCCGGGGAGAAACGCTCCAGATGTATGACTTGTACCAGGCCTACAGGCCAGTCTCTGACCCGCTCCAGATGTATGACTTGTGCCTGGCCTACAGACTAGTCTCTGACCCTGCCCTAATGGAGATGCTGCACATCTGCAAATCAAATGAGACAAGAGCACCTCACTTCAGGGATCTCAACCTAGACCATGACATTAACAGAACAAATCAAATGAGACAGCAATAACTCACTCCAGGGATCTCAACCTAGACCGTGACATTAACAGAACAAATCAAATGAGACAGCATTAACTCACTCCAGGGATCTCAACCTAGACCGTGACATTAACAGAACATGCTGGAGAGACAGATATTACTTCCAGAGATTTCTGACCCTCTGGAATAAACTCCCAATTGACATGAAACAGAGCTCCTCAATGACCCTATTCAAGTGTAGACTAGACAACTGGATGGGAGTCAGCAAATTCCCTCCAAGAGTGGCACCTATGTCCCTCGTGGACAGGGGGTGGTTGGTGTTGATTATAGACTCACTATGCGAATAATAACCATCTAACCAAGGTCAATTAGGGAAAACAGGTATAACATGGCTAGGCTTGTGATTGCCCTAGGGCCGTTAGCCGAATAACCTCTTATGAACATATAAACCTATTTCGTTGTAAAATTACTGAATTAAATTCAGTTTTTCAGCAAGCTTAAAAAAGTCAGCATACTTATTGATGGATCTTACATTTCTGAAATTTCTATGGGTTCCAATTTCAGACTGGTTCCTTTTTCACAAAGAGCACTACTATGCACCAATCTTATACTGGCTGGCAAATGTGAACAGAACAGCAGAAATATTATCCCTGTGTGATTCAATGTAATATTTAAATAGTATCAAAACACTATTACATGAAAATTGCCATTCCTAATAGAAAATGTCAGATTTCAAGGCATGCCAGAGTATGGCTGAAAATGAGAATGTACTTATACCTGGACGACAGGAATATTAGACCTTTTCATGATTATTATTCTTTATCTTTCTTTGAGCTTTGGCACAGCAGTACATTTCAGTAATGTAGTCCAGCATAAGTTGAAAACCTTAGCATTATAACCAAGCTTCTCATATAGTTCTTTAAATATTAGTAGTTATACCCTTTACTAGCCCATGTGGAGCAATGGCGCAACAGAATTTTGCACTGATTATTAGCTATATATATATATATATATATATATATATATATATATATATATATATATATATATATATATTTGCAGCTTTCTTATACTGTAACATTCTCAAGTTGCCACTTGTCTATCTCTTCTTTTTCAAAATTGCAGAATAATAAGACAAGTTATTTTAAGAAAATAAAATCAGTATTTTTGTATGGTGTATGTTTGTTTGTTTGACCTACATTCTCTGCACATTTAATGTTGAAGTACTATTCAAGGCAATAGCACCAATCTAAAAAGCAGTGTGTGCAAGTGGTATCACCATGTGATAGTAAAGCATCCCAATGACAGAAGGCTATAACATCTAGAGCTGACAGTACCAGCAGTGTCTTCCATTTTCTCTAACCATTTATTTAGGGTCACCTTTAACTCCCCAGCATGCATTCAGTTTTTTTTTTTTGAGAGACAAGCAGTGGGAATCAGTAGTTATTTTACCTTAAGACACTTTCCCAGGTACCCAGGGAAATCTTTTATGCATCCACTGTGCCATAAAAAGAAAAATCATATTCAAAGAGCACAGTCCACTACTGTCTAAGAACATTTACTTTTAACACATTCTACACAAAAATTACATATTTAGAAACAGTTTCCTCACTGATAACCTTAAGTCACTTCACTTGTTTGAATTATGAATGGACAAATGCATGCTGAATGACGAATAACAACATTACATTTATCAGTTCTTATTACTGACAAAATTATTTTTATATATAATAGTGTAAAAATATTAGTTTTATTGACCATAAAATTATCTAAAGTTTTTTTTACAAGAGGTAGGAAAAAACTACAAATGATGGTGTCCTCTCCTGTTCATCTGGTGAATCTGGGCATCTTGAGGCAATGTTACAATTGCCTCATGTACACAGACAACCCACTCCTTCTCCCACAAAACACAAATACATGTGAGAGATGCAACTATATAGTCAAACTGGAGGCTGAGCTCTCTCAACTCAGGACTGGCAAGACCAGACAGGAGGAGAAGGAAACCACGCACACCACAAACCCAGTTTCACATAGAACTATCACAACTGCAAAACAAACACATAAACACACAAAGACATACTAGGAGGCACTGATCAAAAATCTACCAAAACTACAGAGGCCTCCAAAGCAGACACCCAAGCAACTGCCACCTCAAGACATAAGACATGCAACACATAGTTCTCAAAGTCAGTGTGCTAAACAGTCACAGCCCTTAAGGCCAAACACAATGCCAGACACACTTGTTATAGGTGACTCCATAGTCAGACACACTGACGTCCCACTCACCAGACTGAACAAGGAAAAGATCACAGTAAGCTGCCTGTCAGGCGCTAGAATCAGCCACATAACACAAGCACTCAGGTCACTCCACAGCAAGTACAAGTATGACTCAGTCATTGTCCATGCCGGTGTGAACGACCTGAGACATACCTCCCTGGACTACATGAAAAGAGACATAGAGGAGCTCTCAGATTATGTAGCCCAGGCCGGTATGACCCTGACCCTGAGCAGTATCCTACCCTCACCAAGAATGATGCCACAATACAGAGACAAAATGATCAGCTTTAATAATTGGCTTAATTACTGGTGTCATTCTAAGGGGATCCAATGTCTGTCTGCCTGGGATGACATGCTTGACAAGCCACGCTGCTTCACAAGGGACGGCTTGCACCTGTCACCCCTGGGCTTCCGGATATTGGCAAAGGCTCTTGCCACCCCCATAGTGCCTTTTTTAGGCAAGGCTCAAATGATAAACCTACCGCCCTAGAAAACAAAAATGGAGAAAAACTAAGGGTAATACTGCTCAGTGCCAGAAGTCTAAACCTCAAGATGCACGCCCTCGAAACCCTCCTCAGTATGGAGAACATCGATGTCTGTGCTGTGACTGAAACCTGGTTCAAGGCTCTTGAGAGCACCCCAGCACTATCAGGTTATACCTCATATCATGCGTTCCGGCCCCAAAATCCGGACCGAACCACAAAAGGAGGGGGAGTATCCATATTCATAAAGGATACCCACACCTCCAGGTTAATGGCAATGCACAAAGCATCGGAGACCATCCAGGTGCAATTAACCATAGGTAAAACTGCCCTACAGTTTGTAGCATGCTACAGACCACCCTCTCAAACTCAGGAAACCCACACAGCCTTCCTGAAGACACTGGAGAGTATGAATGTCTCTCCAAACACCATCATATTGGGTGACTTCAACTACCCAAACATAGACTGGGAACATTACTCAAGCCCCAACACCCTAGCCCAAAGGTTCCTGGAGTTCATAAACTCAAATGCTATGGAACAACTAGTCACTATTCCCGCAAGAGGAGAAAATATACTAGACCTGATCATCACAAACATGGGGACAAAATGCTCCACACCGGAAGTATATCCCTCATTGGTGAGATCAGACCATAAATTAATCTCACTGGAGATCCACATCCCGCCCCCAACCCCAGCAAAAAAGACCACAGAGAAGAACTTCTCAAAAGCAAACTTCACACTTCTTAAGACTGGAGTGGTATCCTTCAAGGCCCCCGAGCCAGTGGAAACCACAACCCACGCTGCTGAAACCCTTACAAATACCTTCTACGAGCACCTCCAGGAATGTATGGATCAAGCAATCCCTAATAAAATCAAGACCCTTTCCACCAAAGGCAGGCGCCCAGTCTGGTGGACCCCAGCTATAAACAAACTCTACAACAAGAGGAGAAAGCTACTACATGACAGAGCAAAATCCCTAAAAGGGAAGGCATCTCTGATCACTACTAGCAAAAAACTACGATCACTCACAAAATCATCCAAGGCCAACTTTGAGAGAAAAATCGCTAATGACACAAAAGACAATCATAAGGCCTTCTTTAGCTATGTTAGAAACCTGGGTGGAAACTCCCAGATATGCTTAGAATTAGTCCAAAATGATACAAAAATCACTGAACCCACAGACATTGCCAACATACTGGCAGACAGGTTCAGTGCAAATTTCTCCCCCCCCCCAAAAGGAGAAATATCTATCCCACCAGAGTCTAGCCTCCCAAACATCTCAGATGCCCAGGTGAGAGCTGCTCTCTCTAAAGCAAAAAACACAGCATCAATGGGACCGGACGGTGTCCCCGGCTGTGTGCTACATGAACTCAGTGAGGAACTAAGCCCACACATAAGGCTGCTGTTTAATCTTAGCCTTACTACAGGATACGTACCCAAAGAATGGCGTATGGCAACTGTGGTCCCACTCCACAAAGGCGGTGCTTCTACGGACACTGGAAATTACCGCCGCATAAGCTTGATGAGCCTTGTCTGCAAAGCTATGGAGAGGATCATAATGGAACTCATAAATAAAGACATTGGGGACCTACAGACACTGGATCCTACCCAATTTGGCTTTGTCAAGGGCAGATCCTGCCTCTTGAACTTGGTCGACTTTTTCGAAACAGTCACTAAGGCCATTGATGAGGGTAAGGCAGTTCACACAGCCTACCTTGACCTAGCAAAAGCGTTCGACACAATACCCCACTCGGGCATCATAGAAAAGCTCACCAGCTTAGATGTAAACCCATATGTCACAAGATGGGTTGCAAACTGGCTCAAGGACAGAACCCACAGGGTTAGAGTTGCTGGTGCCATGTCGGACTCTAAGCCGGTCACGAGTGGTGTCCCACAGGGCTCAGTCCTGGGCCCCACGAGCGGTGTCCCACAGGGCTCAGTCCTGGGCCCCCTCTTGTTCGGCATTTATTTTTCTGAAGTGCAGGCAAACATAGGAGGATTGTGGCTGACAAAATTTGCAGATGACTGCAAACTGGGCACCATAATTGACACTCCATCAGACACAGACATCCTCCAGAGAGGTCTCATAGAAATGGATAACTGGTGCCAGAGCCATGGCCTTAAGCTAAATGCCAAAAAATGTATAGTCATACCCTTTGGGAAAAACAAGGTAACCCCTAATTACCACATAGGTGGTAATCCATTAAACACGGAAGAAGTTATCAGGGACCTGGGGACCCAAGTTGACAGTAACCTCTCTTTTGACACTCACATTGCCAAAGTGGTTAGGAAGACCTTCTACATTGCCCACCTGATCATGAAGGGATTCACATCCAGATCAGGAGAGGTCATTGTACCCTGTACTCTTCACTTATCAGACCAATGATTGAGTACAACGCCCCATTCGGAATGTACCTTACCCGACACCTGCAGCAGTTGGAAAGACCCCAAAAGTTCCTCACCAAAAGGATAAAGGGGCTCAAACATATGTCATACGCTGCCCGACTGAAGAAACTCCAGCTCTATTCAGTCGCATACCGTCTGCACAGAGGTGATTTGTGCCTGACATATAAGGCCATGTCCAACCCGGAATTAATGGACATGCTCCACCTCAAAAAATCCAAATCCACCAGAGCCACGAGAGCAAGAGACTTAAACCTCAACATGGATATAAATAGGACGTGCTGGAGGGACAGATTCATCACCCAGAGACTCCCTACACTATGGAACAGAATCCCAGTCCATGTGAGGCAGAGCCCCTCACTGACTCTGTTCAAGAGAAATCTTGATGAGTGGATGGGAGATCGTAGGTTTACCCCGGGAATCATCTCTTTGTCACTGCTGGACAGAGGCACAGCAAACTAATGGGTATAGTATTCTCATCCTAAGTGGTGGTGAAAGCCACACACACTCTGGCTAGGCTTATAAATGCCCTAGGGCAGATAGCCTAGTATGAACCTATGAACCTATGATGATTGCGAAAACATTTCTTAGAATGTCTTGCTTACATCTCTTACCTGTCATTTATTATTTGCAACTGCACTCATTTTATCTGTCAGAAAATGCTCTGTGACATGAAAAACAATGTTTTCCGCACTGCCCATTTGCAGTCATGGACTACAAATATGATGCCTGTGTTCCCCACACGTCTGATACTTATATATACTAAATACAAAAGTCTAACATGGAGAAACAGTGGCCTGGGCACCTGCAGGAGCTGGCAGGGGAGGATAGGTGTGAGCAGGGGGCTACTATCTCACCCATTCTGAGGGGGTATCTCTGGCTCACCACATAGGCAATACCTAATGGAAGCACTAGGTGCTCCACTTTATAGAGCTCAACCTTTGTAAGCACACACTACCACGTGTTAATTGGTACAGTAAGCCATGAGATTTCAGTGTACAGAAGCAGACTTCCCTTTGGTGGCAGCACACAGTGGGGCTTGGAAGTGATGCTGCAGGGGTCGGGGAATGGTACATTGAGGGAAACAGTAGGCCACCTTGCAGGAACAATCACTATCTGGCTCCTTACCACCTGACCTATTCTGGAGCAGGTGAGCTCATTGGGATTCCTAGGCAGGAGTAACCAGGCCATAGGGTTCCGACTTCATCTAGGGATTTCTGCCTCATGTTAGGCAGGAGTGACCAGGCCATAGGGTTCCGACTTCATCTAGGGATTTCTGCCTCATGTTACTGTGGAATGAACAGGCTAATTGGAAGCAGGCAGAGCTGTCATCAAGCTTGGTCCTGCACAGAAGAGAGGGGATAAAAAATATAACATGGAGAAAGGGGATACTCTGAGGTACTGTAACTTCAGACTTCCTATATATTCCTCCATGTTTGCAGTGGACCATGGGCTGTGATTGCAGTCTTCACAATGTCAACAGTGCACCATTTCAAATGCACAGTATATGGTGCCCTAATTGAAAATATGAGACTCAGTAGTGAGAGTTACAAAAAGGTAAAACACTGAAGTGCAAAAACTTACTGTTATACATTAAAAGTGCTTTCTACAGGGGGTGGAAGCTGTTTCAACTCCTTATATGGATCTGTCCCAGGGCCTTGCTACTTAGATATAATAACTCAGAGAATACTGTACCTTGGGGAAGGATGTCATTCTCCAAGATATATTAGTTTCAGACTAAGTATATATTTCCCCTGGCTGAACTTAATTCCTTAGTGTTTCATGTCAATCATGTCTTGAAAATACAAAATTCATGCATACTGTGGGTAAGGGCAATGTCCAGACTCATCAATTGGCCTACATACATGAATTTAGGATTTGGAAAAAACAGTGGCCCTGGCAAGGAGAATATGCAAAATCCACACAGAAGACAACCCTGAAAGGAAAGCAAAACAGTTTATCAAGTGCTCTGAAGCTGCAGTATTAAACATTACACCATCTAATTAAAATAGTTTCTATAGTGAGAAGAAATTATGAAATTTTACAACATATATGCACATTTTTTAATTCAAACAATGAATATTTGTTTCATGAAAATAGCAGACAATATCAGTTACTACAATATGTAAAACAACTAGAATACATTCATTACAAAAAATTCAAGAGTTCTGGGGTTCAAGAACACAGTCTGACTAAATGATGTATTTTACCAGATGTCTATGACAAAAGCACATTTAGGTGTCATCTTGCTTCCACCAAAACGTATTTAATGTGTTGATTAATTAGAAAAAAACACACATAATAATATAACAAAGTTCTGTAAATCACCTTTTCTCTTGTGTTGATGTATTTTGGTATCAGAGAATGACAAAGTTTTTGTTTTACAATTCCATTCACCTCTACTACGGTGCCACTTGTTGCACAGAAGTGTGTGGCTGTCTCGTGCAGTGTCACCTCCCTGATGCTGAATATCCAGGAGTTGCTGTTGTTTTTTGTCAGAGTAAATCGATCCTCAGACTTTGAATTGTAATACGTATCTATAACAAGATACGGTGCTTGCATAGGTGCCTGTTTGTACCAATAGATATAATTATCACCTGATCTTGGCTTGCAATGGAAATATACATTTTCACCCTCAACTGCACAGATCTTACTTGTCTGTGTTACAGTTTCTTGGCTCAACACACCTGAAACAAAGGTACATTATTATTATTTCACATCATTTGTTGTTACCAATACTATTAGTAGAACAGGATTCAGTGGTAATAAATGCAGTCAAGTTTCTTCATGCAAAAAGTCTTGTAAACAGACTACAGTGACATTAAGTTTAAAATAATATTGTAGCATGAACATGGCTTACATAGCAAGATAATTTTGAGGATTTCTTACCCAGAGCAATAGGTAACAAAAAGATATAAACACAACAACAGTTTTCCATTGTCATCTCGGAGTCTTGTCTTTTAATATAGGTAGTCAGCTGCTGTTATAAACACTAAGGAAGTCACACGCCTCTTTCTTTCTGCAAGTACAATTCCTTCAGTTTCCTTCGCAGGTCATCTAATCAGCTAAGGTATATGGCTGCCATCTAGTGATATAGCAGCAATATGACATCTAACTAGCAGTAGTAAAACATGCTATGCATACATATGTATGTATACACTACAGATAGACACACGCACACACACACATATATATATATATATATATATATATATATATATATATATATATATATATATATATATATATATGGGTCTACTTCACTTCACCAAAATCCCATTTCAATTCATTTCACTCAGACCAAATCATCTAAAGTTCACAACACTGAAAACTTCATTTCACCGAATCTCATTTCACTGACAGCTTACAATACTACATTTCACAAGACTAAATGGGAAACCAAAGACAAATAAACTCACAAAAATAAAGCCTACCTCCTTCCACAACGTAAAAACTACTTATTTATCATCTTAACAGAAACCAGACAATATAAAATCAAACTAAGTGAGAGGCTACACCCCCCCCCACCTCCCAACGTGGGAGGCTGTGCCCTCACACCCCCCTAACTATATATACTAACTCCAGGTCGCACTACAGTGGGAATGAGGGCATATACCCTTTACTTGCCTCACAGTACTCTACACACTGCCACATCAAGTCTATAGCTTACAATTCAGTGAAATGAGATTCAGTGAAATGAATTTTCAGTAATTTGAACTTTAGGTGATTTGGTCTCAGTGAAATGAATGTCAATGAAATGGGATTTCGGTGAAGTGAAGTAGACCCATGTGTGTATATATATATATATATATATATATATATATATATATATATATATATATATATATATATATATTTATAGAGTCTTTCGACTTTTCCCGGTTAGGGGTCGCCACAGTGGAGCTCCCATTCGCTAATGATTGGCAGTGGATTTTAATGGTGCCGAGTTGCCAGCCCGATGCCCAACCTTCAAAGAAGGCACACCCATTCATGCATGCACCTACCTGCATGTCTTTAACGTCACTCGACAACAGGGAGGACATGCAGAATCCACACAGAAGATGCTCCAGCCGAGAATCGAATGGGAGAACCTCTTGCTGTGACGCGACAACGCTAACTGCTGCACCACCATGGCTATATATATATATATATATATATATATATATATATATATATATATATATATATATATATATACATATATGGGTCTACCTGAAAATGCTGAAATCACAGAACGCTGACAACACCGGAAGATCGACAACGAAGAAGACCGACAGTTGAGAATCCCGACACTGAGAACACTGACATGTTAAGGTAAGTGTGCAATAGGGAAGACGTTAGGGTGAGGGTGTGGGTAAGGTAAGTGTGTGATAGTGATGGACGTTAGGGTAGGGTGCGGGTCAGGTAAGTGTGCGATAGTGACGGAGTTTAGGTTCAGGGGTGGGTTAAGTGAGTTAGGGTTAGGGTGCGGGTAAGGTAAGTGTGTGATAGTGATGGACTTGAGAGTTAGGGGCAGATTAAGTGAGTTAGGGTTAGGGTGCAGGTAAGGTAAGTGTGCGATAGTGATGGACCTTAGGGTTAGGGTTTGGGTTAAGGTTAGTGCATAGACAGTTGTGTATGTAAGGTTTAGTGTAGGTTTGTAAGGCTTTTGGTGTGCTTGTGTTGTGTGTGTGTTTTTCGGGAAAGGTATTTGTTTTGTTGATTTTCAGGATTTTGGTTTGTCGGGCATGTGAAGTTTCATGTTTTTGAACTTTTTTTTTTTCGTTTTTTTGTGTCTGTTATTTCGTTGTTGCTGTTTTGGCATGTCAGTGTTATCAGGTAGACCTATATATATATATATATATATATATATATATATATATATATATATATATATATATATATATATATATATATATATATATATATATATATATATATATATCCATGTTATGGGTCTTTATCACTTTGTCGAATCACTACTTAGCAAATGCCTCTTCAAACAACTATTCAGTAAAAACACCAACCGTCAAACTTTTCAGCAAAAACTTTCCTAGGGTAAAAGGATGGTAGTCCGCCCTAGCTATCGTTAACAAAAAAAAAAATTAACACCTACACCCACACACACACACACACACACACACACACACACTCATTAACCAAATATACCAACTACACTGGGAAAATGGGAAAATTCCAGATGGTAGCCAACCATCATTTTTGCTCTAGGAAAGTTTTCACTGAAAAGTTATTTTATTTATTTATTTTTTTATTTATTTTACATTTGTTGACCGGGATAGTCCGACTCGATACATGTCCATTTTCAGCTGAGGCCCGGGGAGAAAAGCTCCAATGGGTACAAAATAAAACATTGCAATAAGGACAGAAGCAAAGGTGAACATAGCAATGCAGACAGACTACAGATAAGTAATTACAGTTAATGTTTTGACATTCAAAAGTAGACAGTTACATGACATTTGTTAGCAGTAGTTATAGTGGGGAGAAATGAAAAACATATTTCCATTGACATGTTTGTACATTAATTAAAGATGGCTAGCCAGGTTTATTACAGTGACAAAGCCAGTTTAGTGCCAGATGTTGTTTAAGTTTGATCTTAAATTCACGTGGGGAGGAGAGCATGGTAATATCAGCTGGGAGTTGATTCCATGTTCTACCTGCAGAATTTGCCAAGAAAGATACTCCTGCTGTGTTGTTGGTTTTGATTGTAAGAATCTGAAGTCTATTAGAGGATCTAAGCAGTCTCTGATTAGTTTGGGCAGTGATACTATTTCTAAGAGCTGGTGTGTTATCTGGATTATAGAGAATCTTGTACGCTATAGTCAGAAGGTTATATTGTATGAGACTGGGGAATTCTAGCCACCCAAGCTGTTTGAGGTTTATGCAATGGTGGGTTCTGCATGGCTGGCCAGTGACAAATCTGGCAATGTGATTGTAACAGGTAGAAAGTCTGTTAAGTAATGACTTATTTAGATTAGACAGAAGGGGGGAAGCATATGTAAGTGTTGAAATTAGATGTGAGCGGACAGTGGCAGTTTTGGCTGGAGGGGTCAGAAAGGCTTTAATTCTATACAATGAACCAAGTTTTTTATTGGTGTTCTTTATTATTTGATTAACATGAAGTTCAAATTTTAGGTTATTGTCAATAATGACACCAAGCAGTTTTGTAGAGGGCTCTGGGGGGATTACTGCCCATCCTTTGCATTAATGCTCTCTACATTAGATTTCCCTGGCTGCTGTGGGTTCCTACCTTTGGCGTTCCTTCAATAAAACCCTCCTGACCACCTTTAGGTCTGGGTTCTTGCATCCCATCCAAACCTGCTACTCTCCTCACCTAATTTAAGGAACAAAAGTTATCCCACCCTGTGGAGCCTACACGTGGAAAAATAATAGAAACAGTAAAACCCTCCTGACCACCTTTAGGTCTGGGTTCTTGCATCCCATCCAAACCTGCTACTCTCCTCACCTAATTTAAGGAACAAAAGTTATCCCACCCTGTGGAGCCTGCACGTGGAAAAATAATAGAAACAGTAAAACCCTCCTGACCACCTTTAGGTCTGGGTTCTTGCATCCCATCCAAACCTGCTACTCTCCTCACCTAATTTAAGGAACAAAAGTTATCCCACCCTGTGGAGCCTACACGTGGAAAAATAATAGAAACAGTAAAACCCTCCTGACCACCTTTAGGTCTGGGTTCTTGCATCCCATCCAAACCTGCTACTATCCTCACCTAATTTAAGGAACAAAAGTTATCCCACCCTGTGGAGCCTACATGTGGAAAAATAATAGAAACAGTAAAACCCTCCTGACCACCTTTAGGTCTGGGTTCTTGCATCCCATCCAAACCTGCTACTCTCCTCACCTAATTTAAGGAACAAAAGTTATCCCACCCTGTGGAGCCTACACGTGGAAAAATAATAGAAACAGTAAAACCCTCCTGACCACCTTTAGGTCTGGGTTCTTACATCCCATCCAAACCTGCTACTCTCCTCACCTAATTTAAGGAACAAAAGTTATCCCACCCTGTGGAGCCTACATGTGGAAAAATAATAGAAACAGTAAAACCCTCCTGACCACCTTTAGGTCTGGGTTCTTGCATCCCATCCAAACCTGCTACTCTCCTCACCTAATTTAAGGAACAAAAGTTATCCCACCCTGTGGAGCCTACACGTGGAAAAATAATAGAAAGTATGACCTAGAGCTCCTGCTCTTCTTAATCTTTTTGTATTTTTTTCCCCAGTGAAGTTGTAAAACCCAAGGTCAGCACTGCCAGCAGCCAGCAACTAACCCCCCCCCCTCCTCTCAACCAACTGATCATATATTTGCCAATAATATCCCTAGCTACTTGCCTCTCGCTTTAAATCATAAGCCTTGTAAGCAGCAAGTATTGACATATCCCCTGTGGTCATTAGGTGGCCCCTACTACTAGGGTTTTTCCTCTGGAAACCTCCTCTACCTAGCAAACTCTCTATCTTACCTACTGTCAGCCCCTTTCTGCTCCACTTTTCTCTTTCCACTTGCTCTGATACTTCTAGCTTCTACTTGCTCCTACCTCTTGACACCAAATATATTTACTTCCCCTTGCCTTACTTACCTTCTTTCTGAGCACTTCACTGATTGTTTTTCTCCTGGACCTTTTCTTCTTGGGCTCTTCCCTGTTCTCACTACCTCTCTTTCATAGACCTAATCATCTCACACATACTATTACCTCTTCACCTCTCTACTTTTGCTTACTACTCTTTCCTATATATACTCCCTACACTTCACTACTATTGCTTACTACTTTTTCCTATCTATATTCCCTACACCCTCGCAATACTCCCTATCACTAACTCCCCTGTAATAAGCTTTTTTCCTGTCTCCAGACCGATACTATCACTACCCTTCCGTTTTTCTGCCTGCCCCTTACCCCTCCCCCTCTTCCATCTTATCCCACTTCCTCTCCTAACCTATAAATATACCTGCCCTCAATCGCGCCATTTCTCTACATTAGATTTCCCTGGCTGCTGTGGGTTCCTACCTTTGGCGTTCCTTGTAAGTAGCGTGTTTTTTTACTTCTACTTGCTGTTGCATTTTAATTGTAACTTTTAATATGTGGCTTTACCTGTAATCCGTGCTAACATTTAATGTTATATCTGTACTCTTGTACATTAGATTGGCTAAAGAAGATCTGAGGACTCGTACAGGGTCTACACAGCTGATTCAGATCAGCGCTTACATTTATCTGCTCTCATTTACTTTGTACTCATCTAGGTTGCAGAAGGATTTTATAGACAGGGTATTAAGTCATTATCTCTGCCTCTTTAGTGCCTTGTTAGTGCCTTACCCAGACTTTGGAATTGCAGTCTCTGGACGCAACTAACAGCTAACTGGCTTTTCACTTTGAGCAGTCGTAGCAGCGCGCGTAGTTGGTAGCGTGCTCCTATGCTCAGCTAAGATTTGGGATTGTAGTCGCTGGTCTCCATTTTCGGCTAACTGGCTGTTTACTTTGAGTAGTTGTAGTAGCGCTGTGTGTAGCGTGTTCCTATGTTCAGCTATGATACACGCACCTTATAAGTAAACTCTGACATATATTTTTACCTTTCCAGCCCATTTACTAATTACGGTAAATAGAGAGTGTAGTGTGCTCTTTTTATATCATTCCACTTATACTACTGTGCTACGCTTTGCATTTAAAACACCCCTTATCAGCGTTTTTAAATAACTTCAATATGCTATGTTAACAGCTTGTTTCTTTACCTCTGAGCCTTTAATCATGCTTCGTAGCCTTAAATTCCCTTTATAGGATATGGTGCTAGTAGACTGTTAAATCCTGTTTCCCTATACAGTATATCGCACTAGCAGCGCGTTTTACTTTTTATAGTGGCGCTACATGTGTCATAAAAGCGCCTCGTAACTAAGGCTCGCTTAGTGTATAAGACATTCTCTTTAAAATAAAGGCACCTAGTGATCTATATATCCTTGGTGTACTGATCAGTGATTATATATGATTTTAACAGTAACACCTTTAGCTCAACTGAACCCTTAGTCACTGCATTTAGGTCTTACAGAGGCTTATCACAACCCCACTTACTATAATTTGTGAAGCTTAATCTAATAGTCTAACTTACTTTTATTGCTTTTTGACTCAATATCTAGTATTTTAGTGTAATCTGAGGAATTTAGCCTTGCTTTTGATGTTGTATCTATGTTTAACTGAAACTTTCTGGTCTGCTCAGATATGTCATATCAATTCTCAACTGCTGCTTTAGACAGTATAAATGTTTTATTCTGCTTTTGCCTGAACTAACTTTTACTAGAACTGTTGTGGATCTCTGAGTTTTTTACATGATAATGTTAAATGTATTTCATTGCTGTGATCCTGCCTGTACTAACTTCAATTAGAACTGTTGCTGAACTCTGAGTTTTTTAATCATGTATATGCTATGTGTATTTTATAGTAGTGCCTTCTGTAGACTGTGCTTGTTCTAAATCTAAAGTATCTCCTTTCTCTCCTTCTTTTCTCAGCAGTAAAACCCTCCTGACCACCTTTAGGTCTGGGTTCTTGCATCCCATCCAAACCTGCTACTCTCCTCACCTAATTTAAGGAACAAAAGTTATCCCACCCTGTGGAGCCTACACGTGGAAAAATAATAGAAAGTATGACCTAGAGCTCCTGCTCTTCTTAATCTTTTTCTTTTTTTTTCCCAGTGAAGTTGTAAAACCCAAGGTCAGCACTGCCAGCAGCCAGCAACTAACCCCCCCCTCCTCTCAACCAACTGATCATATATTTGCCAATAATATCCCTAGCTACTTGCCTCTCGCTTTAAATCATAAGCCTTGTAAGCAGCAAGTATTGACATATCCCCTGTGGTCATTAGGTGGCCCCTACTACTAGGGTTTTTCCTCTGGAAACCTCCTCTACCTAGCAAACTCTCTATCTTACCTACTGTCAGCCCCTTTCTGTTCCACTTTTCTCTTTCCACTTGCTCTGATACTTCTAGCTTCTACTTGCTCCTACCTCTTGACACCAAATATATTTACTTCCCCTTGCCTTACTTACCTTCTTTCTGAGCACTTCACTGATTGTTTTTCTCCTGGACCTTTTCTCTTCCCGCTCCATTCGCCCTGCGGGCTCACTCCGCTCCCCACCCTACCCCCAATTCCCACCCACCCCCAGGGGTCCTACCTTTATCTCTAATAGGAACACACCCCTTTAAACCTCCTATCCAATCAAATCTCTACACAACTCTCTGAATTCATTACACCTTCTCTTCTCATAATTACTCCCCCTCCCCTTTCTTAAACACTATTCCTACCACATTATATCCCTACCTCCTACCCCACCCTCTTTAATTTCTAATTTCTTTCTTTAAACTTTACTTCATCTCACTTCCTCCTACTTCTCTGCATAACTCCTTTGATACCACTATGCCCACACTATCTATACCTGCTTTACTAAGACTACTCATCTTTTTACTATTGTTATCATCTCTTGTAACTTCCTACATCATAACTTCTTACGAATACTCTCAGACTCTCTCTACTCCACTGCCCTCTAAAAGTACCTCCACATTAACAACATCATTATCTTCATCCTATTTGCATTCACCCTCTCAGTCCATCTACCTTCTAGCCAAATATCACAGATTAGTACACAGCAAGTTCAGAAAAACCTATACCAAAAAAACAAATGACATTCACTATAATCTTAAACCAAAGATATATCCTACTCTTCTCCACTTACTACAAGATGGTGATATTCACCCCAATCCTGGTCCACATCATATTACAACCAACATAGAACAAAACCTAACTAAACCTTTATCCCTCTCTTACTCTAAACCTTCCAACTCTTTGTCTATTGCCCATCTTAATGTACGTAGTATCTGTAACAAAATTACTCAACTCCATGCCCTTCTTGAAACTGAGAAATTTGATATTTTATGCCTATCAGAAACTTGGTTAAAACCCTCAATTAAAGACATCGAAATTACCCCACCTGGTTATAGCATTATTAGGTTTGATCGCACTAATAGGAAAGGAGGCGGTGTAGCCATCCTGTATAAAGCGAAACTTAAACTGATTCCTCTAGACCTAACTCTTACTCAAAATAATTATGCTGAAGTAATTAGCTCTAAAATACAAATCAATACCAATAAAGCCATTAACATCATCTGTGCATATCTCCCCCCTGGAAATAACATCAATACCCTTGAAGATATACTCTACCAACTCTCTATCAAACTTCCACAAGAAACACTAGTCCTTGGTGACTTTAATATAGATTGGCATTCCTGTAACAATGCTTACCCTACCTCACATATCAACCTCTTTGGCTTCAAACAACTTATCAATACTCCCACTAGAACCAATAAAATAAACAATAAAGCTTCTACCTTAGACTGGATCCTCACTAATACCCCCTGCAAACCTACCAAACAGGTATTCTTCCTGACGACCTTAGTGACCACTCACTAACCTATATAATTAGAAGCAAAACCAACTTAACCTTACCCACAACCTTTAGAACCCTTCATTCAAAGAAACATTTTAACCCTGATCGGTTTCAAGCTGAACTTTTCCAATGTCATTGGGCCCCTCTAAAACATCTCCCACTCAACAAAGCAGTGGAACACTTCAACTCAACATTCTTAGCAATTCTTAATCAACACGCCCCAAGTCGAACCATTAGAACTAAAACTAAAACTGCTCCCTGGCTAACCACAAATACTAAGCATAAAATCACCCTCAGAAATAAATCTTGGCATAAATGGCGCTCCACCAAAAGTCAAATAGACCACCAAAGGTTTAGAGAGCTTAGAAACAGTACAAAAAGCCATTCTTACAGACAAAAGAACTATTACTTTCAACTTCAAAAACTACCAAAAAGGAACCCAAAAAATTCTGGTCCAGCATCAATAGTCTGCTGACCCCGGCCAAATAATTACACCCAACCCTCAGGATTCTGACCCTGATAATCCCACACTAACAGCCAATAACTTTAATTCCTTCTTCACCAATTCTATACAAATTCTAGCCAACCAACTATCTCCTGATACTTCTCAACTACCTCCAAATACCTTAATAAATACCATTCCTCCCTTCAACTACAACCTGTATCTACCTCCTATATACAATCTCTTATCCAAAAACTTAAACCTACCACCCCTTCCGCTGATAAGCTTCCTGCTGAATTCCTGCAACTAGCAGCAAAAGCCATTGCTTACCCTGTCTCTATCTTAATAAACAGATCAATAAAAGAAAGTAATTTCCCAGCAATCTGGAAAGTATCACATATCATTCCCCTCCATAAAGGAGGCAAATCTTACGACTTCTCCAACTATCGTCCCATAGCTCTTTTATCCCCCTTAGCTAAAATCATGGAAAAATGCATACATGAACAACTACTCAACCATCTCCTCAATAATAGCCTTCTGGCAGACACTCAGCATGGTTTCAGACCTGCTCACAGTACTACCACAGCTCTTCTCTCCTTCACCAACACAATAAACTTAAACCGTAATAACAATAATCTTACATCTTCTCTTTTCATAGACCTATCAAAAGCCTTTGATATGGTAAATCATACACTTCTTCTGCACACACTAAAATCTCTTGCCCTGGAGCCCTCTTCCCTAACCTGGTTTTCTTCCTATCTTGAAAATCGTCAGCAAGCCGTACTCTGGAAAAATTCTCTCTCTGCTCTCCTCCCTATCTCTTTAGGAGTTCCTCAAGGGTCTATCCTAGGCCCACTTTTATTTTCCATCTTTATTAATGACCTTCAATCATCTATACCTAATACTACCTGCATACAATATGCAGATGATTCCACTATAATTTGCACTGCCTCTTCTCAAACAGAACTCCAGTTTCAAACACAATCAGCCTTCTCAACTGTTGAACAGTGGTTCTCCAATCGCTGTCTACTCCTTAACCCCAAAAACTAAATTATTACTCTTTTCACCTACCCGTAAATCTACTTTGATAAACTTCTGTATTACTGCAACTGATAACACCATAATTTCTCCTGACTCCTCAACTAAACTTCTTGGTGTTACTATTGATAATAATCTTAACTTTGATTGTCACATCAACAACACAATAAAAGCCCTTAATAAAAGATTGGATCCCTATACAGAATAAAGTCCTTCCTCACACCTGAAACTAAGATAACCCTAGCCCAAACACATCTTATTTCTACCCTTTTGTATGCATCTCCTATTTACACTAATCTATCTAAAAGCAACCTTAAGAAACTCACTACATCTTACCACAATATTGCCCGCTTTGCCACCACATCACAATTTAGAGCTCACCACTGTCTAAACCTACAACAACTACACTGGCTGGAACACCCTAATAAACTTATTTTTCAACAACTCTTAATTGCACACAAAATTCTATACCAACCTTCTAAAACACCAGCTCTTTCCAAACTCTTGACTCCCTATATTAACCTGAAACAGCTACGTTCCTCTGACAAATTACTTGTTAATATTACCAAAACTATGAACTCTGCAGGCAACTGCCTTTTTTCTAACTCAGTAGGTAAAATATGGAATAATCTTCCATCTGATCTGTCCTCTTTGCATACTCTTCCACTATTTAAAAAACAACTTTTAATACATCTTAACAAATTCTGGCTTTGCTCTTGTACCAACCCAGACTAGCCTGTTGGCATCCTTAACTCTATCATAAACTTTTCTTATCCACTTGGATTTTATCTTCTAGTTCAACTGATATATTACCCCTATTTATTGTAAATATTACATAACGCTTTTTAGCATAAAAAAAAAAAAAAAGTTTGTGTATTATCTACCATGGTTCAAAACTACCTTTTATATACTTTATGATCTCATACCTTATTATATTGTTTTGCTAGGATTGTTCTGATAAGTTAAAATCTATAATATTTGTATGTTCAATTTTTTACATTTTTACCTTTGTATAATTACACTTGTACTATGTCTTCTTATGTATTTCCAATATTGTATCTAACCTCAGGAGCTTTTCTCCCCGGGCCTCCACTGAAAATGGACATTAATCCAGCTGGACTAACCCGGTCAACAAATGTAAAATAAATAAATAAATAAATAAATAATGATGAAAGAGAAAGTTGGAGACCTTTGAGTAGGTGTGAATAACAACATTTTAGTTTTTTTGGGATTTAATAATAGTCGTCGACTAGTCAGCCAGTTTTGTACAATATTAAAGGTGGACTGGGTAGCTTTCTTCAACTCTGCAGGAGATGTGGCTGAGCAAACCAGAATGGAGTCATCAACGTATTGAATGCAGCTGACATTTGGGATGACAGTATATAAGTCATTAATGAAAATTGAGAACAGTAGGGGCCCTAATATGGAGCCTTGTGGTACTCCAAGGGTGTTTGGTAGTAATATAGAAAGCTTGTTCTGCCAGAGAACAGCCTGTTGCCTCCCAGTCGGGTAGGAATTGAACCATAATAGGGCATTAGAGTCTAGATTGAATGTTTGCATAGTGTGTAACAAAAGTTGGTGATCTACCATGTCAAATGCCTTGGAGAGATCCAAGAAGAGGGATGAAGAGATGTGATTATTATTGCGGTTGCTGTTTATTGTGTTGGTAAAGGCAAGTAGAGCTGAGGTAGTACTGTGGTAAGGTCGAAAGCCATGCTGGGTATCAGACAAGAGATGATTTTGGATTAGGTGGTGCATGAGTTGTTTGTGTATGCATTTTTCCAATATTTTTGCAAGTGGTGAAAGTATAGCTATGGGTCTATAGTTGGAGAGTTCAGTGCAGGTGCCTCCTTTATGTAGTGGGATAATATAGGATGTTTTCCAAATGGTGGGAATTTTTGCTTCAGCTATGGTATGGTTAATTAATATTGATAGTGGATAAGCTATAGCATCCGCTGATTTTTGAAGGTATTCAGCGGGTAGTTGGTCAGCAGATAGAGTGGTGGGTTTTAGTTTTTTGATAAGGGTGCGGATGAGTGAGGTGGGAACTGGTTGGAAGCTGAATGAGAGTCTATCTAAAGGGGTGGTCTTGTCAGAGCTGGGGGGGCTAGGAGGAAGTTGGCTAGCTAGAGTTTGAATTGTTTCAGTAAAGAAGTAGTTGAAATTGTCTGAGACTTCTTTAGGAGATTTGTCTATGAAACCAGTGGGGATGGGAGTGGATGTTTTTCCTGGGTGGAGTAGGTTATTTAGACTAGCCCAAAACTTTTGAGGATTGTTTTGGTTTTCAACCTGGATTTTGCAGTAATATTGTTTTTTGTCATTTAGAATTCCTTTTTTGGTGTCATTTCTGACTTGTCTGTACTTAACATGGTCTAGGGTGTCTTTAGTGAACCGCCATTGAGCCCATAATTTGTTTCTAATATGGATTTTTTGCCTGGACTCTTTGGTAAGCCATGGTGCTGTAGCTACTTTTGTTCACTTTGAGCGGACAGGTGCATGCAGATTAAGGATTTCTAGAAATTTGTTGTTAAAGTGAAGTACAGCCTCCTCTAGGGGGTAGGTGTTTTAGTACAGACCAGTTGCAAGAGGTAAGTTCCTGTTGGAATTTTGCCTGATCAAAGTGTTTTTTGTGCCTGACTTTCCTGAGTATGGGTGGTTGTGAGTTAATAACTTTTTGCTTAACTACATAAGTGAGAAGATGATCACTTAGACCGTTGGGAAAGGTCCCCACAGTGTAAAGTTGGGGATTACTATTTACAAGCACCCAATCAAGTATACTTTCTTTTTGGTTGGGTTTACCTAGCCTGGTAGGGGAAGTTATAGTTTGTGTGAAAGCATGTAGATTGATGTGGGTAGAGGGGGATTCAGAGGAACAGGTTTCCCAATTTATATTAAGGTCTCCAAGCAATAGGGTTTCTTGAGGGTAATGACAGGACAGCCAGTGAAGAGTTTCTTCCAGTGTGGCTATGTTATTTCCTGGGGGGATATACATGCAAATGATGTAAATGCATTTGCTTTTGTAAAGCTGCAGTTTAGTGGCAAGAATTTCGGAGTTGTTAATCTGAGGTGGTTGGTTTACATCTGTGGTTAGGTTTAACTCAGATTTATACAGTATAGCTACCCCACCCCCTTTCCTGGATATACGATCAAGCCTGTGTATATTATAGCCAGGGGATAACACCTCATTGTCAGTGGTGTTAGGCTTTAGCCAGGTCTCAGTTAGACAGAGTATCTCAGGAGAGTGGACAGCCAGGAGAGAATGTAATTCATGTACCTTGTTATTAATACTCCTAATATTGAGATGACAGGTCAGAAGAGAGTTATCTGGTTTATTAATTCTAGGTGGATGGCTAAGGTTGCAGTTAGTGGGGGTGTGGATATCAGTGGTGGAAGGGCCTGAGTTAGGGTGAATGTCTCCACACAGTATGATACTTGGTCTGTATTTATTATGAGTCACATTAATTATATTTATATATTTTTCATAATTACAAATATTTAGTATTATTCATACGGATATTTATAGGTCAATACATAATTACATATAGTTTTAACAGAAGTAATTTATTATATGCATTATTTTTAGTGTATTTTACTATTGGTGGATTAATTATGAGTGTTCCGAGCATGAAAAAATTTGTGTCGTAAGTCAACAGACAGATTTTAAATAATACGAACATGGGCACAGTTGATAGATTGTATAGATTTTTTAGATTATTTTAGCTTAATATTTCCCCATTTTGCACACCCACTTTCAATTTTTGTACACGCAAGTTTTTATCTTGGTTTATTTAAAGCAACAAAATGACACAGGAAAAGAAAGAAAGTTCTTAAAAAGAGCATTAGTAAAGAAATGCGTCTTCATATGTTCAAAATACAACACACAACAGTGTTTTTGATTCTTGTAGGTTGTTCAGTAGGTGTATAAATTATGTTAAATGAATTTAATGAATTATTCAATTAGAGTTAATTGTTTTAATGGATTTTAACAATTGGTTATGAATGTTTATTGAACGGATTATTTAAAGCAAGGTATGTTTTAGTGTGAGTATCTTGAAAAAGCCTGACAGTGTTTCAGGTGAAAGTGCTTGCTAGATTTCACATTCATTTGAGTCTTTTTCGTATCGAATAAAGTATTTTTTGGAAGTTAGCAGTGGATCATTTGGTCATCTTCCTTCTACGTTGTTGTTTTTGTGGATTTTCTGGGACTTAGTTCGTTGTTTTACTTGGTCTGTATTTAACTATAAGCCTCAATAGTTTATGTAGGAGTTTATAGTATTGTCTAGGTTTGCAGTTAGTGTGCATGGGGTTGGTGGGCTGGAGGAGTTTTTAATGGCTTGAGCTGTATCATATGGTTGAAAGTGTGATGCTTTATAGTTTGGTTTGGCTGAATAGTTGTTCAAAAAGGAGTTTGCAAAATAGTGATTCGACAAACTGATAGGGACCCCCATGTTATATGCATATATATATATATATATATATATATATATATATATATATATATATATATATATATATATATATATATATATATATATATATAAATATATATATATATATATATATATATATATATATATATATATGGGTCTACCTGACATGGTCGATAGTTCATATGGGCGACAGTTTATTTGGTCGACAGTTCATTTGATCGACAAGCATTTTAGGTTGGGGGCTTTACCCCCCACACCCCTCAATGTTGGGGGCTGTGCCTGTGTGTGTGTGTGTGTGTGTGTGTGTGTGTGTGTGTGTGTGTGTGTGTGTGTGTGTGTGTGTGTGTGTGTAGATATCGAGAGATAGATACATATATAAACATGTATATACATGCATGCATAATACATACATCTACAGCAATATAGTAAGATGTGGTGTGTGTGTGTGTGTGTGTGTGTGTGTGTGTGTGTGTGTGTGTGTGTGTGTGTGCGTGTGCATGTGTGTGTGTGTGTTTAGATGCACATTTTTTGTGTGTGCATTATGTGACTTAATATATAACTAAAGTAGTGCTTAACAACTGTCAGCTGTTACCTAGGTAATATCACTTGAAGCTATGTTATACATAATGTCAGCATTGCAGAATCCATAACTCATGTGGAGGTATAATATCAGTCATGAAGCAAAGCATGCACTTACTTGCATATTCTGAAACTACAAGAATGCATAGAGTGGGGTGTAGAAAATCAGATGCACCCTACCCCCACACTTGTTTGTGGTTTTAACATATTTCTGTTCCAAGCATAGCTCTCAACCTGTCAGAGCAAAAACTCTGGACAAAACCATGAATAATGGGGGGACAAAGGTCCAAAATAGGGACATTTTTTAAATATTGCCCTTACAAACTTAGAAAGTTGATAGAATAGCAGGTTTTACATTAGCATGAATTTTCTGAAGAGTATGAAGTGTGAAAATCAAATGCCTGTCATTTTCTGACTTCAGTCTTTAATGTTTGCCAATGATTTGCCAGAAAAAACACACTTTTATTAAAAATGAACCAAAAATATGAGACAAAAGTCTGGACAATCAGCGAAAATATGTACAGTTGAGAGGTAGGCCAAGGAGTGGACAACACACATCAGCAGTAAATGGGATTGGCCCATATCTGCAAACACTGTATTAAGTTCATGGAAGGCTACTTACCCCATACCCTGATGTATCAGAAAAGAAAAGTAGCTGAAATCCTGACTGCCATATTAATGGTCATATCACAGAACAAAGTGCTTTGTTTTGAAAACTTGTATGATGTGTGGACTTTTCTTAAAAAATAATCAGAAAGAAAGGTTACTGAAATCTGGAGAGGGACCAAGAGCATATGTCTTATAAGGAAATGAAATAGGAAGCCAATTGGCCTAAAAGAATGGATAAAATGAGCAGTTCACATATAAAAAGAGTTTAGAGTTGAGAAGTATTAGATTGGGGGGGGGGTCAGCATAAATCCAGCCCTGTAGTTACTAAGGTTGGCCCTGCATGGATGTGTAAGAATCATTACAGTACAGGTGTTCGGCATCACACAGGAAAGATGGCGGATATGAAAGGCACACCTAGAGAGTGCTGCAGTGGCAAGTGGAAATATCTATGCTTCTAACAAGACAAGCTTATTTTTTAAAGGATTTTTTTTTCAAGCAATGTAATAAAGACATACAACAAGGGTATGTGCAAATTATAGGCAGGGATTGTAATGTCACTATGGAAGCACATTTGGATAGGTTATATGAAAGGTACGATATTGCACAAAGGCCAGGAAACAAATGAAGACATGAAGGCCAGTGATAGGTATGACACATGAACATAGGGTTGGCACCGGCTACAATCTTTCTAGGAATGAAGGTCTACAAAGAAGTAGATTAGAATATTTTCTTATGGTAATAAACTATGTGAGTTTAGTTGAAAACATACATATTACAGAAAGAAACATCTCAGACCATATATTAGCAAGCTAGATTTGGCAGTGAAAAGTATAAACCTCAGAAAAGGCAATTTACTAAGGAACAATGGAAAGGCACCGGTATGGCTCCTGTGTATGCAATAAAGTCCAGAAGGTTTAGGACTTTTACTTGGAAGTGTTTGCATAGATATTGTATACCCCAGAGTTCAGATATATTTTTTCTCAAGTAGACAGCAAATGCTGATGATGTGATGGAAATAGAGGTAAATGCGATTATCTTCTAAGAATATAATAAGATGGCAGAATTTTTAAAAATATCCCACAGACTGTTTTGTCAGAAATATTGAGGAAATAAATCATTGTAACTATGGAAATTACTCTTTTGAGCAGAGACATGATCTTTGAATTGTCAAAATATAATAAGGTTTTACTAAGTTTAATGCTATTAGCTGCCAAAAAATCAGCTACTAAAAATGAAAATATAAATCTAAACCATCTGTAACTGAAGTACTAAATATTGCAAAACAGTTAAAAGAAATTGATGTTGGATTTTTGAAAAATGAAAGAGCAAATTACATAGAAGTAAATGGAATATGTGGGAAAATGATACAGAACAATGTTTAGAAGGAAGAGTGAGGCTTAAGGCAAGGAAGGAATGTTGGAGTGAATGGTAATTGTTAAAAGGAAAATGCACATACTGCATACAAATGGAGTGTTTTATTTTATATTAAAGTGTGTGTACATGTGTCACTGTGTTAGCTCTGATTTAATAAAGATGTTTATAAGGAAAAAATACCTTGAAAGGGGCACTTTGCAAATTGAAATTGTTAGAAAAAAATCTGACCTTAAAAATGTTCTGCAAAATAATTTAAGAGAGAGACAAGAAGTATTATAACAAAAAGGAGTCAAGGCATCTTTAATAAGATCTAATTTAATGGGGGAAGAGAGGCTGTACAAGGTCAAAAGGCAGGATTTACCTACAGAAAAAGAAGACAGAGTGCAAGGAAAATATCAAATGGTAGGGTAAGTAAATATGATATTGTTAGGGAGATAAATGTATTGAAGTGTGAGTTGGACCAACTTATGATTACATAACTAGACACAAGAACATCTCAACAGTTACAATTTTTGCTGGGTACAAGTAGAAAGAAATGAACAGGGCAATAGGTACTGATTTTAATGTCTGCTTTAAACAGACACTCTTGGGAACAAGGGTTGAACTTAGCTAGGCTTGTAAGGGCCCTAAGGCCATTAGCCTAGTAACCTTCTATAATCCTATGATCTTATGCTTAGACATGTAATGAAAATTAATGCATCCATCTCCTGATGAGATTGATTTGATTTATTTAGGCTTGTTGACCAGGGTAGTGAAGTCATTCATTATGGACCCATTTCAGCCATAGTCTGGGAGTTACAATAAAGTGTTGAAATAAAGTCTAGGTGAGCATTCCACAATAGATTAATAATACTAATAATTTTATATATATATATATATATATATATATATATATATATATATATATATATATATATATATATACGCACACACACATATATTCACACACAAATATCAAAATATCATTCGGTTAGTTGATTTGTATATGGTTGAAGAGTTTAAATTCACATTACATTAATATGCTGATGTATGCAGCTGAGCTACCCAGTGCTGCTTGTTCACTATTAGCCATGCAAGTGAATCCATCTGTTCCATTCACTTATACCGCTAAATAATTATGGTGCACTTGTTTGATCTGAAATTACAGAATAGGGTAAGGGGAATTCACCCTTTTCCCTACTGTTATGAA
Organism: Protopterus annectens; assembly: GCF_019279795.1. NCBI lineage: Eukaryota > Metazoa > Chordata > Ceratodontiformes > Protopteridae > Protopterus > Protopterus annectens. The sequence continues at coordinate 219,150,823 of NC_056750.1, forward strand.
AACTCAGATTTATTATATCTAAAGTAGCTGTGCTCAGGAAGGCTTGCCCCCTGCAACTTTGCTGGTTTTAAACTTGTTTTTCTTTTGCTGTGCATTATACAGGTAGAGTTTTCCTTTGTGGAAGTGATTTCAGTATACTGAATATTCAATCTAGTGCATATCAACTATTAAACACACACACACATACACACACACACACACACACACACACACACACACATATATATATATATATATATATATATATATACATACATATACAGATACATATATACTCTATCATATATATCTATATATCTATATATATATATATATATATATATATATATATATATATATATATATGTGTGTGTGTGTGTGTGTGTGTGTATGTATAGCTACAGTCTATCTGTATGGATAGATAGCTGGATATTTATGTGCATGTGTATGTCTGTAGTAAGCTGAGCCTGAAGGACAAGTTTGAACAATGGTTGATGGCTGAGGAAGGGGTGATAGTTAAGGAGGGTAGGGTGGTGAGAGGATGGGTGGGATTGAGACAGAGGCTGAGAGAGGGGTTGTGGTAGTACAAATGTGAAGACACAAGTCTGTGAAGAGAGAAGATGTATTAACAAAATGAGCTTTGTCAGGTAAGTTTATGTTACTGGGGAATAACTGAAGCTTCTGCAAGTGGCACTGCTTTTTCAGTGAGTAATTAGTTTCTCTTTAAATTTACTGTACCTGGATGTGGTACATACTTCGTCAGGGAGTTACTGTACATGGATGTGTTACATACTTCAGCAGGGAGTTACTGTACGTGGATGTGGTACATACTTCAGCAGGGAGTTACTGTACATGGATATGGTACATACTTCATCAGGGAGTTACTTACATGGATGTGTTACTTCAGCAGGGAGTTACTGTATGTGGCTGTCTTACATATTTCAGCAGGGAGTTACTGTACATAGATGTGTTACATAATTCAGCAGGGAGTTACTGTACGTGGATGTGTTGCACACTTCAGCAGGGAGTTACTGTATATGGATATGTTACATACTTCAGCAGGGATTTACTGTACGTGGATGTGTTACATACTTCAGCAGGGAGTTACTGTACATGGATATGGTACATACTTCATCAGGGAGTTACTGTACGTGGATGTGTTACATACTTCAGCAGGGGAGCATTCCATAGTTTGAGTACCAGACCTGAAAAGACATGTTTGTAAGAGAGAGTGTTCATTAGTCTGTGAAGCAGTTGGTCATTGTTTGTTATTAAACAGAGTTTGCATGTGGTATGTCAGATGGTCAGTTAGCTACAAAGAAGGGTGGTGGGGTCATTTTAAAGTGTTTTATGAATGAGGATGAGAAGTAATAGATCTATTCTCTCATTTATAGGGAACTATTTGGTCCTTTGACAGGTAACACAGTGCTGCTCAATTTTAGAAGGTGCATAAATCTACACATTGTATTAGACAGTATTTGAAAGTCTTTGAGGCTTTGATGGAGACACAGGCCAGTAATAATAGGGCATATTCAAGCCTCGGTTGAGGGATGTTTTTTCTGATCACATTTATTTATTTCTTCTGGATTGAGAAAGATTGTGGCATTTATTGGCATTCAAAAATAATAGAATTTAATTTTATATTGTTGACATGAAGTGCCATGTTTAAACTAAGGTCAAGGAGTCTGTCCAAGTATTTAACAGAGGTGATATATTTATTGCTCTGTCTCTCATATTGCAAAGGGTTGGAGAAAGATGGTTGAGTAATTTCTGTAGGGTACCAAAAAACTTTACTTTTACCTATTTGAAGTTCAAGGTCAGGTGCTTATGTAGTAGCCAGGGATGATGATTTTGAAGAATATGTTGAAAGTCCTACTGCATTGTAGTGTAAGTCACGGAGGAATGCTAGAAGACAATGTTATCAGCATACAGGATATCTGAATTTCTGAGATCAGCAGACTGGAAATTAATCAAGATACTGAAAATAACTTGTGCAGTGATGGACCCTTAAGGAACTCCTGCTGTGTTTTGTTGTGGTGAGGAAGTGGAGCCAATGAATTTAATTGAAAAAGACTCTGTTATAGAGGCAGCTGATGAAGCAGTCAAGTATGGGGGTTGGGACCAAAGCTGGAGACTGTGAGTGAGTTTAACAGGAGTGATTGTGACTAAGTCAAAAGCTTTGGTAAAACCAACAGACAGGATTCCTGTAAGGATTCAATAGTTTGTGTTGATAAATATATTGACAGTTAATATGCATAGGACTGTTTAAGTGATTCTATGCTTTTGAAGCTGCCCTGATGAGAGGAGAAAATGTTGTACTGGCTAAGGAAGGAAGTAAGCTAGTTGTATATTGCTTTTTCTAGCAGTTTGCCATGGAGTCTTAAGAGAGATTTGGTCAAAAGTCTATGGTGTTAGAAGGCTTAGGAAGCTTAGGAAGGGGAGTGATTATTTCTTTTTTTTCCCCCTGGAATGTCACAAAAAATGTGATGCGAGAATGAAAGATAGAAAATGCAATAAATGAGCTGGGATATTAAGTGACTGCATTTCATGAGTGATCAGGAGAAGAGTTTCTTAGAGCCAAGTGGGCCATTTATATTTTTTACTGCAGTAATGTGTCAGTTTCTATCTTGGAAATGTTTTGAGGTAAAATGGCGGCAGGTGTAGTGATAATGGTGGTGGCCTAGTTAACTGGGTTGTGTACTGGAGAAGTATTGCTGAATTGTGTTACAAAGTTTAGAAGCATTTATGTTCCCCATAGTATGACGGGTTTTACTACAGCTAGTTTTGTGATTTATCCCTTTCTAAACTGTCTTGCACTGGAGATGACAGTTGTTTGCTTTTTGAATAAGTAAATGTCTTTACTCCTTCTATTTTTTTTTGGGTTTGTTTATGTAAGGTTGTATAGGGATCATAGCAAGGGTAGACTGTATCTGAACCTATGATTTCTATGCATCATCTCTCTAAGAAGGCTTTGGAGTTCAGACATTACCCATGGGGGGTGGATTTCTTTACACAATCTATGTTTCTGGGAAAAAGCTGACTGTGTACTGCATAGTACTTCTATAAGGAATGTATATGATTCATTGACACTAGTGAAGGTGAATAGTAATGTCCAGTTTATATTGTTAATGGCATTCTCTTCAACTTCTGAGCTGGCTGTGGAACAGGCTTGGAAGGAGAGTAGGATAGTTGGGGGGTTTGTTTCTTTAAGTAAGGGATGGATATAGCGGATTGATTGCTTATGCTTGTGGAAGTGAATTAGAATGGATTATATACATACATACATATATATATATATATATATATATATATATATATATATAGGAAGGCTGGTTGAAGATGAGGATGTCTAGAAGGGTTTTAGTGAAACCAGTTTGACTAACTTCTGTAATTACTTGGTATAAGTGGAGATCTGAGAGAGAAAGCTGTTTAGGTCATGTTCGTTTTGTCCAAAGGAAAATAGTTTTAAGATCCCCAACTTGATGTGAAGGGAGTAGGATTGCATAATGTTTTCAAAGTCTGTGAGGGAGACATATGGGGAAGTAGACTACAGATAATAACAATTGTGACTTCTTAGGTTGGGAAATGTTTACTATTTACCAGTTTGGTCCAAATGCATGTTAGGCAGAGGAGGGAGAAAGTATGTTGTAATTTATTGTGCATTTGGTTATGGTCATGTTGTCACCTCCTACATGATTTCCAGGTCTGCCTGGGAGAGTGATAGTAAAATAAGAGAAGCAGCTGAGCAGAGTACCTAAGTGGACTTAAGACAAATTTCAGTCAGTATATGGGTAGCTGTATTGACATGTGAGAGACATTAGACATGATCTAACTTAGGGGTGAAACTGCTGCAGTTGAAGGACACAACAGCAAGATTAGACAGTCATTTAAAGAATTTTACTCTGATTTACTTACAGTCAAAACAAAGGGGGCAGGGGGCATAAATGATTCATATGGACACAATATAAATTGGATAGTCCTGAATGCAGAAGACAGAACATTATTTAACTTACATATCACAGCCAAAGAGGAGAAACTTCACTGAAACAGTCTTTACTATAGAACACAGTCATGTCTCTTAATGAGCCACAGAAATTAGAAACTAATTACCTGTGAACCTAGGGAGGAGATAGGGATCAGTACTTGCATGTAAAGTGAAACAGGGAAAAACACATTCTGAGGTTTTAAAGAGAAAACCCACTGCAACAGCTTCTGTCATATTTTTCCTTATGTTGTTTCTTAGATAAATTTTTTGGTTTAGGTTCATAGGTAAGTGCTAAACAATCAGTCTCCAGAACCTTTCAAGACTAGCCAGAAAGTCATGTTCAGAAGTTCCCTCTAACTTCAAGGGGGGCAAGGCTATATAGAACAGGGAGAATTTGAGACTGCCCATCTGATTATCTAGGTTTACCTTGAAGGTAACAAAAGTACCACACTGCCTGACATGTAGTGGAAAATTTGTTCCAGAGATGAGCTATATGTTGGGATGTGAACCTAGCATGCCAATATATTGTATTTATCTGTTGATGAAGGTTTAGTTACTTTAACTGAGTATTTGAGATACCATTAGTTCTACAAAGGAACAGGAAATCAAGTAGGGTTGGATCTTTCATGGTTCGAAAGGCTAAACATAGATCTCCATGTAAAGACACGGAGAGCACAGAAAGGTTTGCCAGACTCCCCTAATAACTGTAATTATCTATAACTAACTATAATTGTATAATTATTTATTTTCCTTATACTGTTTCTTACATTATTTCTTGTTTGAGTACAGTGTTTAATTTAAGACAGTGTGCTAAAGTATTAAATGTTCTAGTTATGAGAAAACAAAGTTGTTTCTCTTAAAGGGTCATAGGATTTAAGAAGCTAATTATTTGTGAATCAAGGGTGGAGCTAGCTAGAAGCTAGCATTTGCATGTAAAGGGATAGTGACTGGTTGTTAGCACAGAGGATTATGACTATGTGATGTTAATGAGTTATGTCCCGTATTACAGGATTTCCTCAGTTTTCATGTGCCTGTTGTGTGTCATTGAGCAAATCACTCAACTAGACCATACTTTAAAACAATTGGGACTTTGGGCTAGGATCCTTAATGGTCTCCTCGGCTGCATGCCTGCTAATAATCAGTGGTGTCTATTCCAAGGTGTTGAAGAGAAATTCACTGAATCAGCTTTTAGCATAGAACAGACTGCTGTCTGGGGGAAAATTCCATCATTCCATTCTTTTCCTGTTGTGCTGTTAAAGCCAAAGGCTTTCAAGTTGTCTATCCCATATGCTAATTTGACCATATGATGTTCAAACAGGGATCCCTCATTGATCTGTTTTAGGTCTGGCACTTTTCAAACTGGTCCTTTCTGCATACACATACACGTATTTGTATCATAACATACCTAGATTATAAGTTAGGCATGGCTATTATTAAAGAAAGTGATTATTAATATGTTTATCATCTATCTTTCTACTATAGTAACATGGCTGAATATGAATGGATTTAACATCAATTACTAAATGCAATGTCATGACTTTTGGGCCACTGAAAATCAATTATGCCATCTTATTACAGAATATTTCTTATGGGAATACTTCCTTATTTAATGATCTTGTTGTCCATATGGATCCCGATTTGAATTTTACAGCCAGTGCTACAGTAGTCAAAAAGTATTTGGTTAACTTTTTAGAAATTTTCAGTCTAGATTTTTAGATTTATATGCAAAATTATTTGTAGCTTATGCAAGTCTAATTATTAAGTCAAATGTTATATGTTGTTCATATTCTAAGTGTGATTTAATTCTCTTTGAAGGAGTACAAAGAAGGTTTCCTAACATGATGTTCAAGACATACTTCAACTATTATTTTCCATTAACTACCACTTTATAAGAGGCAGATTATGCTTAAGGTTCAAAGATTTATGCAGTGAAGAGTTAAGAATCTTGCTGGCTATAAAGATAACTCATTCCAAAAGACTGTTAAAAAGTAATATTTGTTACAACATTGCAAAACTTTTAAGATGTTTCAGATTTGCTTCTTACAATATTGCTTGTTTATGGAATAAACTCTCAAATCCTATACGAAGCTCCAACCCTTGAATAATTTTCAAATGTCACTAGATTCTTGGGTTGATAATTTAATGCAAACCACATAAACGAACTGGAACGAAAACAGGAACACCACTGGCAGGACAAAACTTCTTTAATAATAAAACGTTCTGGTACCTCGGCTTCTTGCATTCTGCTGGAACATTTTTACATTACAAATATGTCCCTATATATATATATATATATATATATATATATATATATATATATATATACCATTCTGCTTTCAAATAATTCAATTAATCAACACCATTCCATTAAATAATTGAACAATTATGTTGCTAATGAGCCAGTTGCTGAACATTTCCTTCAAACAGACTAATACATTCAATTTAACAAACTAATACATTTAATTCAAAGACACATTCATATATTGAGTATGCTAATTTTCAATGAAAAAATACATAATGAACATACTACAGTCATTTCTAAATATTTTAAATACTTTTAAATACTTTATTAAACAATTTTAAATACTATTGTAGTACAAAGTGGATTAATTCCATATATTACAAAATTTAAAGTGACGTGCTTAAATAAGTCACAAGTATTCAATGGGATACTTGTAAGAGCAAAGTGCACTAACAAATTCATATATACAAAATGCTTTGTATCCTCATTGTGCATCTTTTTATCTCCCAACCCATAATATTAATCAACCCTTAGCTATATGCACCTTCATTTTTTCCACCAATAATTATTGTAATACATCCCAAAAAGTTCTTACATTATTATATTATAATATTTCCAATTTTTTGTAACTATCAGTCGCCTCAAATATAATGTACTCTTTTAATAAAACATTCTGGTACCTCGGCTTCTTGCCTTCTATTGGAAGATTTTTACATTACAAATATGTCCATATATATATATATATATATATATATATATATATATATATATATATACCATTCAGCTTTCAAATAATTCAATTAATCAACACCATTCCATTAAATAATTGAACAATTATATTGCTAATGAGCCAGTTGCTAAACATTTCCTTCAGACTAATACATTTAATTTAACAAACTAATACATTTAATTCAAAGACATTCATATAGTGAGTATGCTAATTTCAATAAAAAATATATAATGGACATACTATAAACATTTCTAAATATTTTTAAATACTTTATTAAACAATTATATATATATATATATATATATATATATATATATATATATATAAGAAAAAACGCCACAAATATGAAAAAAATACTTTTTTAATGAGCGCTTTCATCAGTTCATACACTTGACTTCATCAGATTACATAAAACTTTGACATCACTTCCTTTTAAAAGCCAGGCACCACCGCATGACCACAATTAATTTCCTTTACAGGATTCAAATTGTATTGCAACACTGTTTCTCAAGCTGTATTGCCTCTAAAGGATTCAGGTTGTATTGCAACACTGTGTTTTAAAACTGAACATTGAAATATATGTGAAAATTAATTAAGAAATAATAATAACAGAATTGCAGGAGAAAACAAACTACAATAGTGTTTGTACTTCACAGTAACCCATATGTATAAATAAATAACAAACATCAGTCCAGCATACTGTTGATACACTAAGACAGTATAAAAAGATGTATTATAAACATACATTAATCACATTTCCCCTACTTTCCTTATTTGCTGTGCAAGTTAAAACATTACAAAACTATCAAAGATAAAATTCAGCTTTCAGTTTTAAATAACTAGAGAGATAAATAATATCATTCAACCCAGGGGGGTTGTTGGTATTAAATCTTAGCTGCCACATACATTCTCTAAATTTGAGAAACAATTCACGTGGACCCCCCCCCCCCCCGTTGTTAAGAACAACTTGGTCAAAGGCAATAAATGTAAACCTATGGTCAGGATTTTCCTTGATGTGCAATGCCAATGCATTTTTTTCATTGGCGTTTTTAATATCATAATTGTGTTGGTATACACGCACTTTGAAAGCCGTTTTAGTCTTGCCTATGTAAAATCCTTCACAGGATTTGCATAAGGCTGTATAAACTACAGAAGTGCTGTTACAATTTAACCTATGGTTCAAATGTATTAGACCATAATGTGGAATATGTAAGGTATCCGTTTCAAAAATACTGGAACACTGTGTACAATGACCACATTTGGTCATCCGTCCTTTTCCATAGGTTTTATAATCCTCTGTGTTTTGTTCAAGTACATTTTTAAAACAAGCATCTTTTTTATATACAACACATGGCTTTCCCCCCGCATTTTTTAACAATTCTTGAGCTCCTCTAAAAATAAACCAATTGTTATTTAATATGTCCTTGATGTCATAAAATAATGGGTTATAAGTTAAAATAAGGACCTTGCTGAAATCTTGGGTCATGTTTGTATCCTCACTCAAAATGTTAATATTAGGGGTAACAATACCAGATGTATCAGTCCTTAATAATGGAAAAAAAGTGTCCACATACCTTTTTTCTGTGATCTCATTAAGAATTGGTTCAATAAAATTGTTAGGATACCCTCCTTGTTGTAACATACCCCTCAACTTGTCCCTCTCTTCATAGAACATTTCTATGTCACTGATCATAAGTGCCAATCCAACACATTGGCCTTTGACAAGTGACTTTTTTTGAAAGTCAGGGTGTCCACTCTCATAGTGTAAGTGAATATTAGAATATGTGGGTTTTCTGTATATTGTGGTTTTAAAGTTCTGTTCTACTTCATTTTTGGTAATTAATATATCCAAAAAGTTGATCTTGTCACTGCATTGTTCCATAGTGAAATTTAAAAAAGATGTACTATTATTTAAAAATTCAAAAAAAATCTGTAATTCATTTTCAATGCCTTTCCAGAATATTAATATATTGTCCAAAAATCTCCCATAGAATTTACACAGCTTGAATAACTCTGAAGTGAATACCTGAGTGAGTTCCCACTGGGCCAAAACTATATTGGCAAACAGTGGGGCACAGTCTGCCCCTATTCCTACGCCTGTTGTCTGTTTAAATAGCTGGTTCTCAAATATGATGTAATTGTTGTTAAAGACCAATTCCATTAAAGTTCTAAACATTATTTTCCTTGCATGCCTTATATTTGTGTTACTGCATAAAAAATCATAAAATAGGTCAAGGCCCTCTTCATGTGGTATTACGCTAAATAAATCTTTTATATCAATAGTAGCCAAAATTAATTTATTGCTATATAATACTTTCTTGATTTTCTTCAAGCAATCCCACGAATCATTGAGTATATGTTGGTAATCAAGAAGCGTAGATTTTAAAATGAAAATCAAGACATTTGGCTAAAGGTGTTGTTTTCCATGCTTTTGCATCTACAATAAGCCTTAGGGGGGTTTCTGATGCTTTTATGTATCTTGGGGATTCCAAATATTGTTGGAGTTTTGGGGTACATTTGTGTTAGAAGGCTATGTTCTTCCTGTGTTTTCTGATAGTTAAATAATAAATCATTCAAAGTGACATCAATATTTCTGTTAGCTATATTAAACTCATTTAGAGAGCTTTCCACATAACAGTCTCCATATAGAATTCCCAACATTTTTTCTATGTACATTTGTTGGTCCATGACCACCAAACCTCCCCCCTTATCAGGCTTCATAATTCTAATGGATTTATTGGAACAAATACTCTGGAAAAGTCTTGTTTCACACTCTGTTAAATTAAATGTAGTAATTTTGAATTTGTTTAACAACATTCTGATATCATTCATACACATATTTTCAAATAAATGAATTGTAGGGTGGGTGGGGGGTTGAATGTACTCGTTCTTGTACAACCCTTAACTGGCTCATAGGTACCGTTCTTCTGAAAAAAAGCAATTTAAGTTTAATTTCCTAGTATATATTTTTAAATCTAGGAAATACTTGTCAACATTAACATTTCTTAATGGTACAAAATGCATGCCCTTTTCAAATAAAGAGGCCCATTCACCAGTAACAGTTTCACTACTGTAATTGTAAATCGTAAAATCATTATGTTCAATAATGGCAACAGTACACACTTCATGTTCAACATCACTATTTTCAGATACTAGAAACATCTCTGTGTTCTGCCCCCCCCTCCATGAATAACCATTTATCTGTCCATATTGGTAACCCCCATTTGTTTTGTTCCAGTCCCTGTTGGCATCCTGTTGCCTCTGGTTGCGGATCTTTTCGGATCTTCTGGGGGGTACCCCTAAAGGGGCATTATCCATTTCAAGTTCATTAGACATAGCTGGAGTGTCTTCCAAGCTGTTAATATTCTGCTGTACACCACTACTGGAATTGTTAGTATCATATATGCCCCTATTTTAGGAAGAGGGAAGACACAACCATTCTCATATTCATTTTTGTCCTTAGCACATTTTTGAAACTTCTTTTCCCTTATAACATTAATTTGTCTGTCCACATTGACAAATACTGATTGATATTCAGCTAGTTTAGTACAAAAGGCTAAATCATTCAAAATGTGTTCATTCAAGTTATTCACAGTTAATTTAAACTGATTTAGTTTTCTTTCATTGCCTCTTACCAGTGTTTCCAGTAATTCACACCCATGTTGGTTAAACAAAATAACAAGTTCCTGGTGTAGTTCTGACCGTTCCACAAGGCCATTAGGAAATTTCCAGCATCTTAAACCCTTAGGTATGTGTTCCCAGGCCAAGCATTCCCTCAAGTAAGCATTTTCAACTTGTGTTTTCTTTAACTTAAAAAGTTCAGCTTCTAGAGTCTTTAACTGCTGTTCCACAATGCCGTAAGAAGGAGCTGGTACAGCATTGCTAAAAGAGAGTTCATTTCCTTTCTTCACCCAATCCATAAGGTTCGGCACATGAAAATCACTCACCCAATTGAATGAACCAGTCTCTTTGATGTTTCTTGTACTACTTGACGTTGAATTTATGTTGTTTTGTAGCTGGCTGTTCCAAACTGGGCCACGTCATGCAGCGGTGATTAAGGAGGGTGAAATCTGAGACCCTCCAATACCTGAACAACCAGAATCACCACTGTTATTGCTTGAAAGTAGTACGGGGCTGAGTTTAGCTCCAAACCCAATAAGCTGTTCTGTCAGCCCTATTATTAAGGCTGAAACGTTCCCGATGGCATGAACCAAATCATTTACAGAACCAGTTGTACCTCCTAAGCTTTGCGAGCCATTTTCCATGACAGGACAAACCAATAACCAAGAAACAAACTAAACTTGAATGAAAATAAGAAAACCACCACAAATATGAAGAAAAATACTCTTTTAATGAGCACTTTTATTAGTAGATACACTTGACTTCATCAGATTACATAAAACATTGACATCACTTCCTTTTAAGAGCCAGGCACCACCACATGACCACAATTAATTTCCTCTACAGGATTCAAATTGTATTGCAATACTGTTTCTCAAGCTGTATTGCCTCTACAGGATTCAGGTTGTATTGCAACACTGTGTTTTAAAACTGAACATTGAAATATATGTGAAATTTAATTAAGAAATAATAATAAAATTGCAGGAGAAAACAAACTACAATAGTGTTTGTTCTTCACAGTAACCCATATGTATAAATAAATAACAAACATCAATCCAGCATACTGTTGATACACTAAGACAGTATAAAAAGATGTATTATAAACATACATTGATCACATTTTCCCCTACTTTCCTTATTTGCTGTTCAAGTTAAAACATTACAAAACTATCAAAGATAAAATTCAGCTTTCAGTTTTAAATAACTAGAGAGATAAATAATATCATTCGACCCAGGGGGGTTGTTGGCATTAAATCTTAACTGCCACATACATTCTGTAAATCCGAAAAACATTTCTCGTGGACCCCCCCCCCTTTGTTAAGAACAACTTGGTCAAAGGCAATAAATGTAAACCTATGGTCAGGATTTTCCTTGATGTGCAATGCCAATGCATTTTTTCCATTGGCTTTTTTAATATCATAATTGTGTTGGTATAAACACACTTTGAAAGCCTTTTTAGTCTTGCCTATGTAAAATCCTTCACAGGATTGGCATAAGGCTGCATAAACTACAAAAGTGCTGTTACAATTCAACCTATGGTTTAAATGTATTAGACCATAATGTGGAATATGTAAGGTGTCCATTTCAAAAATACTGCAACACTGTGTACAATGACCACATTTGGTCATCCGTCCTTTTCCATAGATTTTATAATCCTCTGTGTTTTGTTCAAGTACATTTTTAAAACAAGCATCTTTTTTATATACAACAAATGGCTTTTCCCCCACATTTTTTAACAATTCTTGATCTCCTCTAAAAATAAACCAATTCTTATTTAATATGCACTTGATATCATAAAATAATGGGTTATAAGTTAAAATAAGGGCCTTGCTGAAATCTTGGGTCATGTTTGTATCTTCACTCAAAATTTTAATATTAGGGGTAACAATACCAGATGTATCAGTCCCTAATAATGGAAAAAAGTGTCCACATACCCTTTTTTCCGTGACCTCATTAAGAATTGGTTCAATAAAATTGTTAGGATACCCTCCTTGTTGTAACATACCTTTCAACTTGTCCCTCTCTTCATAGAACATTTCTGTCACTGATCATACGTGCCAGTCTAACACATTGGCCTTTGACAGGTGACTTTTTTTGAAAGTCAGGGTGCCCACTCTCAACGTTCTGGTACCTCGGCTTCTTGCCTTCTACTGGAAGATTTTTACATTACAAATATGTCCCTATATATACCATTCGACTTTCAAATAATTCAATTAATCAACACCATTCCATTAAATAATTGAACAATTATATTGCTAATGAGCCAATTGCTAAACATTTCCTTCAAACAGACTAATACAGTTAATTTAACGAACTAATACATTTAATTCAAAGACACATTCATATATTGAGTATGCTAATTTTCAATAAAAAAATATATAATGAACATACTATAATCATTTCTAAATATTTTTAAATACTTTATTAAACACTTATATATATATATATATATATATATATATATATATATATATATATATATATATATATATGGGTCCACTTTGTAATTTCAAAATTCTGAAATCTCGAATTTCAGTATTCTGAAATCACAAAGCCAAAAACCCAACCACAACTCACAAACTCGAAAACACAATCGCGAAATTCAAAATCCAGTATCCATGCTACACATACAGTATACACATAAACATGCACAAACCCCCCCCCCCACAATCAAACAAACCAATCTAAACTACATATAAGTAGGGGGGCAAGCCCCCCTGCACCACCCATGTGGGGGGCTGCACCTACTTATATATTCTAACTCCGAGATCGCACAAACAGTAACACAAACGAAACTCACACACACATCTTACAGTTTCTCAAACACACACATAGCAGTCACAACAGACACTTACACACACTAAACCCCTAACCAACCCACTTACACACACATACTTACCAACATTAAGTCCAAACATCCAAATTCTGTGCCACCGGAAGCAGAAATTCAAAATATCCGTGCTTCGGTATTTTGAATTTCGCGCTTCTGCCGGTTTCGGAAATGTGAGTATTCCGCTTTGTGATTTCAGAATACTGAAATTCGAGATTTCAGTATTTCGAAATTACAAAGTGGACATGTATATATGTATATATATATATATATATATATATATATATATATATATATATATATATAGATAGATAGATAGATATAGATATATATACATATATATAAAATTGGTTGTGAATGTGATGCAACTTCTTGGTATATTGGTCAAACTACCAAGAAGGCCAAAGTAAGAATTATGGAGCATTTGGGGGATGTGAGAAGACGGAAGCCTTAGAGTCCCATTGCCATGCACTTTTGGTCCAAACATTGAGGTTTGGACAAAAGTTTACTTTTTAGTATTCTAGCACGACCGGTGGTTAATGATGGGAATTTCAAAAGACAACTGAACAGACTAGAAAGTAGAATGATTATCAATTTTCATACGTTATGTCCTCAGGGTATGAATTTAGAAAAGAATTTGAGTATTTAAATTACTGCAATCTCATAAAAAGAGTACATTATATTTGAGGCGATTGATAGTTACAAAAAATTGGAAATATAATAATGTAAGAACTTTTTGGGATGTATTACAATAATTATTGGTGGAAAAAATTAAGTTGCATAGAGCTAAGGGTTGATTAATATTATGGGTTGGGAGATAAAAAGATGCACAATGAGGATACAAATTATTTTGTATATATGAATTTGTTAGTGCACTTTGCTCTTACAAGTATCCCATTGAATACTTGTGACTTATTTAAGCACGTCACTTTAAATTTTGTAATGTATGGAATTAATCAACTTTGTACTACAATAGTATTTAAAAGTGCTTAATAAAGTATTTAAAAGTATTTAAAATATTTAGAAATTATTGTAGTATGTTCATTATATATTTTTCATTGAAAATTAGCATACTCAATATATGAATGTGTCTTTGAATTAAATGTATTAGTTTGTTAAATTAACTGTATTAGTCTGAAGGAAATGTTCAGCAACTGGCTCATTAGCAACATAATTGTTTAATTATTTAATGGAATGATGCTGATTAATTGAATTATTTGAAAGTTGAATGGTGTATATATATATATATATATATATATATATATATATATATATATATATATATATATATATATATATATATATATATATATATATATATATATATATATATATATATATATATATATATATATATATATATATATATATATATATATATATATATATATATATATATATATATATATATATATATATATATATATATATATATATAGGGACATATTTGTAATGTAAAAATGTTCCAGTAGAAGGCAAGAAGCCGAGATACCAGAATGTTTTATTATTAAAGAAGTTTTGTCCTGCCAGTGGTGTTCCTGTTTTTGTTCCTGTTCGTTTATGTGGTTTGAAATCTAGTCTATGTTTATGTTTGTATGATAATTTTATGCACTCTGCAAATGTGGAGTCTGTGTTCTAACCAGGCCTATGGCCTGAGCACAGGTATACCTTAAACTATGAGCTATAATTATGGTCATTGTACATATGTGTCCTAAATTTTCAATGTTATCTTCAAAGAGGGTAAGGCCCTGGCATTGAGTACCATTTGTATCATCACCAAAAATGATGCTTAACTTCCTGACTCAAATAGTTGACTTCAGTGGCTCAGAGTATAGTGCTGTCACCTCACAGTAAGAGGTGCCCTGGTTTGATCCTCAGCTGGGGTGCCTTCTGTGTGTGGTCTGCATGCCCTCCCTGTGTTTACATTGGTTTCTTCCCACATTCAAAAGACACGCAGTAGGTGGATTGGACGCTATAAATTGACCATAGATTTGTGTGGTGTGGAAGAATTACTGTGGCAGTGCTAGCCATCCAACAATGTAAATCTTGGCTCTAAATGATTGTCACTGTTGAAGTGACACCATGACCCTATGTGCAAAATGGGAAAAGGGGTTGTAGAGGGATGGATTCAATATTGTGCTAGAAAACTGATGTCATTCTAGGGGATCCAGTGTATGTCTACATGAGATTTAATGGTTAACAGACCTTTTACTTTACCCAGGACTGTCTGCCTCTTTCACCTCTTGTTTTTTACATGCTATCTAAAATGATGTTACCTACATAGTTCATAGGTTCATAGGTTTATACTAGGCTATCTGCCCTAAGGCATTTATAAGCCTAGCCCAAATTATTGTGGCTTACGCCACCCCTTATATGAAAAAATACTGTGCCCATTAGTTTGTTGTGCCTCTGTCCAGCAGTGACACAGAGATGATTCCTGGGGTAAACCTACGATCTCCCATCCACAGGTCTAGATTTCTCTTGAACAGAGTCAGCGAGGTGCTCTGCCTCACATGGACCGGGATTTTATTCCACAGCATAGGGAGTCTCTGAGTGATAAATCTATCCCTCCAGCACGTCCTATTTATATCCGTGCTAAGGTTTAAGTCGCTTGCTCTAGTGGTTTTGGTGGATTTGGATTTTTTGAGGTGGAGCATGTCCATTAATTCTGGGTTAGACATGGCCTTGTATGTCAGGCACATGTCACCTCTGAGCAGGCGGTATGCGACTGAATAGAGCTGGAGTTTCTTCAATCTGGCAGCATATGACAGATTTTGGAGTCCCTTTATCCTTTTGGTGAGGAACTTTTGGGGTCTCTCCAATTGCTGCAGATGTCGGGTGAGATACATCCCGAATGGGGCATTGTACTCGATCATTGGTCTGATAAGTGAAGAGTACAGGGGAACAATGACCTCACTAGATCTGGATGTGAATCCCTTCATGATCAGGTGGGCAATGTAGAAGGTCTTTCTAACCACTTTAGCAATGTGAGTGTCAAAAGAAAGGCCACTGTCAACCTGGGTCCCCAGGTCCCTGATAACCTCTTCTGTGCTTAGTGGATTGCCACCTATATGGTAGCTTGGGGTTACCTTGTTTTTCCCGAAGGGTATGAGTATACATTTTTTGGCGTTTAACTTCAGGCCATGGCTCTGGCACCAGCTATCTGTTTCCGTGAGTCCCTTCTGAAGGATATCCGTGTCCGATGCACTTTCCACTATGGCCCAGTTTGCAGTCGTCTGCAAACTTTGTCAGCCAAAGTCCTCCCATGTTGGCCTGTACTTCTGAGAAGTAGATGCCAAACAATAGGGGGCCAAGGACCGAGCCCTGTGGGACACCACTTGTGACCGGCTTGGAGTCTGACACAGCCAGCAACTCTAACCCTGTGGGTTCTGTCCTTAAGCCAGTTTGCAACCCATCTTGTGACATATGGGTTTACATTTAAGCTGGTAAGTTTTTCTACAATACCCGAGTGGGGTATTGTGTCAAAAGCCTTTGCAAGGTCAAGATAGGCTGTATGGACTGCCTTTCCCTCATCAATGGCCTTGGTGACTGTTTCAAAGAAGTCAACCAAGTTCAAAAGGCATGATCTTCCCTTGACAAAGCCAAACTGGGTCGGGTCCAATGTCTGCAAGTCCCCTATATCTTAGTAAACAAACAAAAGCACCAGTTCCACAGCGATAAGGCTCAAAATAAAAGTAGAGGTTTATTAGGGCTCCTGCCAAACTCAGTAGACACAATAAATGCTGTGTGTAAAAACATCAAAAGCGTTTACGTCAAGCCTTCTTCAGATAATACAAACACATAAAGCTACTTGTCAGTTGTTTAAATACATTTGAATATAATTGAATCAACCCATACAACCAATGAGATAAAAGGATTAATTAAGTACTTAATGATAAATTTAATAAAAGTGATAAAGTGCCATTTACAGTGCCAAAGTATAACTATAAAACCTATTTGCTAAATGAATAAGCCATATATATTGTCAATTTTAGTAAATGCTTATTTGAATCTCATTCAAAGTTAAAATTGAGAGTTAACAACCTCATTCATTAAAATTATAAATTAAAAATTAAAAAACCTTCCTTTAAGTTACAAGCTGTTAAGTAAACAATACTACACTCTACTGGTCAGAATTGATATTGCAACTTCAAGTGTTTAAAAGGAATAAGCAGAAAAATACATGTATAATATGATTTAAAAACTTTTTCTTAAAAATACTTCTAAAATTAACATATCATAATTTAGCTGCCCTTAATTTTAAAACAGGTGCTAAGGACACCATGTCATTAATCCCTGGATATTTATTTGATTCCAGGGTAATCTGCCAAAATAATTCCCTGTACTCCAGTAATGTTTCCCACATTCCCCCTCTCGGGTCAGTGGGTACCACTTCAACCACAAAAAATTCAAAACTAGAACCTTTACAGGTTAATGTCCCCTATATCTTTGTTTATGAGCTCCATTATGATCCTCTCCATAGCTTTGCAGACTAGACTTATTAAGCTTATGGGGCGGTAATTACCAGGGTCCGTAGAGGCACCGCCTTTGTGGAGTGGGACCACAGTTGCCGTACGCCACTCCTTGGGCACGTATCCTGTGGTAAGGCTAAGATTAAACAGCTGCCTTATATGCGGGTTTAATTCCTCATTTAGCTCGTGTAGCACACAGCCGGGGACACCATCCGGTCCCATTGATGCTGTGTTTTTAGCTTTAGAGAGAGCAGCTTTCACCTGCGCATTTGAGATGTCCGGGAGGCTACACTCGGCTGGGATAGTTATCTCTCCTTTAGGGGGTGAGAGGGTTGAAGTTTGCACTGAACCTGTCTGACAGTATGTTGGCAATGTCTGTGGGTTCAGTGATTTTGTATCATTTTAGACTAATTCTGAGCATATCTGGGAGTTTCCACCCAGGTTCCTAACATAGCTGAAAAAGGCCTTATGATTGTCCTTTGAATCCATGGCAATTTTTCTCTCAAAATTGGCCTTAGTTGATTTTATGAGTGCTCGTATTTTTTACTAATAATGATCAGGGTGACTTCCCTTTTATGGATTTTGTTCTATCATGTAATAGCTTTCTCCTCTTATTGTAAAGTTTGTTAATGGCTGGGGTCCACCAGACTGGACGTTTGCCCTTTGTGGAAAGAGTCTTGGTTTTATTTGGGATTGCCTGATCCATGCAGTCCTGGAGGTGTTCATAGAAGGCATTTGTAAGGGCTTCCGCAGCTTGGGTTGTGGTTTCCTCTGGCTCAGGGGCCTTGAAGGATACCACACCAGTCTTGAGTAGTGTGAAGTTTGCTTTAGAGAAGTTCTTCACTATGGTCTTTTTTGCTTGGAGTGGGGGCGGGATGTGGATTTCCAGTGAGATTAGTTTATGATCAGATCTCACCAATGAGGGATATACTTCCGGTGTGGAGCATTTTGTCCCCATGTTTGTGACAATGAGATCTAGTATATTTTCTCCTCTCGTGGGAACAGTGACAAGCTGTTCCATGGCATTTGAATTTATGAACTCCAGGAACCGTTGGGCTAGAAAGTTAGGGCTTGAGTAATGTTCCCAGTCTATATTCGGGTAGTTGAAGTCACCCAATATGATGGTGTTTGGAGATACATTTATACCCTCCAGTGTCTTCAGGAAGGCTGTGTGGGGTTCCTGAGTTTGAGAGGGTGGCCTGTAGCATGCTACAATTTGTAGAGCAGTTTTGCCTATGGTTAGTTGCACTTGGATGGTTTCCAAGCTTGATGCGTTGCCACCAACCTGGAGGTGTGAGTATCCTTTATGAATATGGATACACCCCATCCTTTTGTGGTGTGGTCCGGGTTTTGGGGCCGGAACGCATGATATGAGGTAAAACCTAATAGTGCCGGGGTGCTCTCAGGAGCCTTGAACCAGGTTTCAGTTACAGCACAGACATCGATGTTCTCCATACTGAGAAGGGCCTCGAGTGCGTGCATTTTGAGATTTAGACTTCTGGCATTGAGCAGCATTACCCTCAGTTTCTTCCCATTTTTGTTTTCTAGGGTGGTAGGTTTAGAATTTGAGCCTTGCCTAAAAAAGGCACTATAGGGGTGGCAAGAGCCAGTGCTCTTTTTAGGCAGAGTTCACCTGATGGATATCCCAGCATAGCAAATTTCAATCTGGATGGGCAGCAGCAATGAATGTCAGAATCTCAAATAACAAAATCTCTGAACATGAGGCCTTCCTTAACCTCAAAGACATGTGCATAATTACAGACATTTGATTTCATTGTAGTGAAAGTACTCCATGCATTCCAGGGTACAATGACTATCATGCTTTCAGACCCCCTGGCAGCTATGGGGGTATTAGTATTTATTCATAATCCCATTGTCTCACATCAGATTTCACATGATACAAATCTGGTACTGGCTGAAGTTATAGTTACATGCATCTATGACCCCATCTATGACCCATTCAGAGCTTGCATAATACCTTAACCAGTTAAAAAAGGTAAGAGCCAAACAAAATATATTTCTCATGGATAACTTTAACTTTCCACAAGTAAACTGACAAACATTTAATACCAACAACAAATATGTCATATAGCATATATCCTATGCACACTGCCTCAAAGCCTTATCCCTGTTCTCTGTTTCCTACTGATGAGAGGTGATCTATACCTAACCTATAAAGCACACTCTAATGCCACTCTGACGGACCTGTTGCATGTTCTCAAAACAAACAGCATCAGAATTATCTGCTCTAGGGGACTGAAACCTCATCTGCAACATGTTGGATAGACAGGTATGTGCCTTAGAGACTACCTTTTCTTTGGAACATGCTTCCCATTCAAGTGAAGCAGAGTTCTTTCCTAACTCAGTCCAAGGGTAATTTGAACCAGTGGGTGGGGAATCAGAAATTTACCCCTGGTCTGGTATTTATATCTCTAGCAGAAAGAAGCTGCCTATACATGCTTGACCACCCATGCCAGAGCCTCAGTATACCCCTTAAATAAGCCTAGTGTGTCAAAACTTATCATATACATTTGGTAGGCATGGCTAGGCTTAAACAATGCCCCTCTCCTGGGGTGATGAACCCATGAACCCATGAATGTCCCAGTCCATGTTAGTGGGAGTGTTAAGCGCAGGCAGCAGTTTATTATAAAGAAAGGAAATTAAGTCCCCATCCACAGTTGACCCAGGCACTCCAGGTAAACAGAGATTCCCTTGTGGGGTCTGTTCTCCAAATCAGAAATGTTAGCTTGATGAGTTTCCATGAGTCTCAAAATGATTTATTGTTTCCTGTTGTTTCTGAAGCAAGTCCAACTTTTCCAGTAGTGCATTCTGAACTTGCAACAAATCTGACTGCATTTTGGATATATAACCTTGCTGAGACCGCATCCAGTATTGATGACTCTTTGTCTCTTCCAAAACATCTTGAAGCATTCCAAGAATTTGAACTAACATTTGCTGTTGAGCCCCTTTTGCTTTTTCCCCCCATAATCCTTTGCCAAGTATGCTTCCTTCAACATATAGCAGATTAAGAAAAACACCTGACAACTAATTCAAACGGGGGTGGAGGGGTCATGGTCAGTGGCCCAACATGATGGCATAAAATCATTTCTGATCCTTTTACCCTGAGAGACTGCTCTATTAGCTGGTGCCACCGAAGCTATATTACTAAGCTGCTCATGTTTGACTCCATATGAAATCAAATGCACCCTAAATCCTTTTTTGATGTTCTGTTGTCATCTGTTCCACTCTTCAGTTAAACCTTCTCACCAGGGTTGTGTTGCTCAGTCACAACACTTCTATTGAACAACAGCTGCTACATTTTTATCAACTTGGCCAGCCTTTCCAAACTCTCCTTAAACTCCTCCTATCCTACATTGCTGCTTCTCTCACTGAGTCACCTGTGAAGAGGTTTCCCTGTTCTCTGTTTCCTCAAATGTGCCTAAATAAATGCTGGAGAGTACTGGGCAGATGGCTGACCACTGCAGTACTCATCCAACAAGTTTCCTTATTCCTGATTTTCCTCTTACCATGTCCTTTTCTGTCTTGCCTTTTACCCATGCTGCAGTCCAATTCCTAAGTTCTTTGCTCTATCCCAAACCCTTCCAGTTTTGCTTTCAGACACCACCTATATAGTACCAAGTGAAAGGTCTTGGTGAAGTCCAAGTAAACCAAGTTTACCAGTACTCCACTGTCGGGTTGCCCTGTAACCCACTCAGAAAACCTGATCACGTTGCCTGACAACTCCTTCTGGCAAGGATACTATGATAGTTGCTGTCATGGAGACTGATATTCTCCAGGATAGCAACCTGTCATTCCTTTAAAATTGTTCCATAACTTGTCTTTCTACTGCCATTAATAGGCATGTAGGTAGCCAAATGTTTCCTGATTCCTCTTTTGCACAGGGTTATCATATTTGCTATACTCCATTCCTTGTGTACTTCTGCATCAGCTGATGATCTATTGGAAACCACCAACAGGGGATATGCTGACTTATTAACTATGAATCCCAAGGGCTCTGCAAGATAGTCCATTTGTGCTTTGTGTTTTATCCTCCCTAATTGCAGCCAGTTCCCTGTCTGCTTCCTTCTCTGTCCTGATGTTTTGCTACTGGTCTCCCCTTTCTGCCCTGCCTGCAATCTCAACAAGGCATCTCTCCTTAGCAATTGATTTACTTTTAAGAAAAGTTTTATATATACTGAGACGTTCTTTCTTTATTTCCATACTTCATATTTGAATTTTACTTGTATGTACCTATGAAGATATCATTCTCCTCTCTGATCCTTTCAGTGTGCTACCTTTCAACTTTGCCTTTGCTGTTCTTACTACCTTTGCTGCCCTTCTGCTTACCTCTTGATATTCTGTGTCCAACACCTTCCCACTCATTATTTCAGTGTCTGTATGCTTTTTTTGACCTAATTGCTAGCCTCCTATTCATGTGTGGCCACTCCAACCTTCTTCTCCTTTTACTTTTTTACCACTTCCTGAGACAACTGACAAGAGTTCTCAGTGTTCCATCTCTCAGCCATTACCATAACTTGTTTACTTCCTCCATTTGTTCCCAGACTCCTAAATCATCTCTGACCCTCTCTCCCAGCTCAGCATAATCAATTCTCTTAAAATCTTACACTATTACATTTACTTTTGCATTTGTACCCTTTTCCACTCTAAACCACACAAGGGAATTATCACTGCTAGCTAACAGTGTCTTCACATGGACATACCCAACCTCCTCTGCCTTGGTTAGCAGCACATAGGTTCATAGGTTGGTACTAGGCTATTGGCCCTAGGGCCTATACAAGCCTAGCCATAACAATTCCCTGGCTACTTCTTCCCACAATATTTACTTCCCTGGACCCCTGTCTAGCAGGGTGACTAACATGATCCCTGGGATGAATTTCCTATCTCTTATCCAATCGTCAAGGTTCCTTTTGAAGAGGGTCAAAGAAGCACTCTGCTTGACATGTATGGGCAGTCTATTCCAGAGTCTGAATGTTATTCTATCTTTTACAAATCTGCCCTAACTGGCTGAAATCCTCATGGTCCAGACCATCAATCAATGTCCACTGTCCCCCTTCTTTGGAGTTCAGAATTGCTGACTATGTTCTTTGAAGGTTCTGATCCAACTAGATTATTACCATCTTCTTCCAAGTTCTTCCCTTTATTCTGTCCTCCATTTTCTCATACTCCGGCCTTGATTGTCTGGGAGTTGATGCATGCATCATCTCAATAAACTGTTCATAATATACAGCTGGCAATATTTGTTTATACATAAGGGACCAAAGGATTCATTCTTCAAATTTCACACAAAACATCAAAGGACAACACAAACAAGGAGGCACTGAATCAAGTTATGCACAGATAACAAAATAATGTTTTTTTTCTGTTTCCATTCTGTAAAACTACCCTACAAAATCTTTGCATCATCTTCAAAACTTTTCCTGTGTACATATAACACAATTACACAACAAAAATTCCTTCCTGTTACAGCTTCCTCTCAGAGTCTGTAGGAAGTATCCCCATTCACTTGTAACAATGTTAGTTGTTCTGTAGGACTTAATTGAATGTTGTTATACAAAATCTCAGCACCAGTTGTCATCACATTAGATCCAACAAAAGATTCTACCCAATCAGATCCTTCAGCAAATTTTATCATGCCAAATTCTACTTGTAAATGTCATCCCATATGGAGATGTCATACATTCATTTAATTCAAATCTCCAGGCAACTGATTATCAATGCAGTTACCAATCAAACTTAAATAAAGCCAAACAATGAGGAGGCTGGTTTGCCATATACAGGCCTCACAAAAAAAAAATATTCATGTCCACAAACCACTAAAACCATGTCACTAACCCACAACAAAAAAGCTTTCCTTCATACATAACGTCAGCCTACCATGTACTAACGCCATCTGTACTGACACGAATGCATTCAACAAAATGAATCCACTTCCCTTGCCCATGTCCAAATCCATGCATATCTACAGGCATGTGATACATTTCATTCAAGACCAATTGCTGGAGATCCATTTTTTGTACCAGTACATCAGCTGCTTTGACCCAAGGGATATGGTTCAAACCTGACTTTAAAGCATGCATTTGCCAAAGACTAAACAAGCTAATACTCATCCTTGTGTAACTAACAATATGAAAATTCTTACTTCCCAATAGTAATGTTGTACTATACCTGCTGTCCCCCCAAAAAACACACACACACACACACACACACACACACACACACACACACACACACACACACACACACACACACACACACACACACACACACACACACACACACACACACACACACACACACACACACTCTGAATTGCTGCAGTCAGTGAAACCAGCAATGCTGTTTCATTATGACTACACTGCAAATTCATTCCTCTTATCTTGACCCTATATCACATTACTGTTGCTAACTCCTACACCCATAGATGAGATTACAATCAGTGTTATATAAGTTAATTGCTAGATGGGTAAAATCTCCTAAAGTTTGTTTTTACAACAGATTTTGTTACGGTGATGGAGACTATAGACTAGATTTTGTTAAATATGAATGCTTAAGGCAAGGTTCAAGAGGTGGTGAGATAGTGTTATGGGTGCCTAGCTCTGTCAGAGCATCCCTGTTTAAGAATAAGCCCAAGTAAGAGACAATGACAGTTCAGAGTAGTACTGTCACATTGTACACCAAATATGGACAATACTTTGCATAGGGAGTATTTACATAATTTAGATGACTGCCTGAATTGTAAAGGTGACACACTATTATTGGGTGATTTAAATTGCCCTGGAATATGTTGGGAGTCACTATGTACTATCTCTTACTATGCTAAAGAATTTGCTGATTTTATATCATGCTATGGAATGACTCAACTGGTAAAATTCAATACCAGGGAAAAATACCTAGAATCTTATATTGACTAATGTAGCGACTAAAATTCAGTCCATAAAGATGCTCCCATCATTAGGGTCATCAGATCATAACTTTCTCACATTTGTTATTGATAATTCATTAATTGGAACTATACATTTAAAAACATATGAATATGGAAAGTTAGATTTAAAAAGTTTTGCTGAACATTATGTCAGATGTGATTGGATGACTATAGATAGTAGATCAGATAGGTGCTATGGATACAGTGTTTTGGAGAAGCTGCTTCAGGAGAGAGTTACTACTGCAGTAAAACAAAAGAGAAACAATTCCACTTTCCCACTTTGGTGGAACAAAGTAATTTTTTGATTGTACAGGAGGAAAAAGCAGACCTTAAAAAACTTAGCAATGTTCCCTTCAAATATGAACAGAATAAAATGTAATGTATCATGTAAAAAACTTGAAAAAGGGAATTACTAACTGCAAAATATATTTTAAGAATGAATTAAGTAGTAATACTGCAAATAAAAAGGCTTTTTATAGATTTATAAATGAAATTAATAGCAATACTTTTTCATTACCGATGTTGTCAATTAATAGTGAGACAATTACTGTGCCTAGTAGAATTGCCAATGAATTTAATTTATTTTTCTTAAACATTTGGTGAGATAGTATATATAGTGATGATGCCTACAGCTATTCTGTAACAGGGTAATGCCCAGTGATAACAGGAATGAATATTACCATAGCATTTGCCAAGTTAAATGATGTTACCTCTATGGGCACTGCTCTGATCTCAAGTCAGTTGTTGAATTCTTTACAAACTACTATTTTACCTACATTAAGTTTAATATTTAATAAGCTGTTATAATCAGGAACTGTTCTAGAAGCCTGGAAACTGTCCTGTGTAACTCCAGTTCATAAAGGTGGCTCAAAGGATCAGGTAGATTATTTCAGACCCCTTATTAGGAAAATATTTTCAGAGATGCCTATTAGATCTTATTGAGAAATCAGAAAGGAATATCAAAATTCTTGATATTAATCAACATGGCTTCATGAAAGGGTGATCTACTCTTATTAACCTGATTAGCTTTTATGAACAGATAACCATGGTCTTGGATTTGAGTCTGTATCCTGGAGTTATTTTTCTGGATCTTGAAAAAGCTTTTGACAGTTTACTTCATAAGGTTATTAAATGTTTACAGGAACATAAAGTTAATATGTACATCATAAGGTGGAGTGGTAATTGGTTACATGGAAGATAACATTGTGTAAGAATACAATGTTCTTAGTCTGATTACTCACATGTTAAAACGGGGTACCTCAGGGTTCTGTCATAGAACCAGTCTTGTTTAATATGGTGTTTACTACATTGTCCAAGAGTAATAAATTCTGGGTTTACAAGTATGCTGACGGTTGCAAGATTGGTTCCTCAATTCAAAATCCCTCTGATGTAAATGAGTTAAATAATTATTTACTGTCTCTTAAGTTGTTGAGCAATAGAACTAGACTTAACATTTAGTATAAACAAGTGTAAGTCAATGTATTTTTTAAATAGATGCCCAAGGCTTCCTGTATGTTTGGTATCTTCCCCATTAAATGAGGTATAGGAATATAAAGATTTGGGAATACTTATTACATCCAAATTGTCCTTTAACGCACATGTAGATCAATTTTTATAAAGGCAACTAAGTGTATGGGGTACCTGTTAAGGAGATTATCTACTAGGGATGAGTATGCATTGACTTTGGTATTTAAAATTTATATAAGACCATTGCTTTAGTAGAATAATATTTTTTTATTTATACTCAAGGCAATTGAAAAAAACTTGGAGTTCAAAGGAGATTCACAAAACGAGTAGAGAAATACAGATTTATGGATTACAGCCTTCAGAGTTGGGAGGGTGGCCTAATAGTTAAGGTGTTTTCCTTACAAACACAAGGTGCAGGGTTTGAGTCTCACAAAGGATAATTGCCTAGGCTTAAAATGGCTCACAAGGGCAGTTAGCTTAGTATTAACCTGTGAACCAGTGTAAATTGTTGCATTTGTGTAGTCTCTGCTGTAGGTATATATGTGTAAAGTTGTTATTAGCATATAACATCTTTTATGACTCTATATTATAAAGTATGTATAGCACTGAAGTTAATAGATGCATTAAAATGTACAAACATAAAAATATTACATTTGTACTAAAAAAAGGGAAATCTCAAAATTGGAGAGCAGTTTACTGCTGTTGAAATTATAAGACTTTGGAACAATCTTCCTATAAGCTTACAAAATTTTAATATTTTCGGTAGTTTTCAAAGGAACCTGGATACTTGGGCATGTGATAAGGATTACATGCCATATACTGAAGAATTAGTGTTCTTTGGTGGCTAAATGGCCTAAACACTGTAGCTGAACATATGAACTAGTGTTACCTGGCATTTTTCCTTATTCTCCAGATCTCCTCATCCACTCTTACCCAATACAGATGTAGTGCATCAGCTGTCAGTATTGGGTGAAGGGATTAAATGTTATAAAGGTGTGTGAGGTGAAGTGATGAGCACATCCGCAGTATCAGTTATACTGCATAGGGTGTTTGTCTTGAAGTGCAGCTCATGCCCTTCAAAATGAATGACATTATCAGGTGGAGTTTGTAGGGTTTGCCCAATCCTTGCAATTTAGACCATAACAACCCTGCCACCAAACCCTGAGATCCACTAGGGACTATTGTCTCAACATACTTCACAACTTCTCAGGAGAAAAGTAAGCAAGCATGTCCCTTATGAGTCTTCTTCTGTTTCCTGGCAACTCTTTTAATAGTCCAGCTGCAGGTTGAATCTGGGTCATCTGTATCACAGACTATCATCACTCAGAACAATGGATCAATAGGGAGCTGTCTGAGAAATTCATACACCATTAAAATTAAAGTCACCCTCAGAATCAATAGTGATAATTTATTATTCATTAGATGACTTACATGGCAAACGGGCATAGAATGCTAACCCCAGATACATCAAAGCATATGTGTCCCTTGCAGTATTTGCTAACCAGCAATGTTAGCATAACATGTAAACAGGAAAATTATGGATGTTATCCCTTCATGTCATCAAAATATGATCTCCAGGACTGCCTTTATTGATATTAATAAATATATAAATTATTAATAGAAGTTATCTTAGTCTAGTCAGTATGCTGACTGCTGCAAGCAGTCTAAGGGCGTTGTCACCCCCCCCCCCACACACACACATACATTATCCATTCAAGAATCTGTCATAGCTTTAAAAGTGCCAACTGTCTCAACTTTGACCACTACTTCTGGTAATCACTTCCATCTATCAACCTCCTACTCTGTGAAAATGTATTCTCTCTTAGCAGACCTGTAACTAGGGCATAATCAATTCCATCTGTCAACCTCATCCTCTGTGAAAAAATATTCTGTCATAGCAGAGCTGTAACTAGGGCATTTGATGCCTTGGACCATTCTCCAGAGTGGTCCCAAGCAGGACTGAATGACAACAAAAAAGGTTCTTAAAAAAAAAAAAAAAACTCCACACCGTTCAGATATATATCAAAGAGCTGTACTAGTGCCTTATAACTACTGCAAATTCATTTAAGCAGTTGACTGCTCCTGCAGGTCAGTTAAGGAGTCACACAAGTTAGAACACGACAGTTAAGGTTAATCATCTGTGAACTGAGGGGGTGAAGCTAGGAACCAAACCTTCTATTTAAGGGGTAAAATAAAACATTTCAAAGCTTTACTGGAAAGGCTCACCCAGGCTCTACTACAGTTTGCTGTGAGGGAAAGATTAGTTTGCTTTTTATTTCTTATATTTTGTATTACTTTATTGGCTTTTTTCTATTTTGTGTACTGTGATTTGTTTTCTTTAAACTGTTTTACTTGTATTCTGCTTTTAACTGTATATTAAAATTTGAAAAGAGACCACAGCTCTATCTCTTGTGGTCAGACAGACATTTTCACACCCTCCCACCCTGCTAGTGTTGTGTTCTTAAACACCACTGTCTTTCTAATTGCCCACCACTTATGTTAACTTGACCATATATCTTGTTTCATCTCTGCTTTTACTGGCTGGTGTGAGTAAGCATAAAATTATCACTTTGTGAAATTACTCCTCTTCAACTATTTAAATTTATTGGCCATCCTACTGTATTCCATAGTACCAGAATACAAATGTGCCAACCCCCTTTCAATCTGTCTTGCTCTTTTAAAAATAGTGGCTCTCCACTAAAACTTAACTTTTTAGACAAGTTACCCACTTTCATATCTAGCTGCTTAGTGCACACTACAGTGTTTAGGATAAACCATTTTTTCATCTTATCTTTAAGTATCTATTGCAAGACCACCAGTTACTGGAGAGCCCGCATTCGGCCTCTCAGTAGTCATCTTGGGATTAGTGCTTCTGTTTTCTCCTGGTGAGAGGAGTACAGTGACAGTATTTCCTGGAGACTGCTGATCACCAGAAAGCCTAATAACTGCTTTATAGGTGACAGCTTGGAATATGTGTTTATATTCTGATCCTGGTGAGAGTAAGAGCAAAGTGCATTGATTCCTGACTCTTTCTGGTTGGAGAGTGAGTGTTTGTGCTTAACGTACCTGATTGGTCTGGTTACTATTCAAGGCATCTACCAGAAAAAGGCTACTAGCGTACAGACCCTTGCATCATCTGGGAAAAGTCTGTGGATCATCAAACAGGCTGTGGCCTGCTTCTCGTCTTGGGATTGGTGCTAATATTTTGCTTCTGGCGAGAGAAGAAGCAAAGGAGTATTGTATCCCAGCAGAGTAAAGCTGTGGTGAGACCAGCATTAGTAGTAGCCAGGCAGTAGCCATTCATGCGACTCCCCTCTTTTCATCATTCTTGACAAGCTAATTCTTTGTTTTCAGTAAGTACTGCTTGATTTCTTTCTAACTTCAAAATATCTGCCTAAATACTTCATCCTTAAATTTTAGTCTATGTATTAGGTTCCCCTCGAGTGTTTGGCAGTACTCTGTACAGACTCAGACACCTTCAGTGACATTTTTCTTGTAAAAGCACAATGAAATTTTTCCAATATCTAGTTGTAAACAGGACAACTAGTTTGCAGTGACAAGCACTGTCCACATAGTTGCAAACCAGATACACCTGACAGTGATTGATATTCTCACTCCAACAGTCTAATCAATAAAAAAGGGTCTGTTGCCATGGATATGAACTTTCCCACTGTCTCTGTTACTGGCTTGGTGGATATGGGCATTCTGAGGCAATGTAGAAATTGACTCATATTTACTGACAACCAGTTAATTCTGAAACAAACTGATACAGTATGTGAGAGATGTATTTACACAACATCACTGGAGGCAAAGCTCTCACATAAAAGTACTCCTAATGTCAATGAGGTTGTCAGTAGTACACATGCTGCACCCATCATGCACATTTCAAAGCAGACATAGAGACCTACATATACTGCGGCACTTACATATAACCTTCCTAAACCACAAAGACCTCCTAGACAAAGTACACATAACAAATACCCTCAGCAGCCCCAAACACACTCTTTCAAAACAACATCCACATCAACACAGAGCTACATCTCATGGAGCCTCTACCTCTAAGTCCATAAGGCAAGTCACCACAAAATCCAACATTCTAGTCATTGGAGACTCCATTGTGAGACACACTGATGTCCCTCTCACCAGGCTGAATAAGGAGTAAGGTACTGTCAATTGCTTATCAGGGGCTAGGACCCACCACATTACGCATGTACTCAGGTCACTGGATCACAATTATCAATATGACTCAGTCATAGTCCATGTGGGAGTAAATGACCTGAGACGTACCTATGTAGACTACATGAAAAGAGACATCATAGAGTTTTCAGAATATGTGTCTCAGGCTGGTATGACCCTAGCATTGAGCAGCATTTTACATTCTCCAAGGATGATGCCACAATATGAACAAAAGATGATTGACTTTAATAATTGGCTTAGTTTCTGGTGTCATTCTAAAGGGGGGTGCAATATTTGTCAGCATGGAAGGAGTTGGTCAACAAACCACACTGTTTTGCCAGGGATGGTGTGCACTTCTCCCCTCGAGGCATTCAAATATTAGCTAAAACATTGTCATCCGCCATAGTGCCTTTTTTAGGCAATGTCAAACTGAAAATACTTCCGACATAGCAAATCAAAACCAAGAAAATCTAAAGGTATTACTGCTCAATGCTAGCCTAAACAAAAAAAAAATCCACTCCCTGGAAGCTTTCTTTACAATAAAGAATGTTGATGTCTGTACAGTCTCAGAGATGTGGTTTAAAGCCGTGGACAGCACACCAACAGTGCAGGGTTATAATGCCTTCCACACATTTAGACCAGCTACTTCACAGGCATGGACTAAAGGTGGAGGTGTCTCTATTTACATCAAAAATAAATGTACTTCAAGGCTGGTCAAACAGGACAATGCACTTGAGCTGCTCCATGTTCAAATCAACATAGGTAAAATCCAATACCACTTCCTTGCAAGCTATAGGTCCCTGTCTATGACCCAGGAAACCCATACCATGTATTTAAACTTATTAGAAACAATAACCATCCAACCCAATACCATATTCATGGGTGACTTTAATTACCCCAATATTAACTGGGACTCCTATATAACATCAAATGTACATGCACAGAGATTCCTGGATTTTGTAAACACAAACTCCAGCACTAGATAGTCAATATACCAACCAGGGGTGCAACCATACTGGATCTGGTCCTCACTAACATGTGAGAGTGCTGCACACTCCCTACTGTAATGTCTTCCCTGGTAAGGTCAGACCACAAAATTGTCTCTTTTGAAGTAAAAATAAAACATTGACCCCCCCAGCTAAATCGGGAATATGCAGGAACTATTCTAAGGCTAACCTCCTGCAATGAAGTGAGAACCTGGCAAAATTTCAAACCCCTATAAACCCTGAGAACATGTCTACCTATGCAGAACTGTTTACAGAAACCCTGTACAAGCATGTTAGTAGCTGCATAGAGGCATCTGTACCCACTAAGAAGAAGTACAGAACTAACTCAAAAAACAAGCCCCCCTGGTGGAATCACAAAATCAATCGGATGTATAACAGAAAGAAGAAAATCATGGCAAAAATTTGGATGTGCAGCACCCAGCAGGATAAAAGCACTCTAATTAAACTAAACAAACAACTCAGTGGACAAATACAGTCTACCAAAGTCAAATTTGAGGTAAGTTTGGCCTCCCAGACCAAGGACAACCGCAAATCATTCTTTAGCTATGTCAGCAATCTCAAAGGCAATATACAAATGTGTGCAGAGTTCATTGTAAACGGAGCCACCTATACTGAGCCAGAAGATATAGCAAACCTCCTGACTGATAAATTCAGCTCCAACTTTACTCCTCTATCCCCCTCAACCTTCCCTCAGGAAATATCTTCAAATATAACTCCCCCGACTATCACTAGGGAACAGGTCCTTAATGCTCTCTCTAAAACCAAGATCATTGCATCAGTGGGCCCAGACAATATCCCGGCATGCCTTCTAAATAGAATGAAACATGACCTATCATGGCCTCTGGAATTACAATTTAACTATAGCCTCCAAACAGGCTTTGTGCCTCATGAATGGAGAAAGGCAACAGTCATCCCTTTGCACAAAGGTGTGCCATCTACAGACCCTGGAAACTACAGACCCATAAGTCTCACTAGTCTTATATGTAAAGACATGGAAAGAATTATGATGGAGATGATCAATAGAGATATATTAATCCTCCAGGCACTGGACCCAACCCAGTTTGGTTTCATAAAGGGCAGATCATACCTACTCAACCTGGTGGACTTCTTTGAGAAGGTCACTAAAGCAATGGATGAGGGCAAAATCATTCACACTGC
Organism: Protopterus annectens; assembly: GCF_019279795.1. Classification (NCBI taxonomy): domain Eukaryota; kingdom Metazoa; phylum Chordata; order Ceratodontiformes; family Protopteridae; genus Protopterus; species Protopterus annectens. The sequence goes on from NC_056750.1 coordinate 219,183,433, forward strand.
CTGCCTTGACCTGGCCAAGGCATTTGACACAATATCCCACTCGAGCATTGTTGACAAACTCAAGAGGTTCTATACAAACCCATATGCCACTTAGTGGATAGCCAACTGGCTCACAGACAGAACCCAGGAAGTTAGAATTGGGAAGTCCACCTCTACAAAGAGGCCAGTCACAAGTGGAGTCCCTCAGGAATCAGTCCTTGGACCGCTCCTTTTTGGCATTTACTTCTCAGAAGTCAAGGCCAATGTCAGTGGTCTCTGGCTGACTAAATTTGCAGATGATTGCAAATTAGAAGCTACCACTGAATCTCACACTGACACAAATGTTCTCCAGGAGGGGCTGACACAGACAAACAACTGGTGTCAGAGTCATGGACTAAAAATAAATGCCAAGAAATGCATAATAGTATCCTTTGGGAAGTCATCCATCCCTGGTAACTATCATATTGACAACACACCCCTTAGATTTGACACAGTAGTCAGGGACTTAGGGACACATAGATAGTAATCTGGCCTTTGATCATCGCGTGTCTACAGTGGTGAGGAAATCATTCTATGTTGCACAACTTATAAACAAAGGTATGATATCTAAGTCCAAAGAAGTCATTTTTCCTCTATATTTGGCATTCATCAGCCCTATCATTGAGTAAAATGCCACCTTTGGTATGTACCTAACCAGGCATATCCAACAACTGGAATGTCCACAGAGGTTCCTACTAAAAGAATACAGGGCATAAGTAATATGTCCTATGCAGACTGCCTCAAGGCCCTATCCCTGTATTCTGTTTCCTATAGGCTTTTGAGGGGAGATCTATGCCTGGCATACAGGGCATGGTCAGACCCCTCTCTGATGGAACTCCTGCATATCCACAAAACAAACAGTACCAGAATTACCCATTCTAAAGACTTAAACCTTGCCTGTGATATAAATAAGACCTGCTGGAGAGATAGGTATGTATCCCAGAGACTACCTAGTCTATGGAACAGGGTCCTCATCCAAGTGAAGCAGAGTTCCTCCCTAATCCAATTCAAGTGCAACCTGGACAATTGGATGGGAAATCAGAAATGCATCCTTGGTTTGGCACCTATGTCTCTGATGTAAACAGGTAATCTGTAAATGGTTCATCTTCCAGGCCCATGCTTACACTTATCAAGGGTATCAGAGAATTGGGATGCATGGCTAGGCTTAAAAAGGCCCTTCTGGTCATTAGCCTTCTAAAAAAACCTATGAACCTATGCAGTCACAGCAAGTCAGTAGCTCTTCTGCATTGATAATTGTTATACTTGATAGCTTGCACTTGGGGAGCATCTGTCCTTTCAACCTGCCCTGACTATGGTAATGTCTCGTAGAAAGATTAAACTTCCTTCTATTCATCTGATGTTCATGTCTGTCATCTGTTTTTGTCTTTCCAACAATAATACCATTAAAATGATCTATTTCTGTTAGCTTCTCAGGCAACTAATGGAGTGAGAGGCAAGGGATGGGTGGTCCCATCCCAGGTGGGAGGATGCTCATTGATATGCTCCCTAAGGAGGATGTGGTCCAAAGAGGGGGGCAGTTGCCCTCAGATGTAAACAAAGAGCATAGTGAGTAGGGAAAAGGAAGTAGGTAGGTCATATAAAACATTAAAAAACAGGACAGAAGCAAAGAAGACAAGCCCCAAGGGCATCCTCAGGATCCATGACCTGTCTTAGCAAAAATGGACTAAGTCCAGGGGGGTTGGAGAGTAGCTGGTTGACCAGGTGTTGATGTGTACTGGGGACTGGGCCAGTAGCAATGTGGTCTGAGGGGACCAAAAATAAATAAAATATCTATTTCTGCTACACACACATACACACACACACACACACACACACACACACACACACACACACACACACACACACACACACACACACACACACACACTCACATCATATCATCATTGTCCATCTTAATTAGTGAAAAATTGTCAAGCTACGTAAGTCTCCCATCAAATGTCATACCTTTGTTCTCCTTATGATCCTATTTTTTTCTGTACCCTCTTCAGCACTGCAATTCCCTATTTCCTGTAGGGCTACCACAACTGCTCAGAGTAATCTGTGTTCTAACCAGTGTCTAATAATGGGGCATCATCACATTCCTGTCTGTGGAGTCTACATCTGTAAATATAAACATCTGACCAGCAGTTTATCTTTGTCACTATTTGTTTTACCCTTAGCCTAGAGGATTACATTTTTCCATAATAATTTCTTTTATGTTTTCAGCTTGGGTCGAGCGATCTGATGTCTTACCCTTGTCTGTCATTCCCTTCTGCAGTTCTTTAAATATGGATTGGTTGAAATCAATCTGCCATCTTTTAATACATGTCATCAGGCTCCTTAGGTCCATCTTCAAGCTTGCTTTCTATCTGTTACTACAATCCAAATTTGATGTCCTCTGTAAAGAATATGACCTAAGTTTCTATGTCTCAAGCATTGTTAGCTACACACTCATTAAATGGGGCAGATGAAAGAACAGTCCTTACAAGACACAGTTTGTGATATTCTTATCCTATGGATGGGTGTATTATTATTCTGTACTACCTATCACCTAACAGCTTCTCACATCATCTACCCAATTTTCTGCCCTCACGTATCACTATAATTTTCCATGTGTTTACATTGTAATACTGAGTCAAACAGTTTTCTGAAATCTTGACAAACCACATCCGCAGTATTACAGCAGTCTGTCTCTCTGGTAGCACAGTCAAAGACCCTGATAAGGCTAGTCAGACAGCATTTTCTTGTTGTGAAGTTATCCTGAAATTCATTAATCATCCTGTTTTGGCCCATTTACCTTTGAAACCATGATGTTAGTACCATTTGCATCATACTGCTCACCAGTTGAAATTAGTTTCTCTGACCTGTAGATTTCTGGTTTATTCCTTACTCTGCTTTTGCAGAAGTGCACCAAAAATGTTTGCATCCAATCCAACAGTGGTACTATACCTAAGGGGCCTGTTTAATAGCTCTATCAGGGTTTTGTTTAAACCCTTAGCACAACTTTGGGGTTCCTTGATGAGTACCTGTTTGGTTCCTGACCCTTATGCTCCTTTGGCCCTTTTCACCTTCTTCTTCTGCTTATTGCCGATCTTTCCCCTTTCGCTGTAATGTCTTCCTAGCCTGATGCCCTCCCTTCTTCTTTCTTGCGGGTCATTCATAAAATCACTCATATGAAATTTTAATGTATCATTTTCAGCAGCAAAATGGTTTCTTCTTTTTTCTTTTCACATGCTATTTCATCAGTTTCCCACCTTATGCTGTTCCATTTTCCAACATTATAAATGAAGACCCTCCCCTCTTTCCTAAATATGATAGAAACATTTTGTCATGTTCCTCTTTTGAATTCTCAGTACATTTTTCTGACTACATCTACCCAGCACACACCACTCACAATGACCATTCTCCTTTTGTGTTGAGATATCTTTTCCTTTTCCTCCCTCAGTAGTGTGATTGGTCAATCTACTTGTTTTTCTCTTGGTAATGCTTTTTAACTAGAAGTTATGTACTTACCATAACTTGGCATCTGTGTTGTCCATTTTCATTCTTCCTCACTATTGGGTTACAGATATGACCCTTGGACCTGACTCGGCCACATTTTTTCAAACTTGGACCTTAGGCTCAAGCTCCTCCCTCTACCCATAATGCCCTACACTCTATGTAGCCTTTTCAGATCAAGTTTGCTAGACAGAAAGAAATCAGAGGCTCAAACCAGGAAAGCAAAAGTTCCTATAAATCCAAAAGTCCTCTAGGAATCAATAGGTTGGGGGGAGGTGATGAAGAAATAAAACAGACAACACAGATGCCAAATTATGGTAAATACATAACTTGTAAATCTGATGTTGTACTTTTCATTCTTCCTCACTATTGAATCAGAGTCCCCAGCTACATTTCTCTCAGGTGACCTCAAAGAATGATATGCCGGAGCATTGTCAAACCAAAAGAAGCTCTACTTCTGGAGACAATGTTCAATTTATAATGTGTCACAAAGATATGAGTCTTTGACCAAGTGCTGCAGCACAAATATCATCAATTGATGTGCTGGAGGAGAAAACAGATAATGTAGCTATAAATCTAGTAGAATGGGTTTTAGGATGGCGAGGCAAGTTCAATACATTTTTTGAATAAATTAGTGAATTGCAGTCTGCAATCCATTTAGCCAATGTAACTTTGTAGACTGCTTGACCTAGGTTATTTGATAAGAAAGAAACAAATAGATGGTCAGACTTTCTACACTGTTTAGTCCTATAAAGATAGAACTGCAGTTGTCTATGAACATCAAGCAGATGCAAAATATATCCGCCTTTGTTAGAATATTTTGGAAAAAAGACTGGCAACTGGTTTATATTAGTCTCTATGGCTACCTTAGGCATAAAAGATGGACTGGTAAGAAAAGATACTATATCTCTATGAAAAATGATGTAAGGTGGTTTCGAAGATAAGGCCTGAAGTTCAGAAATTCTTCTTGCTGATGTGATACCTACCAAAAGGATGTTTTTCCAAGAAAGGAATTTCATTTCACAATCTTTCGCTGGTTCATAACAATTTTGCATTAGTCCTTAAAGAATAATAGTTAGATCCTATGGCGGGGTAGGATCTTTTATCAGGGGGGTCTAAGCAGAATAATCCCTTTCATGAAAGCCTTACACAATTTAGATGTAGCAAGGAACACATCTCTTCCATGAAAATTAGAAATAGCTGCCATCTGAAGTTTTATAGTAGAAATACTAGCCCCTTCCTTGAAGTCAAAAATAAGAAAGAGGAAGATGGCAGAAATTGGGGCTGAGAAAGGAGCAATATTCTCTTTGGATGCCCAAATGGTAATTTGTTTCCATATGCTTTGGTGCACTTTTTTGTAGAAGCACTTTGGGAAGCTAAAACTATGTCTCAAACAGGGGAAGCAAGCCTGGACCATTGTAGAATTACTGGACGAGGAGATAAGAAGCGGTCAGTTTAAGGTGGAATAGACTGGGATGTTGATTCCCTGATGGATGAGGGAGGAGGTCCTGTCTGAGTTCCAAAATCCATAGAGGATATTTCGAATGAGACGAGAGAAAGTGGAACCATACCTGACAAGGTCAGAAGGGGGCAATAAGGATTACTGAACTCTTCAGCCTTCTGGCTTTCTGCAGAAGCTTCTGGATCAGTGGTAGTGGGGAATAGACATAAAGGAGACCAGAGGGCCAATTGTGAACTAGAGCATGCCTTGGGGACTGTCCCGGGGGGAATCAGCACAAAGTACTTGGGGCACTTGTTGTTTTGAGGAGAAGCAAATAGGTCACAGTAAGGTTGGCCTCAACAGCCAAAAATCAGACTTGCCACTGACTGATTGAGGGACCACTTGTGAGGGGTTAAAATGGACCTGCTGAGTTTGTCTGCTTGAACATTGGTTTTCCCCAGTATATGTGTTGCAACTAGAAAATGGTCAGAAGATATCACCCATTCTCAGACCCTCATGGCCTCTCTGCATAATGGGTAATAATGGACTCCTCCTTGTTTGTTGATATACCAGACTACTGACATCTTGTCTGTGTGTATTGCAATTGTCCCAAAGGGGAGACTGTCCTGAAAGACTTGCAATGTTATAAGAACTGCTCTTGACTCTAGGATGTTGATATGCAATCTGGTCTCCGAGGACGACCATATGCCTTGGACCATCTTTCCCTTGAAATGCCTAGTTGGTAAGTGTCCATGGTCAATGTGGCTATGGGTGGAGGAAGAATGAATGGCCTGCCCGGGAACAGGTCATCAGAATGAATCCACCATTGAAGATGTCATCTGCAAATCAGAGGTAACTTGATTGGAACAGATAATTGCTAGTAAATAATAGACCACTGACCAGCCAGGGTCCATTGGAGGACTCGCATAAAGAATTTTGTTTAGGGTTCTAGGATGATGGCAGCTGACATAGAGCCCAGAGCTTAAGAAATGAGTCTTGCCGATGGAGACAATAAAGAAATTATGTCCTGTACATGGTTTCTCAAGGATGTTATGTGATGAGGAGGCAAAGATGCTATCTGGTGCATTGTATCTAGAAAGGCACAGACAAATTCCAACCTCTGAAAAGGAGACAGGTTTGATTTGGTAAGATTTATAGTAATTCCCAGGGAGCTGAAGATCTGGAACAAATAATCCCTGGCCAGAAGTAGTCGATGCCAGGTTGGGCAGTTAGAAGCCAGTCATCCAAATATGGAAACACCTGGGATCCTTTCAGTTTCAGGTGAGCTGTCACTACTGCCATGCATTTGGTAAACACCCTGGGCTGTGGAGAGTACAAGGGGCAGAGTTCTGAATTGGTAATGACTGACTCCCCACCTGAAGCGCAAATGACTTCTTGAGTATCTGTCTATTTTGATGTGATAGTATGCATCCTGAAGGTCTATCAAGCATATCCAATCATCCTTGCGCAGCAGCAGTAGAATGGACTGAACTGTAACCATCTGGAACTTTGACTTCTTTACATATTGACTTAGATTGCTCAGATCTTGAATGGCTCTTAGGTCCCCCATTTTCTTTGACACTAAAAAGAAGCAAGAGTAAGTTCTTAATCTTCTGTTTGGTTGGGACCTCTTGTATGACTCTTTTTTGCAATAATTGTTGAATTTCCAGTACTGCATGCTCCCTCTGACTGGGTGGTACATTGAGGAGTTATTTTTTTTTTGTTCCACTGGTGGTGGAAGGGAAAAGGGAATGTAATAACCACTGGATATTATGCTTAGCACCCAGGAATTTGTTATCAAGTTGGTCCAGGTGTCTAGGTGGAGGAAACAATGACCCCTGACTTCCTCCAGAGATGGACAGTAGGGCAGCACTTCAGGAGCACTGATAGAGCTTATCAGGAAAAGGTTCTCTGAAGCCCTGATTCTATGGATCCTCTCTGCCTCTGGGGTGTCAACTACCATTGAAACTTCCTCCTTTGCCTTTGAATGAAAAATCCCCTCATTGATCCTGAAAAGATCCCTGAGACATTCAAAACCAAGTCTTCTTACCACCTCATTGATTTCTGAAAAAAAGTGTGCTGAAGGGTAGAAAACTTTATCCCGAGAGCAAACAGAGTATTTCCTGCCTGCTTGCTGCAGGTAAGAGTCTCTTTCAGTGATGGCCCAAACAAAGTGGAGCTATCAAAATGGGCATTGACAAAGGATGCTATAAAAGGTTCTGCAAAGTCACAAAGCCTCATCCAGGCATGCCTTCTGACTGCAGTACCTGAGGCAGCTTCCCTTGAGGTACCCACCACTGAATGGGAGATTAGTTTCATGGAAGAGTTAGTCACAGAATCAAGAGGAGCCAATTGGGAAGATATTTTCTTGAAGTCCTCATCCAACATGCTCTCTGCAACAGAGTTGGATAGCTACTTGACCAAATCTCTCTGCAATCGAGTGAAATGTGCCAAGCAATTTAGCAATCTCAGTGCAAATGTAACTGAGGTGTGAATGTGCTTACCAAATCTGTCCATTACTTGAGATTCGGCAGACGGAGAGAGGAGCTCTGTTTGACTAGCTCCTTCTTGGTGGCTGCTGTTGCAACCATGGCATCAACAAGGACACCTTTGGACCAATGAAGTCTGTCTTTGGGGTACACAAGAAATTTGTCCAGGCATTTGGGGAATGTCTCGATTGTGTCCAGCTCCTTCCAAGCTCAGCAGGAAACTAGATTAATGAGTTTGTCTGCTGGGATCTCACCCAAGATGTAGATGGGCCCACCCCAAAGGCCTCCAAGAACACATACTCTTCAAAGAAGAAAGTTGGGAGGACCAGCCACCTTTCTGCCTAAAAATCTCCAAGATGTCTCCAAAGGAGATATCCTCAGGTGGTGTTCGTAGGGATCCTTCTCCTTCATCAAAGTCTGTGTCTTCTGTGAGAGACCCCATTGGGAAGTCAATGTGCCTCCTTTTGCACATTTTCTTCAAAGGAACCTCCTCTGTGGGATGTTCAGGGGATGTATGTGAAGAAAGGGTAGCTTCCTCAGGTGGAAGAACTTGAAGGCTCCTCAAGGCATGCTGACCATGGACAGGGATGATGGACTCAGCACTCAGATCCAGTGAAGGTCAAACAGGAGGATTGGAGGCAAAATAAGTCAGTTCTCTGTGAACAGAGAAAGCCCTTACCACAATATGGAATGCCAACAGACCTGAAGAAACTCCCCCATCTCCATCAAAGCCAAAACCATAAAAGAAGCATGGATGGGAACCACCCTGAATCTGTGTTCTCCAGAAATAATTGGACATGAGCTGTTGAGGGCTGAAGTGCCGAGAGGAAGAAATGATGTGTTTGAGAAGGTTGGAACCACACTCCCCCCCAATCCAATGCTGACATCCTGGATCCAAGACCCACTCTAATCCAATGATATTGGAGCAGACCTGGTCAGGATAGCCATTACAGTAGAAGAAGGAAGTTTCCTCAGATCTGACACAGACTTTCTTGGGTACCTAGGATCCTGGGACTCCAAAATCACTGGTCAGATGGAGAAAGAGACTGAATCAGAGCAGTGGTAGCACTCACGGATCAACAGTTGACAACACCCCCATCCAGATTTGAGTTTTGAGAAATCTCTGCATCATCATGTCTATATCGACATCCGAAAACTCCTGGAGGACCTAGAGGAGGCAACCAGTGTAGATCTGGAGTGGCTGGATGGGGTTTGAAGAAGTTTTGAGGGCAGTGCTGGGGAAACTGCCCTGATGACAAATGCTGGAGTTTGAGTTCTAACACTTGGATCTGAGGTCTTTGAATCCAAGGTGGAAGAGGATGGCTTAAGAGAGGCAGTCACATTAGAGGTGCTTGTTAGATCTGAGAAGTGCCTTGGATCTGACAGGGTAGTAGTGGGTCTTGGATCCAACAAGTTTGGATCCAAGGTTTTTGCAGACTTAGCCAGAGGCTCTGAGGAAGGTTTCAATGTCTTATGGGAGCATTTCCTCAGCTCCAAAGACCCAGAAAGGCTACATGAGGATGTTTGAGCCCCTGATGATGAAGATGAAGCAGGCAACAGTCCTTTTAGAATGAGTTTGTTCCTGCAATCAGTGATGGCTCGGGGGTTAAATTCCTCACAAATCTGACAATCTGACCACAGGTGTTCTGGCTCTAAACAATACAATACAATTTGCTGTGCGTACCGCAATGGGGAATCTTATGCCCACATACCGAGCAGCACTTGAATCCAGTAGGCTTATCAGACATGATGCAAAACACTTCAATTTTAATTCCACACACCACTTAAGGTCCAAAACCACAGCAACACTGACAATAACAACAACAACAAAGTAGAGTGATGTATAAATTTAAGTATATACATGTTTTTTATAACTCATGATAGAGAAACAGAAAGGTAGACATGTCAAGCATCAGAGAGAAGCAGGAAGGAAGGCTAAAGTAACAAATTAGTCCCTAACACCTGTTCCATTCTGAAGGAAGGGGAGGAGAAGAATATGAGCAAAAAGCACTAGTACTAAAAACAGAATAAATTTGCCAATAAAAACTTGACTTATCCTCACCCAAGGAGATTCTAACAAGACCAGGAATCCATGTCGTACCAGCTAGGCAGCAAATGAGATCTGAGGAAGCTACAGAGAGTATAGGGTATTATGGGTAGAGGGAGGAGTTTGAGATTAGGATCCAAGAGTCAGATCCATAACCCAATAGTGAGGAAGAATGAAAAAGACAACATGAGATCCCATTTTACATACTGACCTGGATTTACTTTGCTTGGTTTCCCATAGCTCCTCCACTCCTTTGCTCTCATGCAACCACCCTACATCTCTGTTTAAGAATAACCACTTACTTCAAATATGTAGAAAGTCCAAGAACAGTTGACAAAAAGAAATACCACGAACCAAGCTGTTCCTGGTTACAACATGTAAACCACTAGCACAACAGAATGAGTGTAAACCTGTAAAAACTCGATTTATTGACTAAAAACATACAGGTTAAGCGCTTTCATCTAGTAAAATAGACTTCATCAGAACAATACTCTACATACAAGGTTTTTCTTAAATACATACTCAAACCAATCACATTTAAAACATTTAACTCAATGGTTAGTCCTTAAAGTGCTAGTGCTAAATTTCTATACTCCCTATTACCATGAATACCTGATATTAAATACAATTAATTAAAATTAATAAAATAGTATAATGTTATTAATAAAAAAGTATGATGTTATTAATAAAAATTGAATGAAGTTCATATAACATCTATTTATATACAATATACATGTACAATATAAATTATATTAATATAAACATTTATATTTTATTTAATTTTAAAAAATACCATACCAAGCTAATATCTACAATTTTCCAATATAGGTTTAATGGATATATATTCATTAATACCTGGGGGCACAGAAGCATTTAAGCGGATCTGCCACCTTGCCTCTTTTTCCCCCAGTAATTTCTTTATATTACCACCCCTAGGGTTATGTTTTACCAATTCTAATATTCCAAATTGGAAGGAAGAACAAGTGGCACTAGCATTCAGATGTTTCCACAGGGCATTATTTCCATCCTGTTTCCTTATACTATAACTGTGGTCATAAATCCTGTTCCTCAAGCACCTGTCAGTTTTTCCAACATAAAAACTTGGACACATAGTGCACTTTGCAAGATAAACCAGGTGCTTGGACCTACAGTTGCCCTTCTGGAATTTAACATCCGTCTTATTAATATTCTCTAATACAATGGAAGGGGTGTTAATAATGTACCTACACTGATTGCAGGTGCCACATTTGTATGTACCATTCAGTGCTTTATCATTATACTTATACCTATTTTTCTTCTCTAATTCCATTTTCATATTCGTACCATTCCTAAACACAAAATGTGGCTTGTCCCCCACAATCCTGAATATATTGCTATCCAATTTCATAATATTCCAATTTTTCTGTATAATATTCTTGATCTCCCTACTAAATGGTGCATATTGTATAACACGTGCCCTTTTGAATAATACCTCATCAGAATTATTATTATCTGTACAATTTGTATATGTATTCATATTGTTATTAGTGGTGAAAGCGCTTAACCTGTATGTTTTTATTCAATAAATCGAGTTTTTAAAGGTTTGCACTCATTCTGTTGTGCTAGTGGTTTACATGTTGTAACCAGGAACAGCTTGGTTCATGGTATTTCTTTTTGTCGACTGTTCTTGGACTTTCTACATATTTTTAGTTGTACCTTGACAACATGGACTCTCTTGATGAGCTACCCTCTATATTTTCCCCGAGGAGGGAAGACATTCGTGGATTGCAGTCCGAAATGGCCATAATGAAAGGGGAACTCACTAGACTACTTGAAATGATCAGTCAACCTGGTTCCCAGGTTAGGACCCCGAGAGGGATGACATCATCGCGCACGCAGGTCCAGAGAAGTAATGGGGATTTTTACCAAACGGTCAGGTGAATGGCGTACTGCTGAACGGAGAAGCCTCTTATGGATCCCACCAAGGCGACAACTGGAGTGTAGGGTGTCCCACAAGGATAGGTGGATGTGGATCGGAGGTCGACTACAATATTTCGGGTTCTAAACCCAAGCGGACTGTGCCGAAAAAGACATACGCCATTGGAACCAAGGACATGCGTGCAGGTACTGTTAAACATGCCTATACCAGGAATATTGGAAACGATAAGGGTCGATACAATTTTAATAACTTTATGGCTGGTGACTTCAATTTTGAAGGAGGGTTTGGACCCGAAAACAAGGAAAGTAGTAATGACAAGGATGGGGTTGTGAATAAAACACTTAAGGACATTATTTTTGATTTTGGTAAAAAGTTAAAAGTATTGAAAAGTTTACAGCTAGAAAATATGTAGTTAAAAAAGTGTTTGGACAGTGCTATTGTACCCATGGGCTTGAGATTTTTCAAGCATCCCATGGGGATAGATTTGGATGTTAGTACCAAAGAAGAATGTGCTAAAATGTTTGATAATTTTGGCTTTTCATTTATGAAGTTTATAGTTAGTTGTAATGATAAGAAAATATGTATTTTAATGTCTGAACTTGAACAACTTAATAATACTATAGAAAGTGATTTACTTTTTGATGAATATGAACTGTTTTTAAATTCCCAATACACATGGGTTGAAAGTCAGGTCATGAAACAGTATGAGAGGAAATGTAGTAAAATGAAAAGGGACATTGAACAATATAGGAAGGGGAATGTGTATAGATGGGAAAAAATTAACCATAAAACTAATATGTACAATAACAATAATAAAAATGGATATTACACTAAAGGAAATGGAGTATTCCAGAATAAAGGAAATAGAAGGAATTACAGAGGGGATGAGCAATATAGGATGCCCCAGTCCCCGGATTTTTTAGGGGAAGATACAAGATGGGAGGTCCCCAGCAGGGAGGGGCACCAAGGAATAAGAATGGAAAGTGGGAGATACAGGGGAAGACAGGGGGGTTACAGAAGTCAAGACCAGTAGTGAATGAACATTGCATTGTGAAAGTTAATGATATCACCAGTAGGTATGGTGATTTTAATATATACAATTATTCTAGTGTTGAGCTTAAAAAGGAACATTTTACACTTTTATCTAAAGGGATGAAGTATGTTCCCAACACGAAAATAAATGTAGTTGACTATATAGTAGATTTTAAAAAATATTTAAGGAAACTGAATTTAGCCATCTTTTTTGATGGTAAGGAAACCAGGGGAGAAATAGAGTTCAAGAAGAAAAGTGTATATACACCCCCACTTAACAACATGTTGGGGGTATTTGAAAAAATGGTTATGGAAGAGATCTACCAATATGGTAATAAATGTAGTACAGGCAATAAGAAATATAACCTTACTAGGAATGAATTTAAAATATTGAAAGACTTCCAAAACAATTATAATATAAGAATTATGAAACCTGACAAGGGGGGTGGGGCGGTCATATACCCTAGCAATGATTTTATAAATAAAATCAATAGTATTTTGTTGAATTCAGGTAATTATAATATATCCTCCTTTAATGAGGTGAATATTGGGTACCACAAGATAGATTTGTACCTAGAAGATCTGTTATTGGAAGATAGAATTGATAGTGACTTATACAATTTTTTAAGAACGGAATTCCCCATAATTAGTACCATAGTAGGGATTCCCAAAGTACATAAGGACTGTTTTGATCCCCCTTTTAGGCCAATAATATCTGGTAGTTCATCTAAGATGTTTCCTTTTGGGAAAGTTATTGATATGTGGTTAAAACACATATATAAGAAAATTGGGCATATTGTCATTGATTCTTGGGACTTTTTGGGTAGGCTTCAGCCAGGTCTAGCCATTGAAGGGGAGTGGTTAATAACTATTGTTGTGGTAGACCTGTTTTCAAGTATTCCCCAAGAGGAAGGCCTATCAAGATTTTATCAAAGTATTAAGAAATATGGCAATTTGTCCTGGGATAAAATTTCCCTGGTATTAGAATTTATGGATATGGTTCTTTCACACAACTACATAATGTATGAAGGAGAATATTATAAACAAAGGAAAGGGGTAGCTATGGGGGCAGCTTGTGCCCTCATATATGCTAATCTTTTTTGTTAGACTGGGAAACTGAGTATATATTCAACACTGAATGGTTTAGCAACATCATATGCTACCTCAGATTCCTGGATGATATATTTGTAATTTGGAGGGGTGATTTGCAGAAGCTGGAAGAATTCAAACAATACTTAAATTCATGTAGTCAAAGTTTGAAATTTACCTTCAACATTGAAAGGGAATCCATTTCTTATTTGGACACTAGAATAACACTTCGCAATGGGATATTCAAATCTAATATTTATAGGAAGGAAACATTTAGTAATTCCTATTTGCAATATACTAGTTGCCACCCAATGGGTCAGAAAAGGAATATTATTAAAGGGCAATGTATTCGAGCAGCCCGAATGACCTCGGATTTCATGGATTTAGATAGTGAATTGGAATTGATAGGGTTTTTTTTTAGGAGTAGGGGTTACCCTGATGGGATGGTGACTGATGTGACCAATTATGTAAAAAGTGAGTGGGGGAAAAAATACAAACCACTCTTAGGGGTTGGCCCCATTAATAATGGGGGAACCACTAATAATAATATGAATACATATACAAATTGTACAGATAATAATAATTCTGATGAGGTATTATTCAAAAGGGCATGTGTTATACAATATGCACAATTTAGTAGGGAGATCAAGAATATTATACAGAAAAATTGGAATATTATGAAATTGGATAGCAATATATTCAGGATTGTGGGGGACAAGCCACATTTTGTGTTTAGGAATGGTACGAATATGAAAATGGAATTAGAGAAGAAAAATAGGTATAAGTATAATGATAAAGCACTGAATGGTGCACACAAATGTGGCACCTGCAATCAGTGTAGGTACATTATTAACACCCCTTCCATTGTTTTAGAGAATATTAATAAGACGGATGTTAAATTCCAGAAGAGCAACTGTAGGTCCAAGCACCTGGTTTATCTTGCAAAGTGCACTATGTGTCCAGGTTTTTATGCTGGAAAAACTGACAGGTGCTTGAGGAACAGGATTTACGACCACAGTTATAGTATAAGGAAACAGGATGGAAATAATGCCCTATGGAAACATCTGAATGCTAGTGCCACTTGTTCTTCCTTCCAATTTGGAATATTAGAATTGGTAAAACATAACCCTAGGGGTGGTAATATAAAGAAATTACTGGGGGAAAAAGAGGCAAGGTGGCAGATCCGCTTAAATGCTTCTGTGCCCCCAGGTATTAATGAATATATATCCATTAAACCTATATTGGAAAATTGTAGATATTAGCTTGGTATGGTATTTTTAAAATTAAATAAAATATAAATATTTATATTAATATAATTTATATTGTACATGTATATTGTATATAAATAGATGTTATATGAACTTCATTCATTTTTTATTAATAACATCATACTTTTTTATTAATAACATTATACTATTTTATTAATTTTAATTAATTGTATTTAATATCAGGTATTCATGGTAATAGGGAGTATAGAAATTTAGCACTAGCACTTTAAGGACTAACCATTGAGTTAAATGTTTTAAATGTGATTGGTTTGAGTATGTATTTAAGAAAAACCTTGTATGTAGAGTATTGTTCTGATGAAGTCTATTTTACTAGATGAAAGCGCTTAGTCAATAAATCGAGTTTTTAAAGGTTTGCACTCATTCTGTTGTGCTAGTGGTTTACATGTTGTAACCAGGAACAGCTTGGTTCATGGTATTTCTTAACCACTTACTTCATTATTTAATTTACTATATTTACTAAGCCCAGCCTTTAATGAACTTTTCTGAATCCTTCTCTATAGCCAACATGATCCAGCTGTTTGGTAGGTACTATTAGCTGGTAAAGCCCTACCTTTATAGAACCTTTCCCTGACCCCAACCCCCACCTTCCTTAAAAAAAACAGGAGACTAAGGGTTCTTTCTTTCTTTCTTGGTTCCAGACTATACTTTTTGTTCACACTTTTCAGGTCAACCATTTTGGCATTTTCTATATGCTCACTTTGAATCATACAACACTCCAGTTTCCATCAAAATGGCACCCGTTTCCTGTTCATCATTTGTTTGCATTGCTGACTAACATGTCATCATCCCTTTTACTTACATTAGGTACTCTGAATTAATTTGCCTCTTCTCCCAGCAATCTTTATCAATAAGAAGCGTATCAGAGTCTCTTTGTCCTCTTCTCTGTCTATACAGAGTTCTTATCTTTTCTTCTCTACCTTCTGTTTCCCACAGGGTCTTAACTTTGTGAGATCTGGCAGGATATAATGCTATGCGAGTATTTCTGATTTTTCTTTCTTTTTTTTTTTTTGTTTGGTTTATAGTTTGTATTTTATTTTACTTTAAATTTTTTCTTTGGAGTTTTAAATGATCTGGGTGAGGGCAAGAAAACAAACATTTGGGTTGTGGTCTTTGTGCCCTAAGGGATAACACATATCTGATCTGTGGGAAGAGCTTAAACATTGCATTTGTTTTACTTAAAGTAAGTGAAATGGGTCAAGGTTTAATTGTGAGACCTGCCAGGAAAGACTACTCTGTGAGAAGTTTTGATTTTTTTACGTTTGTCAACTACATTTTTGTTAATTTGATAGGTTTTATTGTGTTGTTGTTTCATTTTAAATTTGTTTTTTCTTGGAGTTTTAAATGTTATGGGTTATGGCCAGGAAAATGTGAATGCACAGAGATTAATTGTTCCTGAGCTGCAGAGCTCAGAAATATAATTTTTATTGGGTTCCTATCACATAGTTGAACTTGTACAAGTTTGGGCATTTAAATGGAAATCTCCGTAAGGGGAAGTTTCTGTTCATTTCAATGTGGTGCGATCTCGGAGTTGGTATATTTAAGTAGCGGGGGTGTGGGGGTGCATGGGGGCTTGCCCCCTGCTTACAACAGTTTATTTTGTTTTTACTTCTTTTTTTTTTAATCACTAGTCGAAATTTTTTAACTTTGAACGGAATGGTTCGAACATTCCGTGTTCGAAGTTCTAAAACTTTGACCATGTGATATAGACCTTTTTTATTCACAGAAAGGAAAACAAGTCAAGGTTTAACTGCAAACGTTGCCATGAAAGACTACTGCTCTGTTGCTATTTCAGATTTTCTCACTTTATTTCACCCTTTCCCTACCCCTTATAGAAATGTAATTTCAGAGTCTCCCTCTGGTCTTGCCACATCTGCTTGTACTTGTGGGCACTACAAGATCACATTAGGGAGACCCTCCACTTAAACAGTTTAAACATTAGTTACCTTCACTTTCATATCTTCAATCACCTCTTCAAGTTCACTTTTAAATTCTTTGACCTGTTTACTAGTTTCTCCCTACAAGGACAGAAGGAAGGACATACTAGGTACAAAAAAGATAAATCAAATAGAAAAAAAGAGGAAAG
Organism: Protopterus annectens; assembly: GCF_019279795.1. Classification (NCBI taxonomy): domain Eukaryota; kingdom Metazoa; phylum Chordata; order Ceratodontiformes; family Protopteridae; genus Protopterus; species Protopterus annectens. Next base: position 219,200,337 of record NC_056750.1, read on the forward strand.
AGTAGAAATCCAAGAATGGGATATGAAAGGAATAGTACAGGCTGAAAATGAAGAAATAGGGAGACATTTATAAGATGCTGAGGATGTGGAGTTGCTGTTTGGCTCCATGAGCTTTGGGAGGGCCCAGGATGTTGGGTCTGCAGGAGAATGGGTTTTTTTCACACTAGAATATGGGACCTAGAGAAGTTGGTGGACTGGCTAATCAGGTATAGAAGCACAGAGCAAAACTGGAGAGGAAGAGACAACAAAAGCCCACAGACAGGATAGAGTTGGAAAAGTTGGGAGGAGATGGGGAAAGAAAATGTGAATATGGCTATTGGTTGTTAGAAAAGTATAGTTACATGCAGTGGCTTGGATTAAGGTGAAGAAAGGAAGAAGGAGAAGGAACTGTGAAAAGGAGGACAATGAGAATGAAACAAGGGTAGAAATACAGATACAAATAGTAGTGGCAAGTGATAAAAAGGAGCCAGAGCCAGAGATGGGCGGGCAGGAGCCAACAAAGAAAAGTAACCAGGATGGAAGGGATTTACCAAAATTGACTTCATCTTGTTTAAAGAATATGTGATTAATACTGCAAAAATGTCTACCCTACAGATAACTGCATTCCTTAGTAGTAACACTGAAAACATCAGGAACACTCCTAAGCAATTCCTTTTGCAGAGGAAATTACCACCAGTGGGGGGGGGTGCTACCACACACCCAGTCTGTCTGCCTATCTGTCTGTCTATCTATCTATCTATCTATCTATCTATCTATCTATCTATCTATCTATCTATCTATCTACCCATACCAGCTCCAAGACTGCAAATTTAGAGAAAATAAAAATGATGTAAAACAAGGCAAAGCTTAGCCTTTCCTTCTTTCCTGAGCCTAACAAAGCAAAACCACAGTATGCATGTCATGCATTGACAAAAGAATTCCAACACAGCCTTCCTCTTCCAGCATCTTCTAACAGGAGAAAATACTACACGATTAATTACAATGTTAGTGGATGGAACTGGATATCGAGGGACAAGCTGACAAATGGAAAGACAGACAGCAAGAGACTGAAGAGAAGAGTAGAAAGGTCTTACAGGATGCATGAGGAAGACCTTACATTCACCACATGAAGGGAAACAACCAGAAAACAATAAAAATGACAGAGAAAGCAAGCAGCACGGTAGAAATGATACAGAGAGAATGGATGGTAGCAAAGGGTTAAGAAGTAAGGGAGGGGAGAGCTTGTGTGGGGAAAGTGAAGACAATTTTGCTGATTGGAAGTTTAGTCACAACAGTGATTAGGAGTGTAGACAAGAGACAATAGATTTCACTGAAATCACTGTTAGGGCTTAGACTGAGGAAAATGTGGGAGGTGGAGGTGGTGACCAAAATGATCACCAAGGGGTAGGAGTAGATGCTATGGTTCATGCAGGCAAAAATTGTATTTGAGAACAGACAGCTAAGATGGCAGCAAGCAGGGTCAGGGATGTGGCAGACAGATGTGTGGAGCAGGGAACTGAAAGTAGCATCCTTAAGAGTGTTACCTGTACAAGCAGCCAGCAGAGAGAATAAAGAGAGGATTAGAAAGTTTAATGTTTGGTTGTGTCAAGGGATGGCATAACACTGGTAGGTAAATTGGAGGAAGATATAGTAGAGGGATCAGATCAATGCAAATGACCAGCTCCATCTTAACTCAGGAGGGATAGTGGTATATAGCACTGGGATGGAAAGGTACATTTCAAATGACTTTACCTTTAAACTAAGATGTAAGAGAGTGGGTGAGTGAGAGAAGCAAAAGAGGGGTAGGTATTTATGTAATAAATAGAAGCAGGGCTGGCCTTAGGTAAACTGGCACCTAAGGCAAATAGGTGCCATGGTGGCCCCCAACACACATGCACATATCCACTGCCCACTCCATCCTGTTCATACATTTTTTTCCTTCTTTTTTTGCACAGTTTTTCTTACTCTTCTTTTTTTTCCTTGCAGTTTTTCATTCATTCAGCATGTGCTTTTTATAAGCAAAATTGCACTTTGAGAACTATGGAGGAAGCATCTGCATTAAGCTGGGGGCCTTGGGTTCCCAGAACCTATAGTGGTTCTAGATGATCTGAGGTAAATGTTTGACTTTTTTAAACAACCTTTTCATCCAATGATATCCTGAATGAAAATAATGATCAAAGAAAGGAAGTTCATACACTTCAACTTTGTTTTCTTCCCGTATCCTTTCAACACACCTTAACTGAACAGGACTGCACTGTAATAAGTGCAAAATAACTATATTAAGCCAAGAATCTGGGGGCCACGAGGCCCTCAGAAGCCATGATGTTTATAGATGCTCTGAGGAGCATTTTAGTCTTTTTTTTTTTTTAACAGCCTTTTCACCAAGTAATGGTCTGAACGGAAACCATGGCTAAGGAAAGAAATTCAGTTTTACTCTTTGCTTTTTCATAGTTTGTTCATAGGTTACTACTAGGCTAACTGCCCTTGCAAGCCTAGCCAATTATCCCTTGTGAGACTCAAACCCTGCACCTTGCGTTTGTAAGGCAAACACCTGAATCATTAGGCCACCCTCCCAACCCTTAAATGTAAAGATTTCTGGCATTGGCCAGGAATTGAACCCAAGTTAACTGCTTGGAAGGCAGCTATGCTCACCACTATACCACCAATGCTACTTTTTCCTTTATCTTTTCAACACACCATAACAGATCAGCAGTATACTATAATAACTAAATTAAACTGGGGGTCTGGGGGCTGCCAGCTAACCAGAAACAATGAGATCATAGATGCTCTGATGTGCATTTTAGAGCTTTTTGCCAATCTTTTGATCCAGTGATGGTCTGAACAATAATCATATGTAAGGAAAGTAATTTCAATCTTACTTTTTTTTATTTCAAGAAAGAAATAAGTTGCATCCAAGGCTTAATTCTCAAAGTTGACCAAACACAGGTTCACAATAAACATAGAAGACAAATGCATGTGAGGATACATAATACATATCTGAGAATAATTCCTGCCTCTTTACCCACCTCCAAAAAAAAATAAATACAAAAGGTAGTCACTTTCTGTGTATCCCCTCTGATGTTAATTTGAAATTAAGGCACAAATGCCCATAGTCATATATTTCAAGCTATTATCATGCGTATATACAGGATGACTCCTCACCCCTACCCTAAAAGGTAGTCACCTTCTGTGTACCTTCTGATGTCAGACTGGGACAAACCTAAAAACATATTTGCTATCAGACATATATATATATATATATATATATATATATATATATATATATATATATATATATATATATATATATATATATATATGCTTCTATACTCTTCCTCAAGAGATAGCTACAGTATATGCATCTGATGATTGTGTGGAACATAAAAAGAATGTTTGCAATGATGTTTCCAATTTGTTACTTCTAGACAGTGTTTCTATAGAAGCTAAAGTGACCCTCTATGCAGCCCTCTGAAGTCTGTGAGGAAAGTTATAGAAATGATGACCACACTGTACCCAGCCCAATACAAGACAGTGACTTCTGAAGTTTTGGGGAAATACTAAAGAAATAATGGTGTGTGTAATAATGGGAAAGGTGGTTGTCGATGGATGGATGGATGGATGGATGGATGGATGGATGGATGGATTAAAGAAGTAATGACATAATCTCCAGCCCCCTCATCAAGTTACAGTGACCTTCTATGTACATCTATGACCATGGATGGTTTTAGACTAAGTGGGGTTCAGTGCAAAGGTAATTGCTCAGCCCTTGCCAAAATACACTTATGCAGCTTTGTGAGGGGGCCACCAGAACCCATGAAGCTCTCAAGGTCCAAGCATTCTGTGATGCATTCATCTCTACCAAGCAGTTAAGAGTCACTTCTATGAACAGTTTAGATGTCCGAATGTGATAAGAAAATGCCCATGTCATGTATTACACCTTTATTCCAAACAAATGTCGTACTTTAACAAATTGCATATTATTTCACATAAATTACATTACTCCTACAAAGCTAGAATGATAAGCAAACAGCATTGGGCAGCTAGTAATTTTCCTCTACAGACAGCCCCAGCAATTATACCCACTCTGTCTGTGCATATCAGGTGCCCAGTTAAGTACTCCATCATACTTCTCCTAAATACACACTTGTCTTGAAAAGCCAGACAGTGACTGTTTAAAGTGAGCAAATGACAAGCAGGCCAGTTACTTTCTCCAGCCAGCCCCCAACTCCCACCCAGGTGTTACAGCCACAATGTTTGGCTTGGTCTCAGTGATGTAATGTGGCTGATTTCAGTAAGATAATTGCACTTAAATCTGCAATTCTTCCTATACTACAGAATGACCAGCAGAGTTGTGAGGCACCTACTGACTGTCTAAAGCACACATTCATCCCTAATATCCTTTCAGCATCATCAACTTCACCCCCAAGACCAATAATTAGGGAATGAGGGGATTCCACTAGATGGCTGAGATGGAAGGTTTCCTTGCAGTTTATCTTAATAGGCATTCTTAAAAACATGCTAGGCTACAAATCTAGGTAAAGCAGATGCCCTAGCTCACAAACTGCTAATGGTTACAACATGGAGTTTGCAAATGCGACAATGTTGTAAAGTGTGACAGTAACTATGTACTGCCTGCATAGCTAAGCATACTCATGCCAACTCTAAAAAGCACAGTTCAGCAAGTACATGAATAACAAAAGGGAATAAGTTGGTTCTCTTCTGGCACATACCATATCACATTTAAAGAATGCCAGTGTTTCTATTCATTGAAAGAAAGTATACAAAATCATGTCTCACATGTATAATGCCATGCTTTTAATGCAAGTGACAGCTTGTTTTTACCTAACTACACACATAACAGCTGTAAGAAAATTGTATTTGTTACAAGAGCAGGATTGCTTTTTTACATCACACCCTTCTGTTGATAGTTTCTCTTTCAAACAAGTGGCAGGCTAGCCATTGACTTAGAAGACATAACCAGCATTTAAAGGTTGGCACAGTATTTAACGCAGTTAAAAAGTATCTGGAAAATATCAGAAATGTTTTTATTCAGTGTGTGTAAACCAATAATTTCACTGGTTATTGTAATACAGTAAAGAATTACATAAAATTAATCTGACATCCAGTACTACTTTGTGTCGCTGTTTTGCAGAAAAGCAGGCTGGTGTGCATGTACGATGTACAATAGGCAACATACTGGACTTCCCTCACAGTGCTGTCCTGGGTAATGTCTGATGAACATCTTGGCAAGGTATCAGAAGTAACCAGATATCAAGGCGAAAAAAGCAGAGATCGCACCCAGCAAAATTAGTGCACAAAACTCTTTATTTAATGCTGCAGATACCACTCGTGTTTGTCCATAGAACCATAGATTTCATCAGAAATACTTTAATTAAAACCATTCGTCTTATATGTTGTGAAGTTCAGAGCCATGCTCAAGCCCTGTGGGGAATTTCCATTTTCTTAGGCCTTTGGGAATCAAGTAATTCTGCAGACACTCCTTAAAATAGCTGTTTTTTAATTGTAACTTCCTAAATTTAAAAACACCTTCTTCCAAACCTTGAGCTGCCTGTCAACTGTCCCAAAGTACTCATTTTGTTGATTAGTTTCAGAGGAAAACACAAAACCTCCATCAAGCCATTCTTTTAGAGAGTTGTTGCCATTACAAGGTATCAGAAGTGCACCATCACACTTACCTAAGATTTCAAAAAGAAGAAAGATATCCAGTCCAAACAACATTCATATATGCAGAATAAGGAAAGAAGCACAGAGTTGCTTACAAAACATTGCTAAGTGCTTTCTTGTCATAAAGTTACATAACAAACTTCATTTTTCCCAACTTTGGAGCATAATCACAGTACTTTGAACACCATGCAACCTTTCTAGATCTTTTTTTTGCCATTCTAACAAGTGAAATGTTGTGTTGTTATGCAGATGGCATTCAGTGCATGACAGCCCTTGAACCAACTAACATTTTTAAATGCATAATCTCTTGGTATTTATATTTATATTATACAATATGCTTACAGAAAATGTTGACACCAGGCTGAGTTATTGCAATAAAAATCATTGTCTGCTGGTTCACCTTATTAATGAAAGGAAAATAAATTCATTTTCATTTGCCATCCATTAGACCAAGAATCAGTTTGACATTTTTTTTTTTTAGATAGCAGTATAGAAAAAATAATATGCGACAGACGATGAGGTATTTGCTCTGTTAACTTACTTGATCTACTTGATCTGTATTGCTAGATGCTTGGGTCCAGTTATGTGAACAGACTACTGCTATTTCCAAAGTGTAGTACAGATCATGCAATGATACAAAAGTTACACTGTTGCCCTCAAAACTGCACTTCAGGAGGGTAATAACTCACAACTGCAAATGTGGCTCTACACACGTCATCATATCCAATGTAAGTGATCCTGTACACATGGTGTGATTATGATAGCCGGTGCCTCAGTGAAGGAAAATAAAACAGGAGCAACAAATCTTGATTTAAAGGGGATAATTGGGTTTTAGTTACACCTGTTATTTTGAAGGGAAATTTGGTATTTTCAGATATATTTGGAGCAGTTGAGAGGTATACAGTGTATGTTGCCTGTGCGTCGTTTTGCCTATAATGGAATGTTGCAAGTCCTCTCCTCCATGACCTTGCAATATTCAGTTTTAACTGACATAATGTGGAGCATTTCCCCCTGGGGCACCCGTCCCTCTGTGGGCATATTTTACATTACAGGGTGCCATATTGACTTATTTATTTATTAGAGCAAAGAAGCTGCATATTTAATTGTTCTAAGAAATCAATACATAAACATGGAAGGAGATCACTGCCTCTCATATGAACCACTATATGCGGGAGATTCTTTCCTTTTATAACAGAGCTGCTTTGTTTGCCTATGGGTAAGGCCGAGCCCTGGATAGAAAGGAAAAAAAGATGCAGAGCATACCAGAACACCAAGGGTGATTTGAACCACAGATTGAAAAGGTTACTCTGCAATACAAAGAGGGAGAGCTTCAAATACTAATTCAGGATGGGACAGTGGACATTGCTTGCATCACAGAAACATGGGCAGTTGGGGTTCAGTGCAAGCAAGTGCAAGGCACTATACATATGCCACATCAGTCCAGGTGCGATATATCAATGAGGGGAGTGGAAGTGAGTGCAGCAGAGCAGGGAAAATATGTTGGGGCTTGGATCTCACATGGTTTTAACCACCAGGAACAGAGTGAGAGGACAAATGAAATGCTGAGGTGTATCCTCAGAGAATGGATTACAGAAGCAAAGAACTAATGCTTCCACACTTCAGTGCCTTGTTTAAGTGATGTCTTGAGTATTGAATACAGATCTAAAGGCCATATAAATAAAACAATGTTAGGCTGCTGGAAGGACTCCAGAGGAAAGATCTGTGGGACAGAGGGGAAGGAACATTATCAGTTTACCTGAGAATCTACAGCTTTTCTCATCTGAGGCTGGAAGAGATGGCACATTATGATACTGGTGAAAAATATGTGACAGAGAGGTGAAGTGGTCATTTTAAATAGAAAGGGCAAAAGAAGAAAGAGTGGGCACAGATAGCTAAGGGTGAACAACTTTGATTCTTTAAATTTATTTAATTTTTTTTTGCAGAGAAAGTTGTAGGCCCAAGGAATGAGTACTGGAGAGGAAATCTACAGAAACATTCAAGAGGTCATAAGACAAGTGAAAAAAGATCATGGTAGGGATGTATAAGAGGTAAATATTAAATGAACTTAGAAAACGGGTGACCTGTACATCATCTCACTGGTTAGAAAACAAACATTCTCCAGTAGGGTGCTAATGTACAGGTAATGCCCACTGAAAATAAAGTCCACTGCTTCACAGCAGCAAGCAGCCATGAAGCCTGGACATTGAAGAAGCAAATGTCTGCTATTTTTTAGGCTCACTAAAAGTGCTTTGTTGTTTAGTGATCAAAAAATTAAAATATAAAGTAAAAAAATAAAACTTTTGTGTGTGTGTGTGTGTGTGTGTGTGTGTGTGTGTGTGTGTGTTTACTTCAGTGTATGAGAGAAATTGAGAATGATAGCGCTAACTGCAACAGGCAGTTTATTAGCAGGGAGCTTTTGATAAGTAAATATAAAAATCCTAATCTCTGGCATTATTGACTTTAAAACAACCATATTTTGCCAGATAATTCAGTGGTAGGAGCACCATTAAGCACTTAAATCATAGACAGAAAGGGGGAGGGGCAAAGAATTAGTATGCAATATATTATTTTATTTTCCTCATAAAGAGACAAATCCAGATGTGTTTACTCGACAAAGCGCATGTTAAGTGCAGAGTGTGTGTTTAAGTGTATACATGTATGCTTCTATCAAAAAAAAATAATAATATATAAATATATATATATATATATATATATATATATATATATATATATATATATGCACACACACACACACACACACACACACACACACACACGCACAGAAAGATGGATATATATATATATAGATATATATATATATATATATATATATATATATATATATATATATATAGATGGATATATTGCTACACAGCTATATATATCTATAGCTATATATCTATATCTACACACACACACACACACACACACACACACACACACACACACACACACACACACACACACACACACACACACACACATATATATATATGGATCTACCTTAGTAGATCGACATGTTAAAAGAGCGAACACGAATTAACTGATGCCAGAAGATCGCAAGTCACTTTACCGACGCCAGAAGATCGACAAGGCAGAAGACCGACGGAGGAAGACACCGACGCTGAGAACACTGCGATGGGGAAAGGATGTGTAAGCATGCAGTAGTGACGGATGATAGGGTGCGAGTAAGGTAAGTGTGCGATGTTGGTGGTCTGCAGGGGTAGGGGTGGGATAAGTGAGTTAGGGTTAGGGTGTGAGTAAGGTAAGTGTGCGATGTTGGTGGTCTGTAGGGGTAGGGGTGGGATAAGTGAGTTAGGGTTAGGGTGCGAGTAAGGTAAGTGTGCGATGTTGGTGGTCTGTAGCGGTAGGGGTGGGATAAGTGAGTTAGGGTTAGGGCGCGGGTTAGGTGAGTGTGCGATAGTGACGGACCTTAGGGTAAGGGTTTGGGTTAGGGTTGTAGATAGTTGTGTATGTATGGGTTAGTGTTTGTTTGTAAGGATTTTGGTGTGCTTGTGTTGTGTGTGTGGGTTTTGGATAGGGGATTTGTTTTGTTTGTTGGTATGATGTGTCGGGTGTATGCGATGTCGTGTTTGTGCACTGTCGATCTTCTGGCGTCGGTGAAGTGACTTGCGATCTTTTGGCGTCGGTTAATTCGTGTTCGCTCTTTTAACATGTCGATCTACTAAGGTAGATCCATATACATATATATATATATATATATATATATATATATATAAACACTTCATAAGCCCGAAATCCTGAAATATCGAATTTCAGAATCTTGAGCCTATAAAGTCAAACGGACGGAAATCGCGAACCTGAAATGTTGAATCCGACAATGACGAATCTACGGTACAGATACCATGTTAAGTGAGTGTTGTTTATTTTAGGGTTTTGGGGAGGGATTGTGTGTTTGTGAGTCTGTTGGGATGTTTTATGTGTGGTTTAGGGTAGGTAGGTCAGAGTGTGTGTGTCAATGTTGGGAGTGGTGGTGTTTGTATGTCTGTGATGTGTGTTTGTGCGGGGGTGTGTGAAATGTGTGGTGCTGAGTTGTCTGTGTTATGGAGTGTAGTGTGACCTCAGAGTTAGTATATATTAGTAGGGGGGGTGTGGAGGGCACAGTCCCCCACATGGGCGGTGCAAGGGGGCTTGTCCCCCTGCATATAGTAAGGGTAGGTGTGTGTGTTTGTTTAGTTTTGTGTGTGTGTGTGTGTGTGTGTGTGTGTGTGTGTGTGTGTGTGTGTGTGTGTGTGTGTGTGTGTGTGTTGTATTGATTTTTGTACAGTGTCAGGAGGTGTGTGTGTTTGTGTTTGTATGTGTTGTGCAGTGTGTGCTGTGTCTTTTCATGGTTTTGTGGTTTTATGATTTTGGGTTTCGCGGTCTTGTGGTTTTGGTTATTTGGATTTTTTACTTCATGGTCTTGAGATACTAAAATTCGATATTTCAGTATTTCAAGATTATGAAGTGAATATATATATATATATATATATATATATATATATATATATATATACACACACATATACATACATACAGATATTTCAAGCATGGACATTAATGCCCTTCTAGCTTGCCAGTATACCAAAACACTTGTTCCCATAATAAGTATCCAGGCTGTTCTTAAAAATATGTAAACTAGTACTTGATTTAATGTCATTTGGTAGTCTGTTCCATGCATCAGCTACTCTGTCAGAGAACCAATCAGTACACTTCTCATTCCTATAGAATATCCTCACAGGTTGCCTGATATTCTCTGGTACTTTTTGTTAACCCCAAACATTCACAGACATAGTTGTCCCTAAATGCCCTATATACCTGAATAAGATCTCCTCTTAGATATCTGTAAGAAACACTGTACAAGTTAAGATATTTTAGTCTTTCATAATAACTTAAATTTTCACATCCATGGATACCCTTGGTATATTTCTGTTGTACTCTTTCCAGTTTAGTCATGCTTGTTTTCTTATAGGGTTTCCATATTGTTATTTCATACTTAAGTTTCAGTCTAATGCAACTAACAAACAATGACTTTATTGTTTTTGATTTCCTAGACTTTATAAATCTTTTTATACAACCTATAGTTCTATAACTATCATTAACCATTCGGTTGATATGATTAAAAAAAACTCATAGCTGAATCTACCCATATACCCAGGTCTTTAAATGAGTCTACAGTTTCAATCACTGTGTGCTGTATTAAATATTCACCTTTCACTTTATGCCTACCAAAGTCTTATGTTTAGTTGTTGATGTATTTATCAGCATATTATTATCCTGTACAAAAATAGTCAAGTTATTTTGCAGACATGCCTTATCTGTAACTCATGTAATCAGTTTACCCAATTTCAGGTCATCTGCATATAGACTATAGAACACTTGAGATAAAAAAGTTAGGTCTGAAAGATACAATCTAAACAAATAAGGGCCTAGGAGAGAGCCCTGTGGGGCACCCTGACTGTAACCAAGGATTTTGCATTGTCCAGTTGCTGTATGATACTTACCATGTCCTATTTTTAAGACATGCGGTTATCCATCTTAGCAAAAGTACATCAATACTTTATCAATACCTTATCAATACTTATCAAGAGCACATCAGTACCTAGTAGTACTCATTTATCGATTAGTGTTTTGTGTATGACCCTGTCAAATGCTGAAGTTAAATCTATATAAATTACATCACAGCACAATTTTTCATTCATAGCTGTTATTATATTGTTATAGAACATCATGTTGGTGGTAATAGATCTGTTTTCATATGCATTCTGATATATGGTTTCAAGTCCCAACCTATCCATTTCTGACAATAACTTATCCAATATTACCTTCTCCATTATTTTTCTACAACATGAAAGCAGACTTAAGGGTCTGTATGACTCTAGGTTTGTCCTACTTCCCTTTCCCTTAAAAACAGGTTTAATAAGCACATATATCCACTCTTGAGGAATCTCCCCATATTTATATGACCTAGTGAACAATAGACATAATGGTACAGTAAGTTATTGCTGAAGTGTTCACAGGTCATTGTTAATAATTCCCTCTCCACCCTGTGCTTTGTTTGGATCTAGTTTGTGCAGTTCTTTTTCAATATAATCTAATTTGATTCCAGTATCTGGGGTTACCTGGATGTCACTAGGGCAATTTATCACCCGTTTTGTGAAGCTAAAGTGTTTTGCATAATATTTTGTAAATATGTATATAATCTGTTGTGTCTGAAAATAAAGTTTAGAATCTGAACACAGTTTATCAATGTGTGTCTTTACTCCTTCCACATCTTATGTATCTATAAAAAGGTTTCCTATTATGCTCAAAATCTTTATATAAATTTTCTTCAGTTTTTTCTTGATCTTGTCTCACACTATGCTTAATCTGTTTGTCCAGCTTGTTTATTTCAGTTTTCACAGTTGTAGTTCGACCTCTCTTCCATCTCTTATATTTTATGTCTATTGTGCTTTATATACAGATATATTGTTATTATGGAAATATATCTGCCTGATTTTGTATGCCTAGATCCTGATGTTAAACATTTTTTTTATTTTTTGCACTCAAACAATTTCTTTTAAAACTTTTCATATTCCATCTGCAGTTTTTCCACTGAACACCTCACTCCAGTTAGTTTTACATAGTGACTGTTTTGCTTCCCTATAATCTGTAATTAGCCTTCTGTGCATTGGCTTAATTTCAGTTTGTCAGAATTATCTAGCAACAAATTAACCTATATAGCCCCATGATCACTGCACATCAATGGTGGTAAAACCTGACTTGAAGTTATAGTAATTTCTTTGGGAACACAAGCAATGTCTAGTATGTTCCGTACCCTGGTAGTTTTTCTTTTACATTTTGAAGCAATTGTTGTACCTGAATATACGCTGTGAATAATTCCCTTACTAATGTTGTACAATCAATATTATTCCAGTCTGTTTCTGGTAAATTTAAGTCCCCAGCTAATATTATTCTTCCCTCCTATGTTTCATGCAAGAATATATATATATATAAATATATATATATATATATATATATATATATATATATATATATATATATATATATATGGGTCTACTGCTCTACATCGAAAGAACACCTGTTCAAAAAAGAGCAGCAGACCCACACTTCAGCCAAAGTTCACTTCAATGAAAGTGAACTTTCGCTAAAGTCTATTTCCCTGAGCAACCCCAAAAAACCCCCCACTAAAGCATGTTTTTGTAGGGGGGCAAGCCCCCCTGCATCCACTCCCCCTACTTAAATATACCAGCTCCGAAATTACACTACACAGGGGAAAGGGGAATATTCCCATTCCGCACTGTAGTGTGACTGCCGAAGTCAATGTTCAAACTTTCACTACTTCGAACAAGTGGACTCGGTGAAGTGGGTTCGAAGTAGTGAAAATTTGAATAACTGCACGGATCCCATATATATATATATATATATATATATATATATATATATATATATATATATATAAAAATCCACTAATGCTATTATTTCCCATATAGCACTCACTCTGCAGGACCTTATTGTGCTTAGATAATGGGCTACCTGTTAAATTGTCTTGTGTTTTTTTTTTTATTATATTTTTGATGTAAAATTGTTCTTCTGCCTAATGTTTCAGTGTTGCTGTACCATATGTAATTGTTGTGGGAGGAAGTATTTTAGACTGTGACACACACAAATACACACACAAATACACACACACACACACACACACACACACACACACACACACACACACACACACACACACACGTGTGCACACAGGTGTAAATATACACACTAACGTTCACAGCAAATTCAGTTTCTTAACTGACTATACCTCAAATGTCGCATTGTGTTCAAATAAATTAAAATAATTCACACAGTGTAAGACATTGCACCCCCACCAACTATTCCTGATTTTCCAGAACATCCTTGATTTTGCCTTTTTTTTTTTTGCTCAGTCAATAAATCCATGCATTACAGTCTCACAGTTCTTATAGTTCAGACAATGCATACTGCAAGAAAAACTCCTGCTCTACTTCCTTTGTAAGTGAACTATGGCCATATTTAAAAACTGTTCTTAAGTTTAGGACTTGCTCAGCCATTATTGTTGACTTTGTTCTTGAGCAAAGAAGTTAAGAGATATGTGTTTTTCTCTTGCTGGCTCACTCACTTTCTGTGTCTTTCTTTCTTTCTCTCTGCCCCCCCCCCCACACACACACACACACACGTAATTTCATTACTTTTTCTTCATTTTTTTACTCTTTTTTTTAATATGCACTTAGCAAAGAGAAAGTAAAATAGCAAGTCCTTGTAAATGCTGCTGCAGTTAAATATGCTTGTTTAGTTGTTTATGTATTTTTTTTCTTTTTATTTACTTCTTTACACTTGCTAAACAGCAAAGCTGCTTTTAGCGAGTGCCAACAAGATGATGGTTATTTGCTTTTATCAGTCCCTGCTTCATGGCAGCTTAATGTGCTGCTATGAAGTACCAGAAATGTTTTTTACTGGGCAATTTATGTACATTAAAATCATGTTAAAGAATATTCATTCTCCAGTATGGTATTATTGTACATTATTGAGATTCAGTGGTGTGGATATTGAGCTCCTGTAGCCTGTAAACAGTGGTCACTAAAGAAGGAGTTTGTACTCTCAAGGATCCAGCATCACAGACCAGAAACCAGGAGGTCAACCAGACTGGCCTTGGGGATGTACAGATGCCAGAAAATGGACAGTTCAACTTTGCCTCACAGGACTTAAAAATCCATCTTGAGTTAAAGAGATGACTTGAACTGGAGGCCAAATGTTTGGAACTAGAATCAGCAGAAAGACTGTGGCAGGAGAAACAAATGGAATTAGAAACAACAGAGAGACTGAGATGTCTGGAAGCTGAAAAAAATGAGAGGCACCGGAAACATGAGAAGGAGATGCTGACTCTTTGCCAGGGTCATATAGGTAATGGAGAAGGGAAGAACCGAACCCCAGAAGCAATAAAGGTCAGTAAATTTCTTCCACAATTCACAGAGGTGATCATTTTAATAATTTTATTCATATGTTTGAAAGGGTATGTAAACAGTATAATGTTGACCAAGGACTATGGGCATGGTTCCTGACCCCCTTACTCCATGGTAAATCTGTAACTGCTATTTTTAAATTGTCTGATACCTACTGCTTAAGTTATAATACAGTTAAAATTGTTCATTACAGTGATTTAAGTTAACACCTGAAGCTTATAGAAAAAGTTTCATGAGCATAGATGCAAGGCAGATGAAAGTGTGTGTGATAATATTGCTGAGTTAAGCACGTATTTTTATAGGTGGATAAGTGGGTGTCAGGTCACCAATTTTGAAAGGCTGGCAGACTTTTTGGTGAGGGAACAAGCCCTTAGCACTTTGCCTGAGGACTGGTTGGCAGATAGGGAATGCAACACTTCAGATGAGTTGGGGACAAGGGGAGACCTATACATAGCAAGCAGGCCATCACTGCACAGGAAAGGGTACCCAGTGCTGCACATGGGTCCAAGGTAACCCATGGTGGGCAGCCTAAACCACTCTAACAGAGTCTGCCAGTAACAGGGGAAGCCACTAGTTCAGGTACATGGCCAGAATCTAAGGTTAAATGTTTTAAGTGTAACCAGTGGGGCCATGTAGCATATAGATGTCCATTGAGGCAAGGTGGGGAACAAAAGGTAAGGGAGCCAGTAAGTGGGAATGACAGAATGCCAGCAGTAAGTTGTCTGGAGACATCAAGGGTAACAAACTACCACAAGAGGTTATATACTCTCTTAGTAGATGGGAAATAGACCACTGCTAAGACAGACACAGCCTCTGACCTGACCATTGTGAAGACTGCAATGGTTAAAGAGGAGCACTAGTTGCTTGGACAGTCTCCTCCAGTCAGAGCTTTAGGAGGACTCCATTCCAAATACCTTTGGCTAGGGTTCACCCTGACTGGGAGGGTGGAAAAGTAAACAAGCAAGCAGGTGTGTTTGAGGCTATCTCTGCAGATGTCCTGATAGTGAATAATTTTGATAATGCAGTATGTTATGTGCATGCAGTGACATGCAGTCAGGCTTGGAGAAAGGCATGTGGGTCTGGTAGCCTGGGGTGACCCAGATAGACTGCACACTTGAAGCCAGAACTGGTGATCTGGCTACTTCAGGGAGGGAGCTACCCTGTAGCAGTGAGATTGACATTGAGTCACAGCTGATGTTCCTTTGGACAGAGTGACTGCAAGAGCAGAGGTGAGTAGTAGTACCCAGGCTGACAGTGAGGCACCACTGTCAGAGGATACCAGACTTCCTGTAGAAGGAGAGCTGAGAAGGGTTACAAAGAGAGAGCTGAGACAGGTTCATCTCTCAGACCCCACATTACAAGGCTTGAGGGGAGGTAGCCAGGGAGGTGCCTGATTCTCAAGGAAAAGCAGACTTTGTATATTTTTCAAACACAATAAGTAAAAACATGAAGAAATAGCTTCATAACAAGACCATTGTACTTTTAACTATCTATTCTGCTACCTCGGCCTTTCGCCTTCTAGTAAATAATTATATGTCATTGGTGAATATCAAAATGATTTATAGAAGATGCTTGTGTTACAAATGTATTAGAAATGTATGTGATGTATATCAAGCTACTCTGTACAGATGTTTGTTTTGAAAAGGTATTTGTAAAGGTGCTGTGTTTAAAATGTATCCACAGTGTGCCCTACTGGAAGAGAACAGAAATGTACATGCACTGTTGTAACTGTTTAAATGTATATATCTTAACAGTGGAAACTGGAATACAGGAGGTTTACCCCAGTCCAGCACTCTTTAGGAAAATATCTGAAATTAAATTACTTTATAGGCCAGGCCATAAAAGATGGTGAGGGGAATTTAATAAAGCCTACACAGACGTATTTTCCATGTAGTCATAGTGGCATGGTGTTTACATGGAAGTCAGCAGATATGCGATCCAGTAAATGGAGCTGAGGGACGTGCACGAGTGTGTGAACACAGAACTGTCCATGGCATGCAAATCACCTCATAAGCAGGTGAAATGCATACAAATGAGGGTGGTAGGGTGATCCAGCAAGCAGATAAGCAGTCCTGCAGACTCAGTGTTGATGTCTGTAATGTACAAGGAAATTTTCCATTTACAGGATGTAAAAATGACACCAGGGGCTGTAAAAGTGTACATAGAGTGCTGGAAATAGCATAGTGGACACAGATATGCGCAAAATTACTCCACTGTGTGTCCAAAACTGTATGGAAAATAATGTAAAATAATACATTTTTTTAATACTCTGTGTATGTTTGCGCAGCACGCCACAGTGTGCAAACATGCCTTTATGGAAAAAAATATAAAAAGACTGTAAAAAAACAGAATTTGTGAGTATGCAACAGTAATGCATACATACTCACAAATTCACGTGCCTATGTAACAGTAATGCATTATAGGACCCTGTGTGGAGTATGTACACAGCTGTAGTTGCTACTGAGGCTGGGCCAGGAACTGTATAGTTTCCAGGTTCTGTGCACGGATCTGTATGCAGATGAGCTGGGGTCACTGAATAGCACAAATGGGGATCCATGTCCACACATCCCATCCATGTAGGCAGAGAATCATGTTGGTGTCCTCAGAAGAGGTAGCTGACATTAAAAGGGGGTGTGTCCACATTATTTAAAGCTCATTGGAGCTCAGCAGCACACAGCTGTGCTCAGTAGGGGGGTTTGTCTTGTGACCGCTAAGCTTTGTTCACCTTCTGGGCATGTGTTTCCGTGGGTTTGAGTGTGTTTGAGGTGTTTGCCCAGCACACAGCAATGGTGAGCATGCCCATTAATGGGGGTGTGTCTATGGACTGCTAAGCACTTTTTACCTTCACAGTGCAGGTTTGCATGGCATGCCACAGTGCTCAGCAAGGAAGGTTTTCAAAAAAAAAAAAAAAAGAATTTGCTGACAAAGCCAGTGATATATTAATTACTGATGAGCCCTGTTTCACTTGAACAGGGCCATTAAAACTCCTTGATAATGTACTTGGCAGGTGGAATGCATCATAGGTAGCCAATTACACAGTCTACACCTACGGCAGAGCAGTATTAAGTATGCATACACCCTACAATCTGACTTTTCTCCCATACTCTGCACCATTGGAGTACAGACTTGGGAATTTTAACAGAGAGAATGGTAGGGGTTGCTGCAGGTCTGCTACATATGTACATGCTAGAGGCTGAGGTCATTGCTGCTTCTGATGCTGCTGATGCTGACCATAGGCCTAGACTGAGAAGGAGAAGAGTGCTCAGGCCCAGGGTAATTTACCAGGAACTACATGAGCTGGAGATTGTAGAGTGCTACAGGGTGGACATACTACAAGAACTCACTGAGCTATGTCACCCACAACTCATACCCAGAGCCAACAGAGGGGAACACATCCCAGTGGAAACAAAGGTATGTGTAGCCCTTAGGATACTAGCTACAGGTACTTTCCAAAGACCAACTGGGGACATGATGGGGGGGTCTCACATGCATCAGCATCCAGGGTACTCCACCAGTTCCTGGATGCCATGCTACCACATGCCAGAGATCAGGGCAAGCAGTATGCAACTCATCTGCCATGTAGCATATTACCCTGAGATATTGGGTGCCATAGATTGCAGTCATGTACACATCAAGGCACCACCCAGTGAGGAGGGTAGAATCTATGTCAACCACAAGGGGTTTCACTCCATCAACTGCCAGGTCATGTGCAATGCCCAGGGAATTATCCTGAATGTGTGTGCTGGTAGCCCTGGCAGTTATCATGACTCCCATATCTGGCATGCATTACAGCTGTATCAGATGTTTGCTAGGGAGGACATCCCACAGGGCCATTTACTGGGTGACAGTGTCTACACACTGGAACCATGGATGATGACACCCATCAGAAATGCACACACACCCGCTGAATAACACCATAATGAGGCACACACACAAACTAAGAACATCATAGAGCGTGTGTTTGGGCTGTTGAAGTCACAGTTCCGGTGCCTCGATATATCTGGTGAAGCTCCACAGTACTCTCCAACCACATGTGCACAGATGTTCACACTATGTGCCATGTTTCACAATATGATCCTGCGGAAACAGCTTCAGCAGGATCAGCAAATGGAAAGGATACACAGCCCACCACCAGTGCCTAAGTCACCACAGCTGCACCCACAAGGGGACTCGGAGGATGAACCCCCTGAGGCTGTCCCTGTAGGCAGATGTAGGCATGCCCAATATGTCCTGGCCTTGGCCAAGAGACAACGTAGAGCACATGCACTGACAACCTAGGTCCATGGAGACTGGAATCTTACTGTGACTTGTGTACATATTAGTAGAAAATGATGCCAGCCAGCCCACACAACCTGTACCTCATCATGTATTGGCTATGGACTGCATGCATCAGACAGAGTTAGCCCTGAACTACAGGTCTGTCAATTGCTGCATTTGCAAGGTAAGTGATTCTCCTATACACCACTTGTAAGATGTACTATAATGTATATGTATGAACCCGCCACATGTATGCAAGGGAATATAGTGGGCTATATATAGTGTGCTACTGGGCTACTTGCAGAGATCTATAGTGGGCTACTGGGCTACTTGTCCAGATCTAACAGCTACTTGGGACAACAGGTACTCTGTTCACTAGTATGTGCCCCATAATATCCACTAGGCCACATGGTGGGAAACTCCATGACATTATTCAAGAGGGATGCCAAACAGTGGGGTCACATGACAGTTGCATGATTGTCTATGCTAGCAGAGCATGGGCTGGTCATCCCCCACCCCAAACACAGCAGTCTCCATATACAACTGCTGTAACATTAAGTCTGCAATGATATACCAGCAGAACAGACAATTTGTGTATGCTGTTGATAGTGTGAGGAATGAAACCTCTCTTGCTGGCAGCTGGTGTGGCTCACTGGGCCAGAGATGGTAGTATGGGTGATGGTGTTGATGGTTCAAATCTGGCAGCATCTAACATCTTTTGCTTGTAAGGTACTCATATGGTGGTATTCCCACAGACTGTCATAACCCCTTAATCTGTAACTGCAAGAAAGCTGGACAAAGCCAGAGTGAATAGGGGACAAAGAGCCATACCTACAGACAGACATTAGGCATGCTCTGAGTAACCTATCAGGTAGCTAGCATAACAGCTGGCTGCAACAGGTCAGATTAGCTGTAAGATGTAAAGGCCATCACGTAAATGTGTCAGTAGTTACACCAATTCAATGACTGCTGTTTACAGTATAGTACCAGAAGATCACAAATGAATGAGGAACAGAGCAAACATATGGGGCGAAATGCTGGACATTCTGCAGAAACATGTACAAGGAGAGGTATGCAGACGGTGTTTACCTTCATAAGTGTGTACCACACTCGTGCAACACCACATTGTGCCAAAGGAGGTTTTCAAAATCTGAAAACCTCAAACTGAAACCATATGAATGTGCAATGGGCGAATGCACATTGGCATTCGCTCATTGCAGATTCAACATTGTGGGTGCAGATTGCACTATAGCAGGGATCGGGAAATGATCCCTTTCCCCTCTGTGGTGTGATCTCGGAGTTAGAATATTAAAGAAGGGGGTGTGGGGGGTGCAGCCCCCCACATGGCGGGTGCAGGGGGGGCTTACCCCCTGCATTACACTTCATCACATTTCGTATTCGACTTATGTGTTCGAAAATCATCTAATCTGTTTTTCGATTTGCTGATTTTTGAACATTGGGAACTGTCGCGGTTTTGTCTTTCATGCTTTTGAGTCACTCATATGAGCAATCGCATGAGTGATTTTCAATTATGTAAAGGCAAACCTGAAGACTATCACCCTTTGTGTTATGTTACATCATGTACCCCAGTCACATAATATCTCTTAGCCTCTTAGAGCAGGAAATCTGGCCAAAGCCATGAATAAAAGTGGGACCAAGGCCCACAAATAGGGACAGGTTTTAAATATTTGCTCTTACAAACATAGAATGTTGGTAGAATAACAGGTCTTGCATTAGCATGAATCTTCTGATGTGTATGGAGTCTGAAACTGAAATGTCTGTCATTATTTATTGACTTCAGTCTTCAATGATTTGCCACTAATTTGCCAGAAAACCACAATTTTATGTAAAATGGACCAAAACTATGGGGCAAAATCCTGGACAGTCTGTGAAGCTCTGTACAATTGTAGGTATGAGTCACTAAGTTCAGCAAACTGCTGGGGATTGCCTTGGACAATGTCAGGGAAGTGCAGAACTGTGGTAACTGGTGCAGCAGCCAATGGCCTTCAGCAGGTACAGGTATCTCTGGCTTGGACTCACCTTGTAAGTACTGACAGTCACACTGGGCATGCTCCTACAATTAATTACCTTGAGCCCAAGTCTGTTGCCTCTACCTCCCAAAGACCTGCTATGTAGAAATATGTCTGTACATACATACAACTACGTATACATATCTGTCTCTCCCCTATCCCCTTCATGCTTGATTAGTGTATCTATCAGTATGTGACTCACACACACACATAACAAGATGCATACACAGCTATATAAAGTACAATTATACCTAGCCTCTCCACATATATCTACATAACACATTTACATAATGTACACACACAACAACATTTAAGGAGACATCCCTGTTATACACATTTATATAGATACGGGTAGAGATGTACGAATGTCCCCACATAACCTGGAATGCTGTGATTATCTGCACTTACACATCACAACAGTTGTCCAATGGAACTGGAACAAGGCTACAACAGTGCATAATCCACTCACCCATAGATGTCTGTGCCTGCAGACTGACACCCTGTAGAAAGACACAGATATGCAGGTGGTGCAATTTACAATGGGTGCAACACATGCCTTGGACAGGCCATATTCTCCCTGGTCACATGTCTGCCTATCAATCTGCAAACAGCCACAAATGGCCAGGCTGTTAGGTGTACACACATAGTAGGGATATGACCAGGTATCCCACCCCTAGGACACTAGATACAAAAACAGTACCAAGCAGTATTACTCTTCAAGCTACACATGCTGTCTTACACAAGGCCACTCTGTGTACACCACAAGTACTGTGCCGGCATCAAAATATACAACAGGCATGACCTGTGGTGCATACAATAGGTACTGTGAGCTGTAGTATGTAATACTAGATAGGTAGGAGTCCTAATCTCACATCATCCAACTTTGTGTGTGTATCAATATATCCCCTCACAGCACTATGGACATGCCCATATGGGCTATCTCTGTGCAATGGTTATGCATTTTATGGCCTGTGACTAGCTACTGGCCTCAACATTGGCCCCTTTTTAAGGCCTGCTGATGTCATCCACCTTAAGTGCACTGGCTGCATGGGTATTATCAGATAAACAGTGTGGTGCATACAATAAATACAAGCACTAGTGTGTACTACTAAATAGATAGGGGTTCTAATCTCACATCATCCAACGTGTGTGTGTGTGTGTGTGTGTGTGTGTGTGTGTGTGTGTGTGTGTGTGTGTGTGTGTGTTTGTGCATGTAAATATGTCCCCATGCAGCACTGCAGTTTTGTGTGTTTGTGTATGAAAATATATCCCCATACAACACTACAGACATGCCTATTTGGGCTATCTCTGTGCAATGATTTTGCATTTTATGGCCTGTGACTAGCTGCTGGCCTCAACACTGGTCCTGTTTACAAGGCCTGTTGATGTCATCCACCTTAAGAGCACTGGCTGAGAGTATAATATCAGATAGGCAGCATGGCGCATGCGATTAATACTGTAAGCTATCATGTGTACAGGTGGGTAGGGGTTCTAATCTCACATCATTTAACTTGTGTGTATAAACATATCCCTTTTCAGCACTACAGAGTAGCCTGTATGGGAAAGCTTCATGTAATGGTTATGAATTTTATGGCCCTGTGACTAGCTGCTGGCCTCTATATTGCCCTCCTATACAAGGCCTGCTGATGTCATCCACCTCAAGAGCACTGCCTGACAACCTATTATCAGATAATCTCAATGGCACATGCAATACTTATTGCAAGCTATAGTGTGTAATTGTAGATAGGTAAGGGTTCTAATTTCACATCAATCAACTCAGTGTGTGTGTATCAATATATCGCTGTACAGCACTAGAGATATGGCCATAAGGGTTAAAACATGTAATGGATATGCACATTTTGGCCCTGTGAGTAGCTGCTGACCCTAAATTGTCCTCCTATACATAATCATAACTGATTTCCACCACCTGCCTGACCTGGACACAGAATATCTGTACACATGTCAACCTCATCACCACACCTTCTAGATGTGTAAGTTCAAATAACCCAGCTGACATATAGCCAGGGTAGCAGACCTTATCACAAAGTATGACTCCTCAGAGGTGACCTCTGGCATACAAAGCAATCTCAGACCCCGCCCTGATGGGACTGCTGCATGTTTGTAACTCAAGCTCCACTCGAGTTGGGATAGATTTGTGTCCCAGAGATTCCCCTTTTTGTGGAATAGACTCCCTCTCCATGTAAAGCAGAGTACCTCATTAAACCTTTTTAAGTGCAACCTGGATAACTGGATGGGGAACAGAAAATACACCCCTGGAATTCCACCTGTGTCCCTTCTGGACAGTGGCATGGGGTGCTGACTTGTTGTAACATGCACTTAATTCATGGCTAGGCTTGTATGGGCCTCAGGGCCAATAGTCTAGTAACTTTCTATGGTCCTATGATCCTATGATTGCATGACTATGCTGACTGCCCCCATTGTTCCTGATAGACTGTTCTACAAATATGCATTTAGGGTGCCATGCATGTATATTGCCGTACCTTGCTGATGACATATTTCAGCTGTGCTGCCATGCCATCCTCTGACACTGCATTGCCACCATGTATCCATAGTGTATCCACTCAGAGACCTGGGACAGAAACATACACAGGTCCATGACACAACTGTCATTCTGTAACACTGCCATCAGTCCAACTCCATGCAACAAAGATACACAAAGTGTGATATGTACTCATGACACATGCCAGAATACAGTACCTGCTGTGGCCTACAACTGGCATGGCAAAACAATACTGCACAACACAAGTAGATGTCAAGTGATGCAGACACCCTGTGCATCAGTCACATAGTACCATTTCCTGTATCGATGGCATGGATGGCACGGATGTTGCACAGATATCAACACATACACAGGGTGTGGTGTGGGGGTGTCAGCATCCTAGACTGTGCCAAACAGTTGACAGCATGTGTGCAAGTCATGAGGGATGCAGTTAGATGAGCCATGGAGAGATGCCTTGAGTGTCTGTAGGTGACGTATATGTGACAGTGGTGTTTGAGTGTGTGCATGTACACAGTCAAGCCCTGTGCTAGCCCTACACATGTGTATTTTGGACAGTTGTAGACTGTACATGGTAGCGTGGACAGTTCACCATCTCTGGCCATGATCATGGGAGCTGGCTCTGCTCAGAGTAGCATTGGCACCACCATGCCCAAGGTCAGATGTGGTGCTGACTGAAAAATGCTGGGACTGTGTCCCCACTGGACCACCCAGAACCATGTGCCCATGGCCTGCCACATCATGGTTTGGACTGCACACTTCCCTCTGTAGTGTTGGAGGTACTGCCACTATGGAAGCATGACTGTGCATGGCCGCGTGGACTATCAGCAGATGGTGTAGCTGACCTACATGCACGTCTGACATTCAACTCCAACCAGATGTTCCTGCACAGACAATGTGCAGTCTAAGTCAGACACTGCATCAGTGAACCACTCCAGGGTTTCCCCTATGGGGTGGAGGCAGTCACGAATGTCAGACTCTGCTGCATCCATAACCCTATGCATAAGTCTGTCTGGGTCTGTTATGCTAATTTCAGCCAAAACAGCTGCATTGCACTATTATTCACCACTGACATGCCCCCACAGTGCAATATATAAGGCCTTCATGTAGATCTGGACCCCTTTCTTAGCTGTTCAGATGGACAGTACTGAGGCATGGAGAGTACAACATTGCAGCGGGTAGGTATCATAACTGTCAACTGTGGAGATTTATACAATATGTACACAGTCCCACCTAATATGTGTGGTCAGTGTCCCATGACATCATGGTCATCTGTCACATCACTGTCAAACATTGTGGGAAGATATCAGTAATGAAAGTCACACATTTGAGTGTCAGATGTCATACCCATCAGCTACGTGCCAAAGCAATAGCTGTTATTCTATCACCTGACTATCTTTGTAAGAGCACACTGAAACATGTCCCCACCTCTGGCCTTTGCCCCCACATTATGTATGGCTGTGTCCAAATTCCTTGTTATATGGGGTTGGGGGCTATGGTAGGTCTGTAGCAGCTACCTTTACATGCAGCTGTGTATGCTATAGACTGCAGCTGCTGCTGCAAGCTGGAACACATAGGGGGAGTGTGGATATTTTGGAGTACAGCAAACTGTACATGTATGTGTGGTAACTGTGTCAGCCTTGTTGTTATGGCAGAGCTTGGGTACATGTGCCTGTTACAGTCCAATTGAGGCATTTCAATAAGGAACATCTGTTATGAAACAGTGCCAATATAAGAGTAGCAGGCAACATATAGTTAGCCTATACAGATATATAAAATGTGTCCCTACCTGCAGACCTTTGACTTGCAAACCTGGGTAGCAGTTCATTAATTAGCATTAACTGTGTGGATTATGAATGCACCATTCAGTCATTACTTGCTGTTGCCACAATATTGTAATTGAACCATAACACAAAACTGGATTTGAACCCAGGCTGTGTATGGAAAAATGCAATGTAAGCAAGGCATTTAACACAGTTAACTACTGAATCACTGCAGATGCATTTGTATTTTCAAGATATATGTGAATATATACAGGCTGTGTGAAACATTTCTGCATCCATGAGTAAGTGCATGGCTTTATATGCAGTTATATATTTGTATATACATTTCTGCACCAGGGTCCCAGTTTTACATGCATTTTGCCATTGCTGCCTTAGCAGGTGTCTTCCTAGATGTTGCTGATAAAGGGGCATATATACCTGCTATCACAAGCCTCACTTACATCCATTTTATGTCTTTGGCTGTCCCACTAATCTATTATTGCACCAGAGCCCAAGGTACATTCCTATTTTCCCATTTGTTTTTTCTTTCAGTTATGTGCTTAATGACTGTAGGTAGTAATCAATATGTTTTTCTGGAAACATTTGCTTGATCTAAGATTGTGTAGCATGGCGGGCTAATGTGGTGTGCTATCGTTGAAAGGGGCCTGGGTTTGAGACTTAGGAAAGGTTTTCTTTTGTACATGTGACTAACACACTAATCAACACATATAATTATTAAAGCTCAGCTAAGCAAAGCGCACCTCTTCGCTTAGCTCCACACAAACCTGTGCTAAAAAATATAAAGAAAAGAAAAAGAGGTGATAGGAAAGTGGTGAAATGGGGGCAGGCAGGGGAAAAACAATGGGAAAGGCAGGAAGGGATGTGCAGGACAGGTGTAGGTATGAACCATAGCTATCCATTTCTTAAACAGCAACAGCTCTGCATCTTGACAGGTTTTGCACATAAATATGGGTTCTCAAACCCAAGAGAGAGGGGTGAAGACAACAAAAATGTGTTGCCAAGCCAGTTGGACCAAAATAGTTGTGTCCAGTGGTCACATATGAAAAATTGAGAGCTACGTATAGGGCGATCATTTTTTTGTGGGACAGGTGCCTATTTTTTTTAAGGAGGGAGTGGAATGTTGGGGAAAGGACATAGGTAAGTGTGGGGAAGTGAGTTGGGTGGGGAAGATGCAAAAGCAGAAAGACAAAACAGCAGACAGGGCAGTGTATGACACATGAGGGGTTTAACACCTTGGATGGGGAGGCTCTTGTGGAATCAGACATGCATGTGCCTCCAGATGGTAGCAGCATGATTGATATTCCTCACCCATGGGCAGTCCACACTGCCCCAAAGGTGGCTGTGCTGGAGGCTGGGCACCAGGTGGCCAGTGTGCCCTCAGTCTTGTGCAGGTGATGTTCAAAGCTCCAAGGAATGATCCTGTGCATCATGGCTGGTAGTTGCTGTTGGGTGACTACTACCTCTCTGACACCTCTCCCAGGGGGAGGCCAGGCCCTATCCCCTGAGGTGGTCCTACCCAATGTCACAGGTCATCCAGGGGCAGTGGTGGGGGCACCACCAGCCTGGGTCCCAGATGTGCTAGGACCCGGTACCAGAGGTAGGGTAGGTGGACCACTGGGAACTGGCCTACTCTGTTGCACTGTGGTAATGCAGGTATAGCAATAAGTATAAGTTAGTTATGAAAAAACATGTTGTTAGTAATAGCATGCCTGAACAGTAGAAATAACCCAAATACATAACAATGCATATTATGTGAAACAGAACAATAAATACCAGAACAGTCAATATAATAACAGCATGCCAGTAACAGTTATGGCATAAGACCAACAAAATAGGTAATTCAACAAGATATGTTAATATGCAACCATTATAATACATAACAATAATAAACACATGACCCAAAATACAGTTTAATGTAACAACATATGTTAATAGTAAAGCATAACCAGTGCATAACAATAATAAATAAATAAATGAAGCTCAGGTGTGTAGTACCATTATTAACTATATACTTGACAACAGTACTACTATTTACTCTACAGGTCTGTCCTTTCTTTATGTGTCCCCTATAGCTGCTGTAGCATGTGCATGCTTCTCAAGCTGTCCGCATGGGACAGTATGGGCCAAGCAATAAGAACTGCAGGTACACAACTGAACAGAACACTTGCACATCAGGTGGACCTAAATAACTATCAAGGTGTACTGTGGGCTGCTGTACTGATACTCTGCTATTTAGGTAATCATGTTGATGATAAACCTGTGACAGAAGGATTACACACTACTAATTATATTACATGACAGCATGACAATTGAGAGACATGTATGCGTACAGTACAGAAACTAAACAACTATCATGCCTTGCTTGGCAGGCATTGGGATAGAACCCAATAGCAGTGACTGTAGAGGACATCTGCATGGCATGTATGAATTGGCTGCAGCAACTTTTTTATGGACACCCCAGCCATACAGACATAGCAAGAATACATGCTACTTATTTCACTTTATTTTATTATTATAATATTTATTCCTGTATTTTCACATTCTTGCTAATGATCCAAACAGTGTGTGACATCTAAGCACACACTTATTTGCTAATAACATAGCCTACCTCACACATTTACCTGTAGTTCCTGTGGAAACAGAATTTGTGAGCATTATGTACCGAAACCTAGCACTGGATTCAAACCCTGGTCTGTGTGTGCCAAAATGTGTTTTATACAGTGCATTTAACAAACTGAGCTACTGAGTCACTGCTGATTACTGACTGACTGCTATTTGGCAAGAGCTTACCTGGAAACAAACTATGACGTGACAGTACTACAAAAGTGTTATACTAGCCTGCAGTGACAGTAGAACACACATGCATAAAGTACAGGCATGACAGAGATAGTAGGTAACATATATGTTACTATATAGACTGCAGGTGTATACAATATATTGTTAGTGGGTATAAATATCTGTGGAGTCAACAAACAATATCAGATCTTGGAGTGGGCTACCTCACCCATATACCTTGTGTGACACCCCTGCACTGGCCCAGTAATCAAGGAGCCTCAATTCTCACCACTGGCAACAGTGAGGGGGATATACACAATGGGAGAATGACAAGTACACACACAATAAAGTACAATTTCCTTTAAGAGCACACAGAGATCACAGTCAGTCTAGGGGATGGTGTATCCCTCTTTCTCCAGATCCCAAATACCCCAATAAGACTTCCCACTGGCACAGCTATAGGGTTAAGATCTCAGCTGAGGGGTCAAGCCTAGACCTCCAGCACCCTCTCTGTCCAACCAGTGCTTCATGTCATTGCCCAGGTAGCTGACACACACACACACACACACACACACACACACACACACACACACACACACACACACACACACACACACACACACACACACACCCACACACACACATTTTGAGATTTGCTTTATATATAAACACAGACACTCCTGGGGAAGTCTGGCACAGGTTTACTAGCTATGACCCTTTTGCCCAGACTATAAGGTAGTTATCACTGCCACCAACCACTACTTATCAGCTACTCTAAGGCCCTTACAAAGGGTGCCCAATCCTACTGTGAAATGTTACCATTGTCCAAATGGTAAGCGTGAATAAGACTAATACTATTTAGGAGTGGCCTATACGGTGTCACCAAATACATATGTAAGTACCCTAAGAGCTTAAGTATGTCTCACAAATATCAACCACAAAGATAGGTTTAAATATATTTTATAATAAATAATAAAAGAACAAGACACTCAAACAACACAGTAACTACAGAGTTCAGAATCACATGGAATATTTTAAAACATTGCAGGACAGTCTCAAATAAATACAGAAAACATATAAACTAATCTTTACTATATTCCTAACTATATCTAAAAGAAATTATTGTATTCTAGACTTACTTACAGAGCAAGACAAGTGCTGATGGCAGGATGTTTCCAGGCCCAAGACAAGATACAAAATGCACAGTCTTTCTCTGACAGAGTCCTTAAATCAATAATCAACATTACTGCAGGGTTAGCACAGGTGACATCACTCTTTGTCACCTGACTTCAGTTCCCAGGCTAAACAGATACTTCGATTTTAACATCTCTGTGTCAAAAATGCATATTTCTCAGAAGTGCGCAGCTGCTAGGAAGTCATAGAGCAATAAAAACACGTTTACACTTGAAACCTAGTAATTATTTCTGTTTCAAAACAATAGGAAAAGCTCTAGCTCTAGACATTGTGTCTGCTTGCTGCACCAGGACTGAGATAACACAATCATAAAACACTTTACGTTTTAGCTTATTTTCTTGAAGTTTTGCAAGTTAACTCTGTATGTTTCAGCTTCTACTATTAAAACATACATTTGCACAGGTATATAGTTCATATACATTTCTGTTCTTTTTCAGTAGCGTACACTGTGGTTACATTCTTGAAGCTCAGTACATAACATACAGTTCTCTCACATTTGTAAGACAAGCATATGAATCATATCAATATTCACAAATGACATATGACTATTTACAAAATTCCAGATAGCTGGGGTGGCAGTGTCACAATTCTCCCCACCTGAAAACTCAAGCTAGTTTTTCAAGTGACTCTTGAGAAATGTTGCTTGACAGGGTTAATCCAATCTGGGAATACCTTACCCCATTCCCTGTCTTGAGATTCCAGCTGCCTTGGCATTGCTGACCCCAGTACCATGCTACATTGTCCCAACATATGCCTGCAACCCTAGGCTCCACCATAGTAACCTGGGATTTTCCTGGCTGGCTCCCTGTAGCCATAGATCTCTGTCAGACTCCTCCTGCCTTGTACTGCAAATACTTAGAACAAGTGCTTCCCTGTCATGGTAAGGTTACATCATGTTAACATGGTACAGTTTGTGCCCCTGGCTCCTGCCTACCAGTTCTACCATGTAGTTAACATCACTGACCTTCCTTACCAATTTGTAAGGTCCCTTCCAAGCTGCCTGCAGCTTGTTGTGTCTGACAGGAATGAGAACCATTACCTGCTGCCCTACAGCATACTCTCTAGCTTGAGAATTCCTGTCATACCACACTTTTTTTCTGTAATTGGGCTTCTGCCAGGTTCGCCTGGGCCAAGCCCACAATTCCACTGAGCCCTGTCCTGAGGTTTAAGACATATGCCACAACAGACTCCTTGTAAGATTCACACTCACCCTCCTACTCATCTCAAATCAAATCTAGAGGTCCCCTCACCCTGTGCCCATACAGCAACTGAAAGGGTGAAAAACCTGTGGATTCCTGGGATACCTCTCTGTAAGCAAGCAATAGATGGGGGTGAATATGTGTCCCAGTCCCTCTTAAACTGGTCTGAAAATGTCCATAGCATCATCTTGAGTGTAGAGTTTAACCTCTCAACAAGACCATTAGTCTGGGGATGGTAGGGGTGATTTTTATGTGCTTCACCCACAGTACGTCCACAGACAAGCCAGCAGGTCTGACATGAAATTGGCACCTCTGTCAGTCAGTATTTCTTTTGGGAAAACTAACCTGCTGAGAATCTCTAACAAAGCATTTGCCACCTTTAAAGCCTCAATGAATGACAGAGCCACTGCCTCAGGGTATCTGGCAGCATAATCTACTACAATTAGGATATACTTTTTCCCTGTAGAACTTAGGGTACTCAGAGGCTCCACAATATCCATAGCTATCCTCTGAACTGGCTCCTCAATCATAGGCAAAGGCATCAAAGGAGCTTCCACCTTGTATCCTGCCTTGCCTACCTTTTGGCACTGCTCACAAGTCCTGCAGTACCCTGTTACATCTCTGGAAATCCCGGGCCAATAGAAGGTCTGCATAATACATCTCTTTGTATGTTGTATGCCCATATGACCTGCAAAGGGAATATCATGGACTATGGCTAGAAGTGCCAGATATCTAAACATACTCTACCCACACTTTTCTTTTTCCTCCTATCCCTTTTTCCCTTAACTTTACTACCAATATACCTCCTTACCTTCTAACTTGCTTTTTTTTTTAACACTTCTAACTACTAGCTTTCTTTCACTCTGTTAATTACCAATTCTGTCCTCTACCTTCTGACCAATGATTAATTTTATGTACCTACACTTCAGATATCCTTAACTCAACTGTATATTTTGGTGCCTGAGCTTATCTCCTCAGCCACATGATGTGAACTTTGATTATAATCTTACTGTAACCTAGTTAAGTTAGTCAACACAAACTGTATTTTGTCCTTGTACACTTTTGTTTTGTTTTGTTTTTGTTCTTTTGTTAAAAAAGATTGATCTATTTAGTAAAGTATTCCTCATGTATTGTCTTAGTCTAATAGTGGAGCTTTTCTCCTCGGGCCTCTGCTGAAAATGGACATGTATCCAGCCAGACTAGCCCGGTTAACAAATGTAAAATAAATAAATAAATAAAACTAACTGCTGTATTCTTTTACCCTCTAGCTATCCCTCAGAGGTCTACTGTCTATACAGTAACCCTTTGTCCTAGTATACAGATTCCCCCTTCCCTTGAGAACACATTGCCTCACTAGCTTCCTCCCTCAGGCATAATGTACAGTCTGAGGGCTGACCCTTTCTCAACTCTTTTTTGTAACCCTTCCCAGCTCCCCTTCCACAGGAAGTCTGGTGTCCCCTGACAGCGGTGCCTCACTGTCAGCCTGGGTATTACTACTCACCTCTGCCCTTGCAGTCACTCTGTCCAAGGGAACATCAGTACCTCCAAACAGCTGTGGCTCACCTTCAGTCTCACTGCTACAGGGTAGGTCCCTCCCTGAAGCAACCACATCACCAGTCCTGGCTGCCAGGGTGTAGTCTGTCTGGGTCTCGCCCAGGCTACAAAACCCACATGCTTGTCTCCAAGCCAGACTGCATATAACTGCATGCACACAGGGTATGGCATTATCAAAATAATTCCCTATCAAGATATCTGCAGGGATATCCTCAAACATACCTACTTGGTTGCTTACTTTTCCATCTTCCCAGTCCAAGGTGAACCCTAGCCAAAGGAATTTGGAATGGATTCCCTCCTAAAGCTCTGACTGGAGTAGACTGCCCAAGCAAGTAGTGCTCCTCTGTAACCATTGCAGGCTTCACAATGGTTAGGTCAGAAGCTGTGTCTCTTTTAGCCATGGCCTCTTTCCCATTCACAAAGATAGGATATAACCTCTTGTGATAGTTTGGTACTCTTGTTGTCTCACAACAACTTACTGCTTGCATTTTGTCATTCCCACTGACTGGCTCTTTCACCTTTTGTTCCCCACCTTACCTCTGTGGACATCTATATCCTACATGACCCCACTGGTTGCATTTAAAATTTTTAACCCTTGACCTGGATGTGTACCTGGACTAATGGCTTCCCCTGCAACTGGTGGACTCTGTTGGGGCAGTCTGGGCTGCTCTCTATAGGTTCTCTTAGACCCAAGAACAGCACTGTGTGTCCCTTTCATGTGCAGTGATGCCCTGCTTACTAGGTATAGATCTTCCTTCTTCCCCAACTCAGCTACAATATTGCACTGTCTGTCAGCTAACCAGATTCTCATGCCCTCTGGCAAAGTGCTAAGGACTTGTTCCCTCACCAAAATGTCTGACAGCCCTTCAAAAGTGGTGACCTGACATCCACTAACCCACCTATGAAAATAAATGCTTAGATCATCAATATATTTACACACACTATTGTCTTCCTTTCATCTATGCTCACTAAACTTTTTCCTGTAAGCTTTAGGTGTTAAATTAAAACATTATAGCAAACACATTTTGACTGTATTAGAATTTAAACAATCAGTATCAGACAGTTTAGACATTGCAGTTACAGCTTTACCATGGGGTGGGGGAGGTCAGGAATTGTACCCAGAGCCCTTTGTCAACATTATACTGTTTACATACCCTTTCAAACATATAAATAAAACTGTCAAAATTATCACACTCTGTAAATTGTAGAAGAAATTTACTGACCTTTGTTGCTTCTGGGGTTTGGTTACTCCCTTCCCAATTACCTCCATGACTTTAGCAAAGAGTCAGCATCTTATTTTCATTTGGCCTCTGTCTCTTACTCTACTCAGCCTGCAGAAATTGCAGTTTCTCATTTTCCTCAGCCTCCAGATGTCTCAGTCTATCTGCTGCTTCTATTTCCAAATGCTTGGCCTCCAACTCAAGTCTCTTTAACTCCATGCAGATGTTTAAGTCCTCTGTGGAAAGATTGAGCTGTCCATTTTCTGAGAGTTGTACATCTCCACAGGCAGTCTGATTGTCCTCCTGGTTGCTATTCTGTGATGCAGCTGTGACTAAAGCTGCAATCATGTCTGCTTTAGTCAGACTGGCATGCACCAGTCCTTTAGCCTGGCACATCTCAGCCAACAGGCTCCTTGTCAGCTTGCCATACTCCTCTGCAGACATGTTAACTTAAAACATTATAGCAAACACATGTTGACTGTACTGGAATTTAAACAATCAGTATCAGACAGTTTAGACATTTCAGTTACAGCTTTACCATGGAGTGGGGGGAGGTCAGGAATCATACCCAGAGCCCTTTGTCAACATTATACTGTTTACATACCCTCTCAAACATATGAATGAAACTATCAAAATTGTCCCCCTCTGTAAATTGTAGAAAACATTTACTGACCTTTGTTGCTTCTGGGGTTTGGTTACTCCCTTCCCAATTACCTCCATGACTTTAGCAAAGAGTCAGCATCTCTTTTTCATTTGGCCTCTGTCTCTTATTCTGCTCAGCCTGCAGACATTGCAGTTTCTCATTTTCCTCAGCCTCCAGATATCTCAGTCTATCTGCTGCTTCTATTTCCAAATGCTTGGCCTCCAACTCAAGTCTCTTTAACTCCATGTCGATTTTTAAGTCCTCTGTGGAAGGTTGAGCTGTCCATTTTCTGAGAGTTGTACATCTCCACAGGCAGTCTGATTGTCTTCATGGTTGCTATTCCTTGATGCAGCTGTGACTAAAGCTGCAATCATGTCTGCTTTAGTCAGGCTGGCATGCACCACTCCTTTAGCCTGGCACATCTCAGCCAACAGGCTCCTTGTCAACTTGCCATACTCCTCTGCAGACATGCTTGCCTGCTCTCCCTGACTATCTAAACCAACAAAAAATAAATAAAACAATTGTGATATGAACTCTGAATGTTCACTGCATGGCTGCTTGAGAGTACAAACACCTTCAGTGACCACTGTACACAGGCTACAGGAATTCAATATCCACACCACTACAAGCCAATAATATGTGATGTGGGTATCCCGTCATTGCCAAACAATTAATATGTGACATCCCTGCATTATCCCAGTAATCAAAGAGCCTCAATCCTCACCACTGGCAGTGGTGAGGGATGTACACAATGGGAGGATGACAAGTACACACACACAGTAAAGTACAATTTCCCTTAAGAGTACACAGAGATCACAGTCAGTCTGGTGGCTGGTTTCTCCCTCTTTTTCCAGATCCCCCAAAAACTCCCCACTGGCACAGCTATAGGGTTAAGATCTCAGCTGAGGGGTCAAGCCAAGACGTCCAGCACCCTCTTTGTCCAACCAGTGCTTCGTGTCCCTGACCAAGTATCTGACACACACATACTTTGAGATTTGCTTTATATACAAACACGCAGACACTCCTGGGGAAGGTTGGCACAAGTTTACTAGCTATGCCCCCTTCTGTCCAGACAGTAAGGTAATTATCACTGCCACCAACAACTACTTATCAGCTACTCTAAGGCCCTTACAAAGGGTGCCCAATCCTACTGTGTAATGTTACTATTACCCAAATGGTAAGTGTGACCAAGACTAAGGCTATTTAGGAGTACAGTGTCACCTAATACATATGGAAGTACTCTCAGAGCTTAAATATGTCTCACAAATATCAGCCACAAAGATAGGTTTAAATATATTTAATATTAAATAATAAAAGAACAAGACAATACTCAGACAACACAGTAACTACAGAGTTCAGAATCACAGGAACTATTTTAAAACAACATTGCAGGACAGTCTCAAATAAATACAGAAAAGATCTAAACTTATATTTACTATATTCCTATCTAAATCTAAAAGAAAAAATAGTGTACCCTAGACTTACTTACAGAGCAAGACAAGTGAGGATGAAATGATGTTTCCAGGTCCAAGACAAGATACAAAATACACAGTCTTTCTCTGAGAGAGTTCTTAAAGTAATAATCAATATTACTGCTGGGTTAGCACATATAACATCACTCTTTGTCACCTGAATTCAGTTCCCAGGCTGAGAATTTAACACCTCTGTGTCAAAAATACATATATCTCAGAAGTGTGCAGCTGCTATGACATCATAGAGCAGTAAACACACTTTTACATTTGAAACCTAGTAATTATTTCTGTTTCAAGACAATAGGAAAACCTCTAGCTCTAAACATTGTGTCTGCTTGCTGCACTGAAACTGAGATAACACAGTCATACAATACTTTACTTTTCAACTTATTTTCTTGAAGTTTTGCAAGTTAACTCTGTATATAGTTTATATACATTTCTGTTCTTTTCCAATAGGGTACACTGTGGTTGCATTCTTGAAGCTCAGTACATAACATGCAGTTCTCTTACATTTACAAGACAAGCATATGAATCATATCAATATTCACAAATGATATAGGATTATTTATAAAATTCCAGATAGCTGGGTTGGCAGTGTCAGACCTTGCTTACCTGCTGTTTGTGGTTGACAGAGTATTATGTGAACAATGTCAGCCTAGAATCAGCCTTGATTGGCACTATATGTGTTAAACAATTCATTTTGCAGCCATTATATTTGCAATCTACAGCTATTACACTGTTCTACTTGACTACCACACCTTAACACACAGCCTGAATAAATTTAGCTCAACTTCTATGGTTAAAACAAGACATTCCTGATGTACACACTTTACCTTTGTGTTATTGGCATTGGTTTATGTGTTATTGCAGATCAGTTGTCATAATTTATTTCTTGCAAAACAGATCTGAATCCACACGTATTGCACAACAGACTTTATTGGCTATACCTTGATGCAGGTACATTGTATTGTTTTGTGTTTTTATTACACAACAGTTTTCATTATTCATTTCCTGCAAAACAGTTCTACTTCCACTCTTATTGCATAACAGACATTTATTGGAAATACCTTCATGCAGTTCTTGGTATTTGAGGTTTTATTGCACAACAGTTGTGATTATGCAGGTGTTGCAATACAGCTCTACTTCCACAGTTATTGCACTAGTAACTTTGTTGTAAATACTTTCTAACAGTTAATGCTTTACTCTTCCCTGCTTATTGCACTATAGCTGGCAGCATTAATTTATTGCACTAAAGCTCTAAGTCCACATGTATTGCAATACAAACTTAGCTGTGCATACTTTATTGCAGGGAATGCTTTACTCTTTCTTGCTTAGTTCTCTACAGTTAACATAATAAACCCATACTCACCACACTCACAGTGCAACCTGGCCAAGTGCCTGGCATGTGCCTCGAGGTTGCGAGCCCTCTCCTCTGCAGCTGTTGGGAGAGAAGCACACCATTATGCATACCAGTTTCGCAGACATTCAGAATAGATATTGGTGAAACAGAGATAAAAGTGCTTACATACATGTAGGACATTCCCTACCCAAAATTCTTGGACCCAGGTGTTCAAGAGATCCCCCTTTCTTCTTTTCAGGTCTTCATATTGGTGACAACAATGCTCACCTGTGTGGGGGATACCAGTTGCACTGGTAAGTTTCCCTGACAGCTGGTCCCAGGCCTCCGCTTTGTACTCTGAGCCCAGATAATTTCCCTGCATCAGCTAGTCTTCATGGTTTTTGACTAGGAGTTTGACCATGACCCTGGACTTCAGAATGCCCCAGTGCTGTGCCCAAAAGCACAAACCCTCATCAATGCCTGCCATAGTATCCTTCAGAGACAGAACTTCAATGGATTATGTGGTATTCCCACCTAAAAATGTGGTGTGTCACTTAGCACCATGTAAATCAGCGCAGCTGAGCTGAGTAGTGTAAAAACTGGAAAAAATCTGTATACTTAGCTCTTTGCAAACCAGCTAAGCAGAGTTGAGCAGTGCATAAACATTTTTAGCTGTTATTATGTTTATACGGTGCTTAGCAGGTGTTAGCAGAGATTAGCAGAGTGCAGCTGGCCAGAATTTATAAAGTATTGGTATAATCTGTATTTAAAACATAAATCTTACTTTCCCTTCCATGTATTCAAATCCTGCACCTACTGCTCATGAGGCTGTACCCCTACTCATTTAGTTACAAGAATTTGTGGAATTCAGCTGTACCTTTACATATACCTCTGAGCCACCTATAAGCACTGCTGAGCTCTGCACTGCACCATGCAAACCCACTCAGCTATGCTTAAGCATGACCTTTAGATTTTATTAAATCTAGGGGATTGTTTGTACAGATCATTTGACAGTATTATATCTGTTGTTTGATAAGATTCTACAATTATGCCATCAAAACAGACACCATCATACGGATGTGTGTTACACTCTGAAAGAGAAAGTTACATTTCATGTAAAAATTATTACTTTAGTCCAAAGACCCTCTTCAAACTTCATCTGGGCACAAAGCAAGAGCAGAAGTAACTGTAATAGGTTCATAGGTAGGTACTAGGCTATCAGCCCTGGGGTCTATATAAGCCTAGCCAAAAAGGTTCCCTGGCTTTCGCCACCCAAGAAAATTATTTTCCTGTGCCCCTGTCAGGCAGTGCCACAGAAATGATCCCTGGGGTGAATTTTCTATTTCCCATCCAGTCATCAAGATTTTTCTTAAAGAGGATTACTGAGGAGCTTTGCTTGACATGAATGGGCAGTTTGTTCCAGAGTATGGGAAGTCTCTGGGACAGGAATCTATCCCTCCAACATATTCTGTATATTGTGGTGACAAGGTTTAGGTCCCTGGAGTGTGAGGTTCAGAGAGATTGGGATTTCTTTAAGTATAGCATGTCCAACAGCTCTGGGTTTGGCATAGCTTTGTATGTTAGGCAGAGATCACCTCTGAGTAGGTGATATGCGATGGAGTAGAGCTGGAGTTGTTTGAGACAGTCTGCATATGGCATCTGTTTCAGGCCAGTAATCTTCCTAGTGAGGTATTTCTGTGGCCTTTCCTGTTGTTGTAGGTGTCTTGTGAGATACATGCCAAATGGGGCATTGTACTCTGTGATGGGTCTGATGAGGGATGAGTAGAGAGGAACAATTACCTCCTTTATTCTAGAGGAGAACCCTTTTGTGATGAGGCATGCCACGTAGAAGGATTTCCTGACCATTGTGGTGATGTGGTTATCAAAGGAGAGACTACTATCTGCCTGTGTCCCGAGGTCTCTTATCACACTTTCAGTGTTTAGTGAGCTACCGCCTATGTGGTAGTTCATGGGTACTGAGTTTTTCCCAAAGGGGATGACAATGCACTTCTTAGCATTGAGCTTGAGGCCATGACTTTGACACCAAGCATCTGTCTCTGTGAGGCCCTTTTGTAGAATGTCTACATCATTAGTTGATTCTATGATGGCTGTCAGTTTGCAGTCATCTGCAAACTTTGCTAGCCAAAGACCTTCTGTGTTGGCCTGCTTCAGAGAAGTAGATGCCGAACAGGAGAGGACCCATGTCCGAACCCTGTGGTACTCCACTTGTCACTGGTCTGAAGTCAGACTCGGAGTCAGATACTTTTACTGTGTGGGTTCTGTCAGTGAGCCAGTTGGCCACACATCTTATGACATAGAGATTTATGCCTAGTTTAGTGAGTTTATCTTTAATTCCAGAGTGGGGGATGATATTGAAAGCCTTGGTGAGGTCGAGATAGGCTGTGTGCACTACCTTGGCCTTGTCTACAGCTGTAGTGATTGCTTTAAAGAAGTCAATCAGGTTTAGTAGACATGATCTACCTTTTACAAACCCAAACTGAGTGGGGTCCAGGGTTTGGAGGTTACCTATGTCTTTGTTTATAAGCTCCAAGATGATATGTTCCATGGTCTTGCAGACCAGGCTCGTCAGGCTAATGAGGTGGTACTTTCTGAGGTCTGTGATGGCACCCCCTTTGTGCAGTTGGGTAACCATCACTGTGCACCATTTAGTAGGCACATAGCCTGAGGTGAGGCTATGATTGAACATGGTACTTAGGTGGGGTGTCAGTTTGTTCTGTAGTTCATGCAGTATGCAGCCTGGGATGTTGTCTGGTCCCATGGATGCTGTGTTCTTGGCTCTGGAGAGTGCGGTCTTTACTTGTTCATCTGTGATTACAGGGGCTTTGCATTTTTCCAGTATTAAGATGGGCCCTTTGGAGGGTGAGAGGGGGTAAAGTTAGCACTGACCCTATCTGCCAGGATGTTGGCAAAATCGGTTGGTTCTGTACATTCAGTGTCATTGTGCTGTAGCTCAGAGCAGATCTGAGTGTTGCCATTGAGATTCTTGACATAGCTGTAGAATGTTTTGTGGTTGTCTTTGGAATCAGTGGCGATTTTATTTTCATAACTGGCTTTGGAGGATTTTATGAGGGATTTCAGCTTATTGCTGCGGCTGACTGGGGGTTCCTCCAATCTTGGGATTTTACTCATTTTTGCAAAAGCTTCTTCCTTCTGTTGTAGAGTTTGTTTATGGCAGGGGATCACCAGATTGGCTTCCTTTTTTTGGAGAAAAGCATCTTGGTTCTGTTGGGGATGACACGATCCATGCACTCGTGTATGTGCTTATACAGTGCGTTTGTGTAAAATTCAGCAATTGTACCTCTATTTTCCATCTTCATGGGTGTCATGAAGTTTTCCACTTCTGTCTTAAGAAGCAAGAAGTTGGCTTTGGAGTAGTTTTTGATGGTGGTTTCCTTAATGGGGGGTGGGGTTGGAATATGGATGTCTAGGGTGATTAGCTTGTGGTCGGATCTGACCAGTGAGGAGTTGACCTCTGGTGTAGAACACCGGTTACCCATATTGGTAATGACCGGGTCCAGGATATTGCTGCCCCTTGTGGGGGTGTGGACAAGCTGATCCAAGGCGTTGGAATTTATGAATTCCAGAAAATGTTGAACGAATGAGTTGGTGCATGAGTCGTTTTCCCAGTTGATGGTGGGGTAGTTGAAATCACCCATAAATAAGGTATTGTGTTGTACCTTAATATTTTCCAGTATGTTAAGAAATGATTATGCATCCAGTTTCTATTTTTAGATGCCTAGTGTCTATGCACCGCTTAGCATTGCTGCACTCCATGCCGTGCCTCGCAAACATGCTTTTTAAAACAAAAAAAATTAAAATAAAAATAACATTGGGACTATTACTATCAAACAGCATTGGGAGTTTCTTACTCATTTTTGGACACAGTTAGCACTACACTCCCTACACTGATTCAATAACTGTGTTCGACAGCTCTCCCTTGGCAATGTGCCATGATTAATATGTGTGGTGCACTGCCGAGGGGAAGCTGTGTACATGGACATGGTTACATTCCGTGTAGGCTCTACACTGTGCCTACACAGAGTTTATTAAATACTGGGATATCTTTCAGTTCTCAGTGCAGCAAGAGACATAAAGTCTGTGCTAGGGAGCTTTCTGTATTGTCTTTAGGGTGAACTAATTACTAGTCTTGAAAGCATGAAGGAATGCAATTGTTTTTTGACTTCCAGCATCTGCCAAAGAAATGAGCAAAGCCCTTGTCTATGTATTTTTACAGGTAGATGCTAAATGCTACAAGCTGCCATCAATGGCTGTTTTGCCTGGGAACTAGGGTCAGATGACAAGAAGAGATGTCATTTTGCAAGTTATCCCAGCAGTAATATTTTAGATATTATTTTGAGAAGTCTCTTAGTTAGACAGTTCATTCTGTATTCTGTCTTGGACCTGACAACAACTAGGAGATCCTTTCATCACATCTGCCTTGCTCTAATAGTAAATTACTCGGAAATAGTAATTCTCTTAGATACAGTCAGAAATATAGTAAAGCTTAGTTTAGATGTTTTTCTTTATTTATTTGAGGCTGTACTGCAATGTTAATTTAAATATTTTCTGTAATTTTTAACTCTGATATAACTGTGAATATATATTTAGTATTGTCTTGTGCTTTTATTATTTATTATTAAATATATTTAAATATTTCATTGTGGCTTGTCTATGTAGAGATATTTAAGCTTTGAGAGTACTTGCATATTTATTTGGTGCCACTGTGTGGGACATTCCTAATAACCTTGCTCTTGGTCAAACGATCATTTGTATTATTATTAATATTACTATTAATATTACTTTTAATATTAATATTACACAGTAAGATCAGACGCCCTTTGTTAAGGGCCTTAAAGTAGCTGATAAAGAGTTGACTGGTGGTAGTGGCAACTACCTTATAGTCTGGGTAAAAGAGGGCATAGCTAGTAATCCTGTGCCAGCCTTTCCCAGGTATTTGTGTAGGTATAAATCAAACCTCAGAGAGTGTGTGTGTGTGTGTCAGTTGCTTGGGTAGGGACGTGAAGCACTGGTTGGACAGAGAGGGTGCTTGGAGGTCTTGGCTTGGTCACTCAGCTGAGATCTCAACTCTTTTGCTGTCTCAGTTGGGAGTCTTACTGAGGATCTGGAGAAAGAGGGAGAAACCAGCCCTGGACTGACTGTGGTCTCTGTGTGCTCTTAAGAGAAATTGCACTTGATGCAGAGAGATGCATCTGGAAATACTGTACATGTACTTGTCATCCTGTCAGTAAATGTCCCCCACTGTTGTCAATGGTGAGTATTGATGCTCCTTGATTACAGATCCAGTGGAGGGCCATCACATATAGCATAAAATAAGAAATCTCCCCCAGCAGGTGTGAACAGCCAGACCACCAATGCCCCAGCCCTACCAGAGATAGTTTGGAGGGAAGATAAAGGAGGTGGTTGGCAGACTCATTGATGAATGTGGGGATATAAGATGTGATCAGGAAGGAGAAAAAAAAAACTAAAAAAAATGGTTAGTTTGTAAGCTGTTGGCAATGTGCATGGGCAATTCAGAGGTACAAGTTGCATAGGAGTGCAGTGAACTGCACTGAGATTTAGTCTATATAGATGAGTGCAAAAAAGATGTAAATTAAGTTTCACAACTGAATTCAGCAGTAATGACATGCAAATGTAGGCAGGTAAATGAGTGTTAAATGTCATTGCCAGATGTACAGCAGGAGTTTACACATGTCATTACATAACCTTACAAAGATGTACAGTGCACAGGAAATTATTGAGATGTGTAGGAACACATACTAACAGGCTACTGAGACTTTACATACATACATACATAAATACAAATGTTTCAAGCACGGGCAGTAAGCCCTTCTAGCTTGCCAATATACCAAAACACTTGTTCCTTTAACCAAGGAGCTCACATGATGGTGAAATGCATTATTTTATAGTTACAAAGCAGCTGTTTTGGCGAAGCAATATAATTTAGTATTATTTACCATGGATATCAGTTTAAAAAAGTTTAGTTTAACATTGTGTGAAAGACCATCGCCCTTTCTGTGCAGAACTGTGAGGAACATGGACATTTTAAGATTCAAAATGAGTAACATTCTTCCTAATGATGTATACGTGAGATGTATGCATGCAAAAGTGAAACAAAACTCATTAATTCTATTCATTAGGGCACAGTTAACCGTTTGTTTCTACAAATTTGTTTATCCTATTTACTGTGCACTAGTAAATATATTGTTTCCTCTTTTTAATGTAAATTGTTATTACATTTCCATAATACTGTATATATAACTGAATAGTGAAACATTTCACGTATTTTTCTGAAGTCAACTTCTGTAAAACCATCACAGTTTTGGGGAGGGGGAATTCATTCACTGCACTGCGCGTTAGTTTTTAATAGATCATGTATCCGCTCAGGCTTCAATAAAGTATCCAGTTCATATTCCACTCAACAGCAAGATAACATTATTTACTTAGGCATAGGCCAACTAGGCGGCGCTTTTCCAGTATTTATTCAGTGTAACTAGACCAGGATGGGGGCACCAGATGGTGTGGTGGGGGGCGTCGTGGAACCCTTTTGTCTAGGGCACCAGTTGACCTAAGGCCACTCCACTAGCTCTAATATAAAAGTGCTATCAAAGTTGTTTAAAATGAAGACATCCTCAAGTAACTTGTAGTTTAGGAACGTCATAGCCTGTTTTTTTTCCTTACGTTGCTGATTCCCTATGAGCAGCAGCATTTCGTGGAAGACAGTTCATTAGCTTGATTCCAAGAATTAAACTTCCAGGAATACTGTATGTGAGCTGCAGTTTCCTAAACTGTGAAGTGCAAAACAAGTGGGAGCTGTTAGGGTGTTACTTTTTGTTCTGAGGACCATACTTCTCAAAGGACCCTGATTTTGTCTCATATTTTAGCTCTGTCCCTTTTAATCCCTCCTGGAACTGGTGACTTTTAGAGAAAATGTGGTAAATTAGCTACATGTAATAAATAATGTCAATAATTATAGAAACAGATTTATTTTACTTCAGAAAGCATATTAATTCACACTACCTTACTCTGTCAGTGTTTTAAGTCAATGGCATTAATATTTAAAAAATATTTCTGATTGTCCGTGATTGTTTTTGTACTTGTCCCTGTTTCTTCTGACATTTGTCCCTGCTTGGTTGAGAACTAAGCTGAAGAGCACTGAATAAAACATCTGGTAGATACTGACAGGTATATTCAGACTTGTCTAAAGTGCAGAATGTCACAGGAAAGCAGTAGATAGTAATGTCTTTCGGCTTGTCCTGGTTAGGGGTCGCCACATGGCACTCCGGTCCGCTAATGACTGGCAGTGGGTTTTTACGGCGCCGAGTTGCCAACCCGACACCCACTGGAAAGAAGTAGATACGGAGATAATATGAAAGTTAAAATTGCTACAATCAACATCAGAAGTAAATTGAATGCATACATTAACTTTTTATTATATTTTATACATTGCCATTCTTAAACTATCCTAAAATAATTTTCACTTAAACTCGACGAGATACAAATACGGCATAACAATAATAATAATAATAATAATAATAATTATTATTATTATTATTATGTATTATTGGTGTTGGTGTTATCGTTATTACTGTCGTTATTATTTCTTATCTGGCCGGTTATTTAGCTGACTAGGTTAAGGTTATGAATTACTTGGCCTTGATTACTTTTATGGTCTCCTGTATAGGACTTAGACCAAATAATTCAACAAGACTGCGTTCTCGGTTTGCTTCTGGACATATACAGTTCTACCTAATGGGATTGCCCTGCCAACAAATAATTAAAACGTGCGTATGTTATTGCAGAGGCGATCATAGCGAGAGTTTTACTTTACTACTTGCAAAGCTTACCACATATATTTCCTAAATGTAACCAATATTGTTACTGCTTGTATTCATACGAATA
Source organism: Protopterus annectens (assembly GCF_019279795.1). Taxonomy (NCBI): domain Eukaryota; kingdom Metazoa; phylum Chordata; order Ceratodontiformes; family Protopteridae; genus Protopterus; species Protopterus annectens. The sequence goes on from NC_056750.1 coordinate 219,244,914, forward strand.
CAAAGAAAACTAAGTATGCAGCATTGAAGGACTGGAACGAGTAAATGCATAAAAAGAGCACATGAAACTTTTACTACAAACTAAATGAAATAAAAGAAATTCGGAATCTAAAATGTCCTAATAACGAATCAATAAGCATTGCTCTCAACTGTCCCCGATTTAGCAAAATGCCCCGAGTTTGTTTGATATTTTGCTCAGTTCATTGTAAAATCTGGGGTTTCTGAAGGTTGTTTAAGTTTGTAGTCATTAAATAATGAGAGTCATTTGAGTTTTGGTTTTCACATCCTTCAAAATGCATTCTAATGCAAAACATGTTATTATAGCAACTAATTATGTAATAACAATATTTAAAATATGACTGTCATTCTGGGCTTTGTATCCCTCCTCCAATAGCTTTTAACGCCTAAGCTTAACAAATCGGGATAAAGACAAAAATAGTTGGGGTTGGTGCAGAGGCCCAAATCAGGGGCATAATTTAAATACTCATGTTAGAAACTTAAAAGTTGCTAGAACGATAGGATGTGAGTTAGCACGCATTTCCTGAAGAGTACGAAGTCTGAAACTCAAATGTATGTCATTATTTAATTACTTCATTTCTCAGTGATTTGCCAGAAAAACAGGAACAGACCAAAATTATGAGAAAAAAATCGGGAAATTCTGCTAAAAGTTGGACAGTTGAGAGGTACCGCCCCACACCCACACATTGTGTTTGGCATTGCCCCTGATTCACATGGTAAGAGACTGAGAGCTATGCATGTACATATCACATGACGCAAGTCATAGCAAGTCCAATATAGTGTGACAGATGATTTTGTATTGCAAGATGAATGAGATTAGAAAAGTAGTCCTTCCTTATTAACTATTGCCATTTATATTTATTTTAACAAAACAAAGAATTAAGTGCATGTGGATAGTTGTTGCTAGTCATCCTGCATTTGCCATAATTTCGTGAATGTAACACAAGTATTAGTGGCATGCTAGATTTTGCAGAACAGTATTCAGATATTTGCCATTTTAATACCATATTCAGTTTAATCAAAATAGGAAGTCTTGTTTCTGGGAAAATGAATACAGTGCTATATTAAATGCAGTTTCCAAGACGTATTATGTTATTGCTCATACCATAGCATTCTTTCTTCCTAAATAAATAAAACAAAATATTGAGACCTCCGCGAAAACCATCAACTATCAAACCACAACAACATACTTGTCATCTGTCCCTGATTTTACCTCATATATTTGCCCTTGTCCTTGTAAAATGTTTGATTTTGTATTAAATCAGAGGACTAAAGTCAGTCAATAAAGCCATATAATACAGTTTCACATTTCACTGTTTGGAATCTGTTTATTGATGCAAAACCTGCTCTTCTATTAACTTTCTAATTTAAAGACATATTTAAAACTACCCCTGATTTTTTACACACATTTCTGCATATGATTTTGACTTCGTTTGTAACTCTTGAGTAAAGAAGGTGAGAGCTATGCGCTGCAGATTCTTCAGATGCTATAAGTTTTTGTACGGGGCTCTCATTGCTTCTCCACACTGTGGGTATGAAGGGCGCAGTAGTGACCCATTGTTGTACCTCCAAAAATATAATTGTTCTGGTCCAGGAAGATCAGACAGATGTGGCAGACCAGTAGATTTGTGTGATGGTCAGGGCTGTGCAGGTTCTGTACTCTGTGGATGAAGAAAACCTCCGCTTAGCAAACTCTGGCGGTGTTACAGTATCCAGAGCTGGACTTGCTCCTTCGTACAGAATGCAGAGTCTTCAAATGACCCTAGTTTTTGTACGGGTCTCTCATTACATTCTCACACTGTGTGTGTCAATAAGGACGCAGTAATAGTTGGCAGAGTCAGACAGGGAGATTTGTGTGATGGTCAGGGTTGTACTGCTTCTATCTGCGGATGAAGAAAACCTCCGCTTAGAAAACTCTGCGGTGTGGCTGTCTGCAGGGGTGGACCTGGCTCCTTTGTACAGAATGTACTGAGGTGCTCGGTTCTGATACACACGGTACCAGTAAAGGTATAAATAGTCACTGCTGCTTTGGTATGTGCACTGGAGTGTTACAGTCTGGCTTTCTTTGCAAATCATTTCTTTTTTATTCTCTTGAATTGAACCGCACTTAATAAAATCTGAAAAAAGACAGATGCATTAAAAAGCTGGTCGGCAATTGCAGAGGCTGGATTTTATAACAAAGGTTTAATGAAAATATGCTTAAATGTAATTAAATGCCGAACTTACTCGGTACCAGAATAAAGTATAGTAACATTAAACACATTGCGGTAGACATTAAATTACTGAACTGAAGCACACTATCTCTTCTGTCGAAACTTAACAGGAAGCAGGTACTGCTAACTGTAATCTTTTAAGTACTTCTATGTGACGCCCATCAGACTAATGGAAATGTGAGCAAGTAAAGGAATGGTAGGCATAGCCATAACACACCACTACAGTCCCTGTGCTCAGCCATGGCTGAGATGGGAGGGCACTGGGGCAGGAAGGCAAGAAGTTGGTCAGTCAAGATGAGGAAAGGGAGGGGGTTCATGTAAAGTTGAGTAGGTAGGGGAAGAGTTTGAAAAGCCACAGGTAGACAGATAAGATCTTTCAACAAAAAAGCAGGACAGAGCAGAACACAGTAAGAATGAGAACCCCCAGGGGTTCTAGAGCTCAGGGATATTAAGCTAGAGGCTGACAGGGTAGGGGTTCATGTGAGGAAGAGTAGAATGGACCAGCTAGGAAAAGGACTATGGCAGAAGCTTGAGCCCCCAAATGATACAGGGTGGGGTATAGTTAGATGCATCTGAGTGGTGATGTACCATTCTTATGTCACAGAGATCATGCTTCCTTATCTAGTTACCAATCCAGAGCAGTCTGGGGGGAGCTATAGTGAAGTTGGGTCTTGACATTAGCAAAGTAACAGCTCATTTCTTCAGAAGAAGAGATGCATCACATGCCCACACAAAAGGGGCATCAGAAGTTGAGGTAATGCAATTAGATCAGAGACTGCAAATGTACAGAATCTGTCAGATCATGATGACTAATCAGCATTCTATTTTGCAGGCATCGTAAAGCAGCTAACAGAGGTATTGATTCTGGGGCACTTTTTGTACAGCCAGAGAATTGGGTGAGTTTGGGTGGAAACTGGGTTTCAAAGAATAAGAAACATGGGTTTGCTGGCTGTGAAGGAGGGGAATGCAGTGAATGCACCTACAGGCAGCTTTAGCAGAGTTTTCTGAGTCATTACCTGAGCCAAGTGTAATTGTATTACACATAGTGGGAATGGTGTTACAAGCAGCCCATTGTTGTACCTTAAAAAATAGAATTTGCCTGGTCCATGCAAATCAGACAGATGTGGCCAAACATTAAGCTTGTGTTGTGTGATATAATTCCAAGACCAGTCTGGCATGGAGCAAATAATATCAAAGCAGTGGAGACTGTTAGGATGTTGACCAACAGATTCATCAGACAACTGGTAAGAGAACTAAGGGGTTGGGTACTGCACCACACTAATCAGTTTGCCAGAACTGTACAGAACAGAAGTAATGGCATTCATTTGTCACATTCAACAATGAAGGTTTTTTTATAGGAAAGCTTAAAGGAATCGCAAAGTTGTCAGATGTCCTTAGGGGAAAGATGGCATGTAGGACAAGCCATCTTCATGTGGGAGAAGGGCAAACTTGGAAGACTAAAATTGTAAAGGAGTATGCTTGACCTGGGGAAGGGTGCAGGCTTGGTCAGCATGATCCTTCTCTGGGTGGGCTACTCCATGGTGTAGCGGGCAGGCTGGGGACCACAGCCTGGCATCCCACAAATGGCAGATCCACTTCAGCCACTGGAATCTGGCTGAATGGTGATGGGGACTGTTGGTGCTTGATTGTAGATCTCTTCAGGTATTGGTGTTGGTGGAGCATTTACAGGGACTGTAGTGGTATGGAATGGCCTGGCTGATTTGACATCCTTCCAAGTTCTGCCCTTTGCACACATCTGAATATTATTGGTTGGCATTGATTAGACTAAATGGCATTGACTTCTGCTCTGGCACTTATCTGATGCATGATTCAGTCTGATTGGCATAATAAATTTATGGCTGCAGCTATTTCTTTCAAGCAAGTCTTTGATGTGATTTGTTTCATGATATGCATGCTTATTTTCATCCAACGTCTGTCATGCTGCTAAGCACATATGAGTTTTGGTCAACTTCATTCATACCAGTTCAAAAAAGCCAGCACAGCATGGCCAAAGGAGGACATTAAACATACTCATACTTAAACACAAACCACACACATCTCATTTGGAGCATAACCGCTACAGCCACACATTTAATATGCATTATGCCAGTTAGAATAAATTGGAAAATCAATGTCAGTGAATTCCAAGGAAGACATGTCATGAAAGTAATAAATCACCAGCTGTGAACAAAGGGCAGACGTTGGAAGAGAAACAGTCAGACCAATGCAGCCACCAAGTTGTCTCTTTAAATTAAGCAGCAGCCTCAAAATTCATGCAACTCAACATTTCTATTCATATGGCAGAAATAACAGCACACGATGACAAAGTGGTGTCCAGATTTATAATCAGCAGGTTTAAGGCATATTTCTCAACCACTAAGCTATACCTTTCAAGTTGATAAAGCCAAACATAAGGAGCAACACCAAAAATTAGAGACAATTTATTAATATTACTTGACTTCATTTAAAAAGTTAATTGAACAAAAGGCTTTGCATCAGATGCATTTTCTGAAGAAAAAGAAGTATACAATTCTGTCTAGCATTGTTTTCTGAAATCCTTACTAGTTTACCAGAAAATCAAACACTTTAATGAGGGACAGGCAAAACTATGAGGTAAAATCAGAGACATTCTGTGAAATATGGGAGAATTTGCAACTGCAATGCCCTGACCTGCCTGCTAAACCGCAAAGCATGCAAGGGTCCACCCCTTTGCCTGGGGCTCCAAGCCATAGTGAGTGGTAGTGGCCTGCCTTAGTGAGGGGGAACAAGTTGTCTAAGCTTGGCTCCCCTTCTTTCAGACCTCCCTACAAATTCAGATTTCCGAGAGTATCCTTCCACCACAGGATAATGACTTTTCACCTTTCTATTGCAAGCACATCTATTAGGACTTCAAAAAAAAAACACTCCATACTCCTAAAAAATACTGTCATGCCTTATCCTAGTAGGTGAAGCCCAGTTTGTCTGTACAACTCAACTACTTTCACATTAGTGCCTTGATACTGCACTAATGCTACCTCTACTGACTACTAATTTCCTGATATACCATTTGGTGATGATTCTAACCCTTTCTATTGTTCTATTGTCCCCAGCTGTCCTCTGTTTTTTTTTTCTGTATGATATCTGACCATATTATTTTAACTTTAGGCCAGTTTGTATACTATGCGGCAAGATGCATTCAAGTTCCTTTTTTGACAACAGCAATGGACAATCAGTAATATCATTCCCACCATACCTCTCAACTGTCTAGATTTTCACAGAATATCCAGATTTTCGGCTCATACTTTTGGTCTGTTCCTTATAAAATTTGCAGTTTTATAATCACTGGGATAATCTGAGGACTGAAATCACTAAATAATGATATACATTAGAGTTTCAGACTTCAAATCCTTCAGAAAATGTATGTTAAAACAAATTACGTATGTTACTCTAGCAACTCTCCAAGTTTAAAAGCGTAATATTTAAAATATTTTTAGGCATTTGTCCCCCCATTTTGTCAGACATTTTACAGATTTGTTGCACTAACAGGTTGAGAGGTATGATTCCCACCATATGGATTATTAAAATGTGCAGCTCTGGCAGCTTTCTGGTGTATCCTACCATGATGTCTCATGCACATTTCCATTGTGTCCCTCTCACACCCAGCCATTGCTGGTGTAGCCTACCATGATGTCTCATGCACATTTCCATTGTGTCCCTCTCACACCCAGCCATTGCTGGTGTATCCTACCATGATGTCTCATGCACATTTCCATTGTGTCCCTCTCACACCCAGCCATTGCTGGTGTAGCCTACCATGATGTCTCATGCACATTTCCATTGTGTCCCTCTCACACCCAGCCATTGCTGGTATATCCTACCATGATGTCTCATGCACATTTCCATTGTGTCCCTCTCACACCCAGCCATTGCTGGTGTATCCTACCATGATGTCTCATGCACATTTCCATTGTGTCCCTCTCACACCCAGCCATTGCTGGTGTATCCTACCATGATGTCTCATGCACATTTCCATTGTGTCCCTCTCACACCCAGCCATTGAGTACATGACATCTAAACATACATTGTCCATCCTGACTTTGGAATGTCCACAGTCTGCAAGAAAGGTAAATCAATGTCAGGCTGTTCAGATCTCTACCAGCTTGCATTAGCATCTGTAAAAGAAACATTTGTTAGTACTCAAAAGACCTCACATAGCCTTTATATGTTCTTGATCACCACTGCCCAGATGCATTCATTCCCTTTCCGATGCTCTTTTTATGTGCATATGAGGCTGCCCCTAACCTTTGGAATTGGGCTATAAGTCTCTTACCATCTAGTCTCAAGGTTTCCAGAGATTTCCTTAGGCTCACCCTGAATTGATAAGCAGACAAGGGAGAACCACCTGCATTACAAAGGAATGGAGCATCATGATTCATCTTCATGCATGGAAAGGTCATCACCCATTCCACTATTCTCCTTTCTTACCTAGTGGGGCATGCAGATTCTGATCTTGCTTGATCAGGTCTTGCTCCTTTTAAAGTGTACCTACATCCTTTTCCTGTCTTAACTGACCTCATTGGCTCTAAGCACCCAAGCTGGTTTTGCTTCCTTGCTTCCTTGCAATATGTCAGATATCCCATGTACTCCTCAAAACACTAATAAATATGCTATACTAAATAACCAGATCTCATATTCAGAGCTGCATACCCTTACCATGGGCTCCCATAAGTACTCAGAATTGCTGACTCCAGTGAATAAACACTTATTGCTTCCCTTTGAGCTCCATCCTGCTAATCCACAGCAGCATCTTCCTCACAACAAAGGTTTGGGCAGAATCATATCATCCCCAGGCCTTCTGACAACAGCTGATTGCTACTATAAAGGCCCCTGCTGGGCCCTTCTTTTAAAGTAAGGGTAAACCCTAATAACTGCCTCACCAAGACTGGCAGTTGCACTGTCCATCCCTTTCTCATATTTCTCTTAATGACTCTAATGATACATCTCCTGTTTACTGCCCTCATTTGTGGATGTGAGGCTGATTGTATAGTTGCCCAAATTAATTGGCCATTAATGTGTGCAGCTGTTCAATGATCTTATTTGACCTTCTAGTTATCCTTGGTGCCAGTCTTCTGAACCTGTCCCACTAGAAACAAAAAAAGACTTAGCATTAATATGCTCTATACCTTGGGTATGCTGCAGTCTAAAACTGAAAGTATGCTCAATGCAAGTTAAGACAAACCCCCTCATTATAAAGAACAGTGTTAGATGTTATGAATATAAAGCTGAAATTAATTATGTTGTAAATATGCTGAAAGAAAAAGTTTGCTTGAATATATGTATAGAGTTTACAATGTGCATTCATACTATATGTATAACAGACAGGCTTCTCTTCACAACATCAGAAAATGCCTAAGAAAGCAATACTGGAAAACAAGCATTACATGATTCTCTCATGTTTGTAGAACAAATATCAATTAACAGATATCCTTTTTTATAAATTCAGCAATACGTGATGTTTTTCCAGTAGGAACAGCTTATACAGATGTTTACTTTTAGAATGGCATCCTCACATCAGCAAAAGTGCTTAAATCACAAAAGGACAATAGAAAAGTCTAAAAACAGACATTATGTGACTTCCCACATAAGGCCAGAAAAATATACCAAGAGGAAATGACAATCTCTTGTGTGCGTGACTAGCTCTGTATATAGCTATTGTAGTAATTCAGTTATGTGAGAGAAGGACAGAGAGAGGTATTTTGTAGAAGTCATCATTCATATCTGTAATGAAGGAAAACTTTGTAAATATATGCTACAAATCTGACAGACTACGTGTGGTTTGTTATAAAATAAGTTATCTGTAACTGTGATATAGCTGCAAAATATATTTCTTTATCAGTGTGCAATTTGAAAGGCTTGGTGCTTTAAACAGACTACAGATGGAGTCATGCAAAACTAGGTGTCTCTGATTCAGCAGTAAACAGCACAGCAAGACTGTGTGTCTTAAGAAGACTTCAAATCCCACAGTAAGCAAGCAGCAGTAAGCAGAGCTCCATATAATTTTTCAATGGTGATCTTTTGACAACATTCCTAGCCTGTATCCAAAAACAGGGGGAGTGAATGGGTAATGTCACTCCTGTAAAAGCACAGTAACGTTTATGTGAAGTACTTCAGATTTCTACAGTTTTCAACAGTTTGTAGCAATACAGTTTAATAGACGTCTAAATCCGGTGAGACTGCATTGCAGGAAGGTGGAGCAGTTCCATAAATTCTCCAGAAAAGGTACAAGATGAAGTTGTAAGACTGAATCTGCCAGTTTTGCTGTACCAACTTCACAAGTGACTACAGAAACTTTTCAACCATCTACAGTAAAGCAGCTTGGCCATCTGCCTGTCTTTTGACTGGTAAGAAAATTATTCTGTGTTACATACAGTATGAATGCCATAGTGGTAATAATAATAACAGAATAAATGTATATACAGCATATTAGCAAATGTAAAACCTTATTAGGGCGAGTTAATAGTAAGGCATTATGCAAATGGATTGCAATTTGATAGTAAGGCATTATGCAAATGGATTGCAATTTGATAGTAAGGCATTATGCAAATGGATTATAATATTTGACTGGTATCTGAAATAAAATCATGTGTGGTATAAAAATGTTTATTGTGTGTACAATGTCATAAAAATACAGTGCATGACATTATCCAAAGGTTAGACTGTACAGACAAACATTGTAAAGGTAAAGAACCAAGAAAAGTTAATATGTTGACATTATATTCAAATGTTAGACAGTTATGTTCTGTCACCAGATGTAAAAGGTTTATTTCAGAGTTGCAACAACAGTCAAATCAGTTACTGATAGAAACTCTAGTATATTTTGTTACAAAGAAATGTAATAAACTTCTAAAAGACAGACACAATGAGTTCAGGAAGCTTAGACAAGTTATACACACATCTTTTCAAAAGTGCATAGGAGTTTCAAATTCAGCAGAACAGCTTACTAAAGAATGTCAGAAAGACCATGCAACATCACAGGAAATTCAACAGCAGTTGCAGGATAAAGGAAATAAATTAGCTCAACTGACAAAGACTGGGAATTTCCTGCATACACAGTTAATCTGTGCAAAAGAAATATATTTTATAATATGTTTATGTTTTGAAAATGGTTAAGCATACATGCTAGGATGGTAGGGACATGACATGCTTGTATAAAGATATACATATACAAGACAGACATGCATGTGTGTTCTTTTCATCTAGAGTATGTTTGTTTACAATGCACAAAAGCAAAAGGTAGACAACAGCAAATATAAATAAACATATGTTATAATTGTATAGTAACACCAAACAGTTAAAGTTCTGAATTTTAAAAATAAATAAAATCACAGATGGTATTAGTCAAACAGTTTTTGTAAAATTAATGGCAGGACAGTTAAATAGATAAATAAATAAAAAATACTGAAATCCATGTAAGGTAATTGTAAAATAATGTATGTTTATGTTGTATAAATGCATAGTTATGCAAATCGCAATCACATTAAAGAAAAAATGCCAAAATAATTAATTATAGTTTATAGAGTATAAAATGTGAACTCAGACCTTCCTAGACTGAATGAATAGTTACAGGAAATGTTGGAAAGATCAGATAAACAACAAGACTGATTGCCAGACAAGTAGCTTGAGTTTTTCTAAAGCATCATTGTTATTAAAACATAATTGTTAAAATGTTTACAGGCAACACTATTTGGTAATTGTAATAAAATGTCACAATTGTGCATAGATGTCACTTATAATCTGTTTGCAAGTAAATGTTAAAAGGACAAAAAAAAACCTCAGTTGCATCAAGTACAGCCAGAAAATGGGCTATAGTATATATACAGTTCAAATCAATTGTGCAAGAGGGTGTAAATACCTACTAGAGGTAATATACAGTGAAAACTTTATTTAGTAACCTAATAAAATAAATGTATAACCAAAGTGTTGGGCTGACATACATTCTATTCTCACAGCATAGGACAGGTAAACAGTGCTGAAGTACTACAGGGGGAGGGGTACTTTCTCAGTTTTACACTGACTGTATAAGGGGGAGGGGCACTTTCTCAGTTTTACACTGACTGTATAAGCAGTACTGCACATGGGTCTGAAATAAAGCTACAGAAAAATAAACAAGGGTCTGAAATAAAGCTACAGAAAAAATATACAACAAGGGTCTGAAATAAAGTTAAAGAAAAAATAAACAACAAGGGTCTGAAATAAAGCTACAGAAAAAATAAACAACAAGGGTTTGAAATAAAGCTACAGAAAAAAATAAACAACAAGGGTCTAAAATAAAGCCAGAGGAAGAAATATATCATTCCTTCTTGACAATACTCTTTTAGGGAGAGGGAAAAACAGGTATTAGTGTATTAGAAATACTGGTAAACTGGATTAAACCTGACAGGATAAGATATTTTACAAGTTGTTAATAGCTATCATAATGGTTATTATTGTATTGTTTAGAATTAAAATTGTATTTACAACCTGTTAAATTGTAAAGCTATACAAGAGATGGTTTAAAAAACAACAGATGATTTAAAATTGCTTTATTAAAGCTATACAAGAGAGAATAAAGATATGCAAAATGCATAAATGTTTCTAATAGCAAGAATGGTCACTATTTTTAATATATTTTTGGCAAAACAGTGTTGGTATAAAAAAGCATGAATATTTTTAATTGCTGAGTATGTAGTTTAAAATAACAGGACATATGGATATGGTATCAATTCCACTAGATATTTCTAAAGAGACATAAAAAATTTCCAAGATTTTGCTCAATATTAATGTTATTAAATTTGTAAGATTAGACTAAATGTACTTTACAATCTTTGTATGTACAAATGTAGAAATATTCAGTAGAAATGATAGTCTTTGTATGTACAAATGCAGAAAAATTCAGTACAAATGAAATTAATGTCTAGTAATGAATATGTTTGAAAAAAACATATTTAAAGAAAACAATGGGTCCAGGATACCTACTAGATTGAAATGCATAAATAGCAAACAGTCTGTGTAAATACATACTGATCAGGATACATTGTAATAAGTTTAAAAGTAATTTGTCAAGTTGTAATATCACTGGTTTTACCCCAGTAAAATAATTGCTTTCAAATATTTATTATCTAGGCTCAGTTCAGTATTTTACCAAGATGTTATTGAGCAGTTCAGAGACATGAACACAATGTGATGGTTAAAATGACATTAAAACTGTATATTTTCAGCAGTGTATAAATGTTTGCAGTAGCACATAGTTATTGTCTCTTATAGTTAATTCAACAGTTGCAAAGAGTTAATGAAACAATTCTAAGTCATAAATTAAATTCTGTGATTGCAAAATAATAAATTAATCAAGTAAAATTAAAACAGACACAGCTCATAACTGATAAAATATTTTCACAGAATGGTCTGCAAAAGAAAAAGTTGTTAAATACATTCAGGTTTGGTAGTAATACATGTTTTCGTTGTATTAACTATGTAAAATTGCATTTTGACTTGTATCAAAAAAGACTAAAGGTTTTGTTTCTTAATGTGTTTTTTTATATAGAATGTTTTGAGCATGTTTAAAAACACAGGGAATTGTTAGATATTATGAATATAAAGCTGAAATTAATTCTGTTGTAAATATGCTGAAAGGAAAAGTTTGCTTGAATATATGTATAGAGTTTACAATGTGCATTCATACTATATGTATAACAGACAGGCTTCTCTTCACAGCATCAGAAAATGCCTAAGAATGCAATACTGTAAAACAAGAATTACATGATTTTCTCATGTTTGTAGACATGATGTTTTTCCAGAAGGAACAGCTTATACAGATGTCTCCTTTCAGAATGGCATCCTCACATCAGCAAAAGTGCTTAAATCACAAAAGGACAATAGAAAAGTCTAAAAACAGACATTATGTGACTTCCCACATAAGGCCAGAAAAATATACCAAGAGGAAATGACAATCTCTTGTGTGCATGACTAGCTCTGTATATAGCTATTGTAGTAATTCAGTTATGTGAGAGAAGGACAGAGAGAGGTATTTTGTAGAAGTCATCATTCATATTTGTAATGAAGGAAAACTTTGTAAATATATGCTACAAATCTGACAGACTACGTGTGGTTTGTTATAAAATAAGTTATCTATAACTGTGATATAGCTGCAAAATATATTTCTTTATCAGTGTGCAATTTGAAAGGCTTGGTGCTTTAAACAGACTACAGATGGAGTCATGCAAAACTATGTGTCTCTGATTCAGCAGTAAACAGCACAGCAAGACTGTGTGTCTTAAGAAGACTTCAAATCCCACAGTAAGCAAGCAGCAGTAAGCAGAGCATCTATAAATTTTTCAAACAGCATTGCCCACTCCCCATGACTGCACAATAAGCAAGACATTCCATGTTATCTGTCCTGAAAAGAATGCATCTAATTGCAAATACATGTCAGATGAGTGAACCAGCAAAGGCATTGCCCCTACCTTTACATGATATGTCCTGAAGGTAGTATTATGGATTGTAGATTAGGACAAATGCCATCATAGATGCTCCAGTGCTCCCTCCAGGTGTCTAGATGAATGACAGGAGTGAATGATAGGAAGTGATGGGTTGTGGTGATACTAAGTTACGGGATATTCAGGAAATGCAGGGTAGCAAATGTTTGGACCCACTGTGATGAGAAGATGGAGCAATTGGGGATCACAGAAGATCAGATAGACTGATGTGAAGGAAAAGAGGAAGGGAAATAACCAAAGGTAAGCCTCCTAGCAATGAAGCTGGCGGGAACAAAATGGAAATATTGGTACATCAATGGCCTCTACAACTTATCCAAATCATCTGTAAGGGAGAGGTATTCAGGGATACAATAAAGGGATGGAAAATGCTGACGAGAGTGGTTACAGTAAGGGACTTCAATCTCCCAGACACACACTGGGGTTTTAAGTTATCCAAAGTGGAAGGAGAGAACAGACTGAATGAAATACATAACACGCATATTAGTTTAAACAAAATGTGCTGGACAGAACAAGGAAAGGAAGAACTTTTAAACTTGTTCCATGTTTGTGGATGGATATGTGGGGGTGTGTGTGATGAGGTAATGGATGTTTTAAGTCAGAGTTCTGCTGGCTAATAGTAACCCTTTAACAGTACAGTTCACAGTGATCATGAAGAACAAGATTGGAAGAGCCACAAACACCAGGGTCTGGGATTAAAGGGGACTTTACTACAAAACAGTACAGTTTGTAAACACAGATCTGGGCTGCTGACAGGAAAGCAAATGATTTGAGGAATTGTGTTAAACCTTAAGCAAGGTAATCTGAGGTGATACCAAAACAGTTAACAAAGCTGACAATGCAAAAATGAAAACTGGCATGTATTTTATTCCTCTAAGGCTACTAGTTTTAGAGCTTAGGAGAATATTTAGAGAAATAATAAAAGTTTTTTAGGTGGGGAATTTATTTATTGTTGAAGTCTGGAAACTAGTTTATAACAGTGGGAATGTATCAGAGAGTAAGATGGGAGACCGTATCTAGACAGGATGGATTTTTAATTAGTATATGAAAATGTTTTGTATGGAGTTTTTTTATTTTTTTTATTTTGGTAGTAGCAGGAATCCAGAGAAAATTTATGTACCATTTCTTCATGTGTATCAGCTATACTAGGTTGAATAAAACTGTATATTTAAGGAGCATGTTCATTTAATTGACCATTTTGAGACCTATGCAATAACTAAATCTGATCATGCATCTATAATGGTATGCCAAGGAAACAAGGTGACAGAATAAAAGAGAAGGATTGTAGTTTTCCTATACCTGTATTAAAAGGAAGAGAAATTTAATGACTGGACAATGGGCAATCTCAGATAAATATTATGTAATGTAGAAATTAGTGTCCTGAGGGGTACATAGTGCTTGAGAAAAGATGAAAATGTAGTTTAACAATATGGTAGATATAATGGAGAAAGAAATATGGGAAAAAGGTGATAAGAATTACTTAGAAGGCTTATCAAAAGTTAAAGTGTTGCAGAATATGGAGGGTTTTGGTCATATTATAGGTCGAGAAAAACAGATACAGAGTGCTAAGGCACTATAAGTGTGCATCAATATCAATATACATTCTTTTAGATATATTGCTGTTAAGCAATTATTTTTGATAATAACCCCATGGACCAACCAGAAATTATTAGCACAATGACTTTAGACAACAGAAAGCATGCAGAGTATTTGCTAGACATAGGGGCCATACAAGAAGAAGAATAACTAGGGACTCCAAGGAGATTCACATGTAGATACTAGGCTAGCTGCCCTTGTGGGCCATTTCAAGCCTAACCAGTTTCCTTTTTGTGCTCAAAATAACCTAATTTGGTTATAGATTGGCCTTACCCATCCCATGGTCTATAATTATAAATGTTTGTGTCTTTCGGCTTTTCCTGGTTAGGGGTCGCCACAGCAGAACTCCGGTCTGCTAATGACTGGTAGCGGATTTTTACGTACCGGGTTACCAGCCTTGATGCACAACCTTCAACGAAGACATGCCCCATTCACGTATGCCTCCACACAGAAGACGCTCTAGCTGAGAATCGAACGGGACAATGTCTTGCTGTGAAGTGACAATGCTACTGCAGCACCACTACCACAGTATAATTATAAATGTTCCTTAATGCAAATAACTGGGATCATATCATAGACAATTTTAGATGGCACATGCATGGGATAAAGAATTTCGGAGCTACATCTGTCTATTAGTAGTACAAGGGACAGTCTTGGAGTATATTTTCTGTTTTCCATCCCTAGATCTAAGTTGTGCTTGAATATGGACAGGGATAAACTTTGTTATATGTTGATTGGGAGTATGTTCCACAACCGTAGTATCCTCTGTAAGCTATACATATCCCTCCAAACTGTTCTGTTGATGTTGCAGAAGAGGTTTAGATCCCTATAATGAGTTTTTCTGATGCCACTTGGCTTACTGGTGTGCAGTAAATCTGTCAGTAATGGGTTGGAGGATGCCTTGTATGCTTGACACAGGTCACCTCTTAGCAGTCTGTAGGATACTGAGTATAGTGACAGGGCTTTGGACATATTGTTTAGGCCTTGTATCCTTTTAGTAATGTATCTTTGTGGGAGTTTCAGTTGTTGCATGTGTCTGGACAGATACATGCCAAAGGGGACATTACATTCAATTATTCATTTATTTATTTTTTTTATTTAGCATCAGTCAACTGGTTTAGTGGACTGATAGGAGGACCCTTTTCAAATATGGCTTAAGCCAAGTATGCAAATGCAAAGTAAAGATAAATAAAAAAAAAAAAAAATATATATATATATATATATATATATATATATATATATATATATATATAAGTTCAGATGGACAGGCAAAGGAATATAAGACAGTTTGCAAATGCAGCACAATATACAATTTATGAGAGTTTGTGAATGCACTACAGTATATTTAGGATAGCAACCTACAAATGAAAAAATTCGTAGAATAAAACAAATTAACAGGAATTAGATTTTGAAAAAAAAATGTCATAAATACACAATATACCAAGGAGACCCGAGGAAAAAAAATAAAATGAAGAAAAAACTGTTATCCCATTAGTGTAAAGAAGATGCCTGCCTCAGGGCTGGTGTAAATTCAGAACACTGAAGAGAGGAGAAGAATGCAATGATCTTAAATTGTGTTTTTCTCTCTCTCTCTCTCTTTCTCTTTCTTTGTGATGAGATGAGTGTGAATGGATTTCATAAATGTTTTGAACTACTACTTCAAGTAGGGAGTTCCAGCATGCAGTCATGTTTTATGAAGGATCGTTTACAGATAGCAAGAATAAAGCATGGCCTCTACAGTTAGATTTATTATAAGAGCCACAGAGGGAATTGGAAGAGCATTTGATATACAGTTTATTGAAAAGAGGTGGGCAGTATTTATGTGTAAATGTTTGAAGTAAATGTGTTTAGAAGAGAAGAGAAGTTCTGGCACTAATAGCCATTTACTTTTGCTCAGAGTAGTACAATGTTTGTAGTCTGAATAAGTTAAGTATATGGTTTTCTGGAAATTGAAAAGAAGAGGTGTTTTGTAAAGAGTTGAGTGAAATTATCAGAAGCCCACATTTTAGTCTGGGAAGTATAGTGTTAATGACAACAAAATGTCTGACCTTGGTGATAACAAATTAGACATTTTGAAAGATGCTGTTAACTTAGAAAGCACTTTGTAGGTTAGTATCTCAACGTGTTCGTCAAAGAGAAGATGCTGATCAAAAATACCTCAAGATTCTTTTCTTCCTTGACATAGGGGAGAAAGAATCCTGATGGATCTATAATACAGAAATGTATGTTTTGGAGCTTCTGGAGTGTGCCATATACCATTAGTGAGCTTTTCTGTGTATTCAAACTAAATTTGTTAACAGTAAGCTAATTCTAAATGATTATGAAATCATTTTGCATTACAGAAAGATTCTTGTTCCCTTTTGGTAATTCAGTGTCATCTGTATATAAAATACATATAGTATTTTGGATATCATAATGAAGATTATTTAAGAACAGAGAAAAGAGGAATGAGCCAAGTACAGACCCTTGGGGAAAAACTTTGTTGTTGTTCCAGAGATATAAGTACTGCTAGGTCCAAGGAGTGGCAAGGTGTGATTCAGGAAACATTCTGGAAATTTTATGAAAACCTCTGTAAGATAGAGGAGTTGAGAGATCAAGGCAAGATACAGTTTGAATTATTTAGGGATGGTTTACAAATACCAGTGTTGGGAAAAGATGATGTTCAAAAACCAACATTCAGGATATATAAGGAAGAAATAAAAATGCTGATGTAAAATAATCAGCAGGCGAAATGTTCAGAAAAAAAGTGTATTCCTGCAGAAATTTACAAGTTAGAAGGGATAAAACTGATACAAATTTGGAAAGCATTGCTGAATAATGTTCTGAAAGGGGGTGAAGTGCATTTATCTTGGAAGAAAGCAGTGATAAACAGTGCAAGGAACCTGCATGCTGTGACACCCCTGCACTGGCCCAGTAATCCAGGAGCCTCAATCCTCATCACTAACACCAGTGAGGGATGTGCACATTGGGAGGATGACAAGTACACACACAGTAAAGTACAATTTCCCTTAAGAGCACACAGAGAAGACAGTCAGTCTGGGGCTGGTTTCTCTCTCTCTCTCTCCAGATCCCCAACAAGACTCCCCAAAAGCACAGCTATAGGGTTCATATCTCAGTCAAGTGGTCAAGCCAAAATATCCAGCACCTTCTCTGTCCAACCAGTGTTTCATGTCCCTGCCCAAATGGCTGACACACACTTTGAAATCTGGTTTATATACAAACACACAGACACTCCTGGGGAAGGCTGGCACAGGTTCACTAGCTATGCCCCCTTCTGCCCAGACTATAAGATAAAATTCACTGCTACCAACCACTACTTATCAGCTAGCATAAGACCCTTACAAAAGGTGACCAATCATACTGTGCAATGTTACTGTTATCCAAAGGGTAAGTGTGACCAGAAATTTTAAGGCTATTCAAGAGTGGCCTGTACAGTATCACCAAATACATATGCAAGCACTTTAAGAGCTTAAATATCGCTATACAAAACCATACACAATTAAAAGGTTTAAATATATTTAATAATAAATCATAAAAGTACAAGACAATACTCATTAACTCAACACAGTGACAGCAGAATTCAGAATCACAGGAAATACTTTAAAACAACATTGCAGGACAGTCTCACATAAGTACAGAAAACATCTAGACTGATTTTACTATTTTCTTATCTATCTCTAAAAGAAATACTATGATCTAAGTCTTACTTACAGAGCAAGGCAAATACAAGTGCTGAGTAGATGTTTACATGTCCAGGACAAGATACAAAATGCACTAACCTTCTCTCTGAGATAGTTCTTAAATTAGTAATACACATTATTGCTGGGTTAGCTAGATGACAGCACTCTTGTCACCTCTGCCTTAGTTTCCAGGCCAACAGAAGCCTAAAAGTTAGCACTTCAGTGTCAAAAATACTTCTCTCTTAGAAGCTGACACTTATCTCTTAGAAGATTGCCTGGAACTGGAAATCATAAAGCTGTTAAATAGTTTTACCGTTGAAACCTGTAATTATCTATGTCTCAAGACAATAGAAATAATTTCCAACTGCAGACATCTTGTCTTCTAGCTGTGCTAAACACACTCATAAAAATCTTTACATATTTTCTCAGAGTTTGCAAGTTAACTCTGTTATGTCTCAACTTCTACTATGAAAACATACATCACACAAATCACTGACAACTCATTTCACTGAATCACGTTTCACTGAATGTAAGTACTGTTGAGAAAATAAAATGTATACGCCCTTTTCCCCAGTGTAGTGCATCCTGGAGTTAGTATATATAGTTAGGGGGTATGGGGGCCATAGCCACCCCACCTACTTAGCTTTTACATTTATGAATCTCATTTCACTGAAAGGTAACAATATAAAGCCAAATGTAGGTGGGCGGCTACGCCACTCACACCCCCCAATGTGGGAGGCTGTGCCCCCAACCCTCCAACTATATATACTAATTCCAGGATTGCACTACAGTCGGGAAAAGGCCAGATATGTCTTATATGCCCAAAAGTACTTACAGTCAGTGAAATGTGATTCAGTGAAATTAGTTTTCAGTGATTTGAACTAGCAGTGATTTGGTATGGGTGTTTTGAAATTCAGTAAAATGAGTTTCAGTGAATCAACGTAGACCTATATATATATATATATATATATATATAAATATATGTAGATATGTATATAGATATATATATAGATATATATATATATAGATATGTATATAAATATATATATATATATATATATATATATATATATATATATAGATATAGATATATATATATAAATATAGATATATATATATATATATATATATATATATATATATATATACACACACACACACACACACACACACACACATATATATATGTGTGTGTGTGTGTGTGTGTGTGTGTGTGTGTGTGATTCGAATAGTTAAAACAATAAGCAGTTGCCCAAATGTGTGAATGCTTATTTGTGTGAATCACTTTTGGTTGAATTCAAGTTTTATATAGTATAGATAAATTGTAAGTGGGAGTCTGCAGGAAAGTTAATGTTTGACTGAAAAGGTTGCGGTTGTGAAACTAAGCAAGATCCCATTATAGGGGTTAGTGTGCTTGTGTATATGTTCATGGGTTAGGGTTAGAGTAATTTTACGCTAATTGGATAGTGTTGTGCCTGTTTGGTGTTCTGTTCTTTGTCTTTTTGTTTTGTGTTGTGGTACAGTTAGGTAAAGGATTTTTAGCAATGTAATGTTAGGGGCAGGGTTAGGGTTATAAGATATGAGTAAGATGATGCAGTGGGGGTGAACTCCCCCTGCTCACCCTTGCTCATTTGTGCTAACCCTGGAATGAATAAGATTAAAATTACAGTAATGATAAAGAATGCAAACTATAGTAGCAAACTAAAGGTCTGTTGCTGACAATGTTTGCTAATGCCTGCAAACTGGCAGTGGTCATAGAATCTCCAAATGATGTCAACATCCTACAAGAGCATCTTACAAAAGCAAATGATTGGTGCCAAAGTCATGGCCTTAAACTCAATGCAAAAAAAAGGTGTTACCATCCCTTTTGGTAAGATTGATGCTCCTGCTAACTACCACATCAATAGCAACACCCTAAGTATGCACTCAGTAGTGAGAGACCTGGGCCCACAGGTTGACAGCAACCTTATCTTTGATCACCATGTCTCCACAGTGGTAAGAAGGGCATTCTATATTGCTTGCCTCATAAATAATGGCATTGCCTCCAAAAAATAAGTTATAAACTCCCTGGACACTTCCCTCATCAGGCCAATAACTGAGTATTATACCCTTTTGGTATGCACCTTTCCAAACACTTTTCACAAGTGGAGAGACCACAAAGGTTCCTCACAAGGAAAATTCAAGGTCTTCAGCATCTGTCCTATGTGGATCAAATGAAGTCACTGTCACTTTATTCTGTTTCATACAGACTACTCAGAGGCAATCTCTGTCTTGCATATAAGGCAATCTCTGACCCTGCTTTATTGGAAATGCTGCATATCCACAAGTCAAATGGCACACGGGTTACTCACTCTAAAGACCTTAATCTGGTATGTGACATTAGCAGAATCTGCTGGAGGGACAGATTTGTCTCCCAGAGGTTACCATACCTTTGTAACAGACTCCCACTTTATGTCAAACAGAGCACCTCTCTGGCCCTCTTCAAACACAGTCTGGACAACTGGATGGGTAACCATAAATTCACCTTGGGGGTGCTCCATCTGTGCCCCTCTTGGATAGGGGCAATAGGTGCTAATCATGGAAACAAGGGTAGAACTTAGCTAGGCTTGTAAGGGCTCTAGGGCCATTAGCCTAGTAACTTCCTATGATCCTATGCATGCATAATGTGTAAAGAATATCACTGAATTTTTTTTTCTGTGTATGCTTTTTTTATGTTTGTTTCAAATTTATTTCTTTCTTATATATAAAACAGGTCTATCAGTCAAAATTTTACTTAAATCACTACCTGATATAAGAATTGTCCAATTCCTTCCACTATTGCTTTAATACTAGGGGTATGTCTATTATACTTAGTTATATAACCTAGGGACCCTTTCTTATTAGTGTCCCCCTTCTAGTTATTCTCATTGCCAAATATGGTTTACCTGATATAGAATGTATAGAACTTAGCAGTTTCATTGTATCTTCTATCATTTTTGAATCATACCCTCTTGTCATTAAAATCTGCTAACATATTCTCCACTTCTTTAACAAAATTTGCATCTACAGTATTGAGCCTACTGACTCTAAAAATTGACTTTTTACTACACCCTTATAAATAAATCTAGGGTGCATGCTGTCTGCATGCACATATTTAGTAGTCTGCACATTTTTTATATGAATAGTTGTATGTAACAAATTTTCAATACAAATAAAGTTTATGTCTAAAAAATTTGTACTTTCATGAGAATATGTCAGTTCAAATCATAGAAATTCAGTAGTATGGTTTGATATTCAACAAATGTATATAATACTTCTACTTCCCCCTGTCCATACACAGAAAACATCACCAACAAAACGTTTACAAAAAAAAATGCTACTATTCTGAAATTCAACCCTTGTTGTATCATCATTATAAGTATAAATATAAGGTCCTTTCATCAGGCTAGGACTAAATTTGCATAGTTTTTAGCTACTGAGGTACCAATAGCTATCTCTAGTAGCTGATGCTAATAGTTATTATTAAACAAAAAACTTACTTTCCAGCACAATATCTAACATCCTGCAAATAAGTTCTATTTTAGAAGAAGGGAACCCACTATGTTTACATAAAAATTCTATTATAAATTCAACACCTATCCCATTAGGGATAACTGTGAATAATGACTTTATATCTAAAGTTACCATAATAGCATTACTGAGCATAGCAGTTTCCAAAAAAATGGTGCAAGTCATTCAACATATGGTTTGAATCCTTAATAAAGCTTTTACAATAAATCAGCAAAGGGTGTAATAAATTTTCTAAATACTTCGATATAGCCATAATGGCCCATTGAGAAGCAGAGACTATTGGTCTCTTTGGTGGATGATGAATATTTTTATGAATTTTTGGCAGCCCATAAATGAAGGGACAAACAGGATGAGCTATATACAAGTAATTATATATCTCTGGTGTAATAGACATCTCCATTAGCAACTCATATAAAAAACCTTTGACTCTATAGACACATTAAATTCCATTCTAATAATCGTTCTAAAAATCTTTTCATCTAATAATAGGTCATACTTTAAAACATTATATCGATCAAAATTCTTAATAAAACCTTTCCCCTTTATCAGCCTGTTTAACATAAATTCACTAAGGTATTTCTCTCATCATCATTAAGATTATAATATTTGACATCATTCTTACTAAAAATTAACTTATATATTTCATTCTCACACATTTTTAAAAAAGCTTTGACACTAGAGGAACTTTGTTAAATAAAAGTGCTTGAACATATCAGCATACTATCATTAACGGCTAAATCATTCTTGTACATACGTTTTAAATCTAACTTACAAGCAGATAACCTTAATTCAGTTAAGGCATCATTCTCATTAACTTTAGCTGAAGGTATAAATGAAAATCTTTGTCTAAAATACTTAATTCTATATCATTAAACTCCACACTAGACAAATTCACTACAGTATGTCCAATATTTGCCTTTTATTGACTGTGAGTAGTTGTCCTACCTTCATAAAAGTCACAGTTCCTATCTGTTGTTGTGTGGCTCTCCCCTGACTCTGTTCCTACTTCTGAACTCTCCCGCAGCTTTGTTCTATGGGTACTGTAGGAGTTGCATGGAGAATTTCAATGGGAATTTCCCTATCTCTAAAAACATACTATTAGATGAATTCTCATGTTGGTTAAGCACTGTATTGGCATTAGATGTTATTTTCTCATTTGAATTTGTCTGTTTTTCTATTGCATGTCTCCACGGTATCTGTATAACAGTCAAGTGCTGTTACAGCTTCACCAATAGAAGCTCATGATGTATTTCTGTCTGCAGTTGTGTATTCTCTATAATTAAGTCATACACATTATCAATGGTGGATGGCAAGCGTTTAGATGGTTCCAGAGTTCTACTTGGTTTAATACGGTCCCAGGGAACACTATAAGGTTTCTCTGGTTTTGGCAAGTGGAAAACATTGCTGTGCACCCCCCACACTCCTCCTACTTAAATATACCAATTCCAAGATCACCCTACAGTGCAGTAATGGGAAATATTCCTGTTATGCACTGTATGCAGATCTCCATGCAGTCCGGTCGAGCTTTCACAAACTCGAACATATGGGGTCGGCCATATGAAGTTCGCGATTGTGGGAATTCGACCATTTGCAGTAGACCCATATATATATATATATATATATATATATATATATATATATATATATATATATATATATAGACACACACACACACACACACACACACACACACACACACACATATATTTATATGGATCTACTGTGATCCATCGAATTTACAGTTCAACGAAATGTAAATTTGTGAATACATTTCCACGAAAGTGCATTTTGCTGAAAATGCACTTTTGTGGTAAAAAAACACATTAAAGGAAAATAAAAACCCAAATAGGTAGTACATGAAAACATGCACTTTGCATGTTACCTTAGTTGTACATCAAAGTTTACTGTTCATGTACAACTAAGGAAACTATTGTTGACATAGTGGTACAGTGGGGATAAGGGAATATTCCCTTTTCCCCACTGTAGTGCGATCTCAGAGTGAGAATATTGAAGTAGGGGGTGTGTGGGGGGGTGCAGGGGGGCTTGTCCCCCTGCATAATATTGTTTAGTGTTTTTTTTTTTTTAGGTTTTGTTGAGTTTCTTTTTCACAAAAGTGCATTTTCGAACAAATGCATTTTTGTGAAACTGCAGTAGCGAATTTACGTCTCGGTGAAACATAAATTTGATGGATCAATAAGGATCCATTTATATACAGATATATAGTCGACCTTTACATGTGCGTATTGAACAAGTGTGAACACAATTTTCCGAAAGGCAGTTTGCAAAGTTTGCAAACACCGAACGGAAAAAGGTTCAAATGTGCATTGAGCGAATGCACAGTGAGATTCGCTCATTTCACATTCGACATTCTGGGGCAGACTGCACTATAGTGGGGATCGGAAAATGGTTCCTTTCCCCACTGTAGTGCAATCTCGGAGTTAGAATAATTAAGTGGGGGGGGTGGGGGGATGCAGGGGGGCTTGCCTCCCTGCATTACACTTTATTTGATTTTTTTTTTTACATTAATGTTTGAAAATCAGCGAATCAGCTTTTTGATTTGCTGATTTTCGAACATTTACAACTGTCGCTGTTTTAAGTTTCGTGGTTACGATTCACTCATATAAGCAATCGCACCACTGTGTTTTGCTGTTATGAAGGTAAACCTATAAACATATATATATATATATATATATATATATATATATATATATATATATATATATATATATCTGTGTGTGTGTGTGTCATTCAAGTAGTTAAAACAAAAAGCAGTTGCCCAAATGTGTGAATGCCTATTTGTGTGACTCACTTTTGGTTGAATTCAGGTTTTATTTTATATAGTATAGATAAATTGTAAGTGGGAATGTGTAGGAAAATTAATGTTTGACTGAAAAGGTTGTGGTTGTGAAACTAAGCAAGATCCCATTATAGGGGTTAGCGTGCTTGTGTATCTGTTCATGGGTTAGAGTTAGAGTAACCTTAAGCTAAGGTGATAGTCCTGTGCCCATTTGGTGTTCTGTTCTTTGTCTTTTTGTCTTGTGTTGTGGTACAGTTAGGTAAAGGATTTTTAGCAATGTAATGTTAGGGGCAGGGTTAGGGTTATAAGATATCAGTAAGATGATGCAGTGGCAGGGGGGGGTGAAGTCTCCCTGCTCATCCTTGCTCATTTGTGCTAACCCTGGAATGAATAAGATGAAAAAATACAATAATGATAAATAATGCAAACTATAGTAGCAAACTAAAGGTCTGTTGCTGACAAAGTTTGCTGATGCCTGCAAATTGGAAGCGGTCATAGAATCTCCAAATGATGTCAACATCCTACAAGAGCGTCTTACACAAACAAATGATTGGTGCCAAAATCATGGCCTTAAACTCAATGCAAAAAAATGTGTTATCATCTCTTTTGGTAAGATTGATGTTCCTGCTAACTACCAAATCAGTAGCAACACTCTTAAGTATGCACTCAGCAGTGAGAGACCTGGGCACACAGGTTGACAGCAACCTTATCTTTGATCACCATGTCTCCATGATGGTAAGAAGGGCATTCTATATTGCTTGCTTCATAAGTAAGGACATCTCCTCCAAAAAAGAAGTTATAACTCCCTGGACACTTCCCTTATCAGGCCAATAATTGAGCATTATGCCTCTTTTGGTATGTACCTTTCTAAACACTTGCAACAATTGGTGAGACAACAAAGGTTTCACACAAGGAAAATTCAAGGTCTTCAGCATGTCTCCTATGTGAATCAGCTGAACTCACTGTCACTTTATTCTGTTTCATACAGACAACTCAGAGGCAATCTCTGTCTTGCATATAAGGCAATCTCTGACCTTGCTTTATTGG
Organism: Protopterus annectens; assembly: GCF_019279795.1. Lineage (NCBI taxonomy): Eukaryota > Metazoa > Chordata > Ceratodontiformes > Protopteridae > Protopterus > Protopterus annectens. Next base: position 219,270,321 of record NC_056750.1, read on the forward strand.
AAATGCTTCATATCCACAAATCAAACAACACACGGGTTACTCGCTCTAAAGACCTTAACCTGGTATATGACATTAACAGAATCTGCTGGAGGGACAGATTTGTCTCCCAGAGGTTAACATACCTTTAGAATAGACTCCCACTTTATGTCAAACAGAGCACCTCACTGGCCCTCTTCAAAGCAGTCTGGGCGATTGGATAGATAACAATAAATTCACCCTGGGAGGTTCCATCTGTGCCCCTCTTGGATAGGGGCAATAGGTGCTAATCATGGAAACAAAGGTACAACTTAGCTAGGCTTGTAAGGGCCCTAGGGCCATTAGCCTAGTAACTTCCTATTATATTATGCATGCATAATGTGTAAAGACTATCACTGAATATTTTTTGTTAGTGTATGTGAACTGGTGTTGCAAGTTAACGTATGAGAAGTAATGTTATTTTACTCAATATTTATTTATTCATCTGTCTATCTATTGTTTCTTTTCAATAGTAGCATCATACTACTTCCTATCATTTTCCCTGGTCTGCTGTTCTTAGAAATTATTATATTGTTATTCTTAAAAATATAGGGATGTGAGTAGATGTATGTGTTTATGGATGACAGTGTTCCAATATAATTTTTAATCCTGGTTTCACTGGTGGTGAGTATATAATAATTATCATATATTCCAGTTTGAAAATCTATTTTTTTTTTAGTTTCAGGACTTAGGGGAACACAGTGCTATGAACTAAGCTCACCAGTAAGCTGGCCTTATTCTTTGCAACTGGGTTCTGGACTTTTTAACAGGCAGATCTCAATCAGGTAGGCTGAGAAATAACATCGCTAAAACAATAATAATAAACATGGGAACTCCACAAGCCTGTTTTCTGAGTCTAGTGCTGTACACGCTGCCTTTGGAAATGGAGAAATGCTCTCTTTTGCACAAATGCATTCTTTTGCACAATTATTTATTTATTGATACTTGTATTTTATATTAATATTTATTTGTTCTTAATTATTTCTTATGTCTTGCTAATGGTTGAATGTTTTCATGTTGCTGGAGGATCTGCAGAATAAGAATTTCGTTGTACTGTGTGATGCTGTCTCTAGTACATATGACAATAAAGTTAAAGTGAATTGAATATCATGGCACCTTTTTTAAAACTTTGTTTATAGACAGCTGTACACCATGTTCTGGACTGGAAATATTGTTTGGTGTGGAAAAACTGAGAATGTTTCTGGATGATTTTTTTTTTTTTTGGAGCTTAAATTAATATTGTAGGGAGTGAAATAAAATGAGACCAGATGTTGTGAGAAAGAGGCAGGACAAGGATTTAGACTAATATGAAAAAAAGGAAATGGTTAGTTATAAACCAATGTATAATGTAGCACTCATATGACTTTCCACAAGTTTTATTTCATGAAATAACCTAATACACATAGAACCAAGACAAGTTTTACACAAAACAAAGTAAATATCAAACCTGTGCTGTCTGTGCACTAAAAATTCATATCGGCTTAAGTACTGACTGTGTTATGACCTAGAGTAAATAGTAGAGCTGCATTAACTAGCAATCAGAACAACAGAAACAGAACTAGTTAGCTAGGAAGGGGAGAAAGAACACTAAACAGGAAATGCAAAGTGACCATAGTCATATGTATGGACAATAATGCAAATATCTGAGAACAAGATGGAAATACTTTAATGCAGTAAAAGTTGAGAAAACTGAAAAAGTACACTACAGAAGAGGGCTTCCAGTGCTGAAAGATATGGAATAATTGTTTAGACCAATGTAAACAAGTAAAGAAGTGAAAATGGTAGGCACTTTTTCACTGAGTACAGGTCTGCTTTTTGCTACAGTAACAAGTCTAACATTGTGCGTAGCACCCTGTAGTTTTTAGCAGGCTTGTATCACTAAACATAGGGCTGGATTCATGAACAGCTAACGTCTGTGCTGCTATTTCATGCCCATCGCTTCATACCACACACGACAACTGCTTGCTACATTGTACTTGTTAAATGGCTCTACACATTGTGTAGAGATGGCAAACAAAGATAAACAGCAGAGTATGTTAATGAAAGCATAATCACAGGAATTATATGCTAATTAACAAATTCAATGTGGCGGAGCCATTCAGGAAGATATAAAGTTACCATGTAGAGAAGGTGTAGCCCTTTGTCTTGAACACCAAAATGTATTGCATTACAGCCACCATCACACTTAGAAAAAAGTAATGTTAGGGGCTGCTGCTCTCTTACATGTGTATGTGCAACAGGCTCAGATCTATGCTGCTGCTGATAGACCTCATCCAAGGAGAAGCAAGGTGTTCAGACACTGTTTAACATATTGTGGACTGCATGATGTTGAAATAGTGCAGTGATATAGGGTTGAAAGAAAAACACTACAGGAACTCTGCAACCTCTACCACTCCCACCTCAGACCCAGGAGAAATCGAGGAGAACCTATACCAGTGGAAACTAAGGTATGTGCAGCATTGAGGATATTAGCAACTGGTACATGTAAGTGACCCACAGGGGATGTACTAGGGATGTCACAGGCCTCAGCCTCCAGAATATTGCACCAATGTCATAATGCTATGCTAGAACATGCAAGGAAGTGCATCTATTTTCCATGCACACCAGAGGAGAGAGCAAGAACAATGCAGGAACTTAATGTTGCATCATACTTCCCGTGAAGTTTTGGGGGCCATAAACTGCACTCGCCTAAAAATAAAAGCCCTACCTGTTGAACAGGGAAGGACATAAATCAGCAGGAAGTGGTTCCACTCAATCAACTGCCAGGTTATCTCTAATGCTCAAGGGATCATCCTCAATGTCTATGCAGGCAACCCAAGCAGTTAACATGACCCACACATATGGCACACCTTGCAGCTTTACACAAGGTTTCCTAGGGATGATGTTCCACAAGGCCATCTACTGAGTGGTGCTGGTTATGTATTGGGACCATGACTCATGACACCCATCAGAAATGCAGACACATCCATAGAGGAAGGATACAACAATGCTGGCACTCAAAACAGAAACATCATAAAGCATGTGTCTGGCAGACTGAAGTCATGGTTTTAGTGTCTAGATACATTAGGGGATGCCCTGAAGTACAACCCAGGCATCTGTGCAGAAATTTTTACAGTCTGTGCCATGTTGCACAATATCATCTTAAGGAAACAGCTGCAACAAGGACAGCAAGGGCCAGGACCACATATTCCTGTACCACAGGCAGAGGCAGCACCTCCAGCACACAAAGACAAGGATTCTGAGGGAGAACCTCCAGCTGCAGAGGCAGCCAGCAGACAAAGGTGAGGTGTGCACAATATGCCTTTGCCCTGGTTAAGAGGCAAAGAATAGCACACACACACTCACCACCTAAAACTCAAACATTAGCGCACACACTCAACAAGTAAGAGGCAAATGATAGGATACACACTCACCAGCAAAGAAATACACATAACCACCTAAGCATATACAAAAATTAAAAGTGATACCATCAGATGTTCTCAAACTTTACTTACTCATGTTATGTCTGTGTGCAGGTAGCATCAGACAGAGAACGTTTCAAAGCACATGACTCATAAGTGCAGTGATGTCAAGGTAAGTGTGGAACCTGTATTATACAAACAAATGTGTAAAAGGATGAACTACCTGCATATTGTTAGCTATAAATATACTCAATCAGAACCTGTGCGAGGTGTCCACCAATGGCATTCTTGGCTTATAGGAATGATATCTGCAGTATACAGATATGCATTGTATCTAATAACTGACATCAAGCTGGTCACTCAATTGCTGTACACAAAACAGTGAATGGGACAATTATATCAACAGTTTCAAAAGTAAAACAATAAGCAGGAATGCAGTATCAGTGATTTGACTGCCTGACTTACAATACTAAATGAAAAAGTCTTCTAAAATGAGTATTTAGAAAAACATCCAAAATCCTGTTATGTACTAAATATGCATATAATTAACATAATGAGAACGACTCTTTTAGCTATCCACTCTGTAAATTAAACATATATGCAGCCCTAGGTCAAACCCAAATGAGTGAAGGGCATGGCACAGTCATAATAATTTGCAAAGGGGCCGACACCAAAATAGTGAATTTGTTTGAGTAAGAAACAAGGAACATTCAGTAAAGTAGGAAATATTTCAAGATCACTAACAGGAGATGTATCACAATCAACATTAAGGTTTTCTTAGTTTTCATGTATTTGGGTTGGCATGGGGAGGTTTTGTGAAATGTGTGTGTGTATCTGCATGAACACAATCAAGCTCTGTTCATCCTGCTATGTCAGGCAGGTATGAGCTATGCATGGTACAGTTGTCAGCACAGTGTTGTCACTCATGGCCATGCAAACTGCCTCTGCCAGGAGTTGCACTGCCACTTTCACATCCTTCGTTTGAAGAGAGGGTGCTACCTGAACATGAGCAATGTCTGCTGGATGAACTCTCTTTACATCTACTTACAGGACTACAACCATCTGGCCCACTGTGTCTGGGTCTGGACACCTCAATCACTGACAGAGCAGTGGAAATAGTGTCACTATGGCAGCAGGATCTGGCAGAGTCACATTGACTAACACCAGAGGTTGATACAGCTCTACAGACACATGGATGTCAGCCCTCACCAGCAGACATTCCACCACTGACACTGCCCAATTTAGCGTGTTACTCATCCTATCCAATGAGTCACACACACAGTTCATGCAGTTCATGTCAGAATGTGTCATGCTTAGAACTCACATAATCTCTTCCGAGGCCCTGGTGAAATGTACTTATGCCTCCACAATGGCCCTATACAAAAGTCTGGTGGCTCATAATGGTACAACAGTTAAGGAAGAAGATGGATAGAAAACATCCTCTGAGCATCTCTAGCAATCCTGCTGTGTGGTGTTGCACCCTCACAATGGCTATGGGCAGAGTCAACCAGCTCTGCAAGTAGAGTAACCACACTGCCCTGATCAACCATGTCACTCTCAAGCTATCCTAATTCAAGACCTCAGTGGAACTGGTACACATATGCATACCAACTGACTGTAAGGCCCATGGATGTGGGAGCCACAACCTCACTGTCATACTTAATCTCCACTTCCTGACTGTGCCTCTATATCACCACCATCATTATCAGAGGCTACCAATACACTGACATCAGATGGTATGAGTACTACACTGCTAAAGTCAGGATCACCTATGATAGCAATCAATAAACACAAGCAAGAGAAAGAGAGACAGTTAGTGGAAATGATCCAAACTTGGCTCTACACACTCATATTAAACCATTTCAGATGCTAAAGGAGCACATTATGTCTTAGTGTTTCCTCAGACTTACATCTAAGTAATGGTTATTACTAATCAAAGAACATTTGTGCTTGCCATTCGTAGGTAGTCTTTCATAAGGTAATTCTGATGTCCCTGGAAAAAGGGGAAAGCAATAGAAAGAAGCCAATAAACATCACAATGCAAATGACACAAGGGCAAAAAATAATGTTCTGCCCATCTTCCCCTTAACAAACAATTCAGAATCAAGCAGACTGAAAACCACCCCATCCCCCAATACAATATATGTCGGACTATTCTCTGTTCTAAGGCACACATCTTGATGTTTTCAGATTTAGAAGTAGTAACTCATAAAAATATTTAGAATGGCATTAAATGCCTAATATACATATATAGCATACCTGGGATTTCTTCTTGGGACCCGTTTGCCCTGTTTGTTCACATAAGCACCAACAGCAAGGAGTCTGTGTAAATCCTCTGCTGTGCTGTCTGGATCTCTGACAGTGGACAGGAGATGTTCATTTTTCAGTGAGTGGTGGTTCCATAGCAGGACCCCTCCTCCACAGCTATCTGTTTTCATGCTACCACAGCTGACCTCCTGCCTGCTGTTGTAATCATATAAGTGGTATGGTGCTTCATCTGATTATAGTTTCTAGAAGGGCTGTCCACTGCGTTTATGTTAGTGACCACATGCTGCCATATGTTTTGTTTTTCTGGCAGACATATCTCCTCTTCCTCTGTCAAACAGGAAGAATAAATGGTGGAGTAAGCCTTAAATGATGACCTCATTCTCTGCATCACTGAAAGCTGGCTTGCATGGAACAGATGGTCTGGGTGCCATAAACCTGTATGACATAAAACATGAAAATAAAACACATTTATAGCACTTACAGAAAGCATTCTCCTCAAACCAAATATGTGCACTCATCCTCAAAACAACTGATCGCACAATACTCAGTTTAGACTACACACAAGCTAAGGGAGCCCCACACAAAAAAAGAAACATTAATATGTTAGCATTACATCCATTCCATTAAGATATCTGTAAATGACTGGTGGATGGCAGGCTTATCAATAACTTGGCAAAAATTCAAAGTCCAACCACCCAGACAATTTTCATTGGTCTCTCAACTGTTATGATGCTTGCCATAGGTCATTTGAGAAGTCCAACACCTCCTTTAGCTGCACATACACTACCCCTCGACATTGATGATAAACACAGTACACTTGTCTGCAATAACTGGTAAAATTCCAGTAACAAATGATAACACAATGCAGTGATGTAACTATACTAACTTGGAAAGTACAGCAAGAGCTGACAAATGTGCAGTATAGCAGCAGTGAATTTTCAAAACTGCATATATAGTAAAATTAAATTTTCTATTGCATATTGAAACACATTCAAAATATGAACACGTAAGCAATTTATGAAGATGAGAAAAATATGTTATGAAATAATGCAATAATTTGTAGAACAATCTCCCCGAGTAACTAGCAGTAATGGTCTGTCTCTATCCAGTCTTCCATCCTTCCACTTCCATAGCTACACCATTATCTTTATATAGTGTATATTCAGCCTCTGAGCAATGTGAAGATGCAAATGAAGTGTGAAATTATTAGCATTCCTGAATACCCCCCAAAAATCACCTGGTATATGGGATGTAAACATGATGTAAGTTGCTACATGACTGCATGCAAATGGCCTAGGATGGCAGGATGGAGCAATGACAATCGTTAGCTGTTAATGGCCTGTAAGGGTTACTAATTACTCTGAGTAAAACAAAAAGCAATGCTGAGCAGACTATTCTCTCTGTAGTGTATGTGTCATACAGAGTAGACTTAAAATAAGAAGTGCAAACACCTTGAGAGATATGAGAACAACCTTAACAACACTGACATCCTTGTACTAAGAGCACAGTGTCAATTCCCATCTTAAAATCTGTCTAAAATGCTGATCAGCTATACTACACATTGAAACAGACATGCAAATAAATGGCCATGACATTGCATTTATGTACTTAAGCTGAGAGGCAAGGAATACACTCAGAAACTAAAGAGAAGACATAACTGGCAGTGTTGGCAACCTGACATTAATAAAAATAACAAGGTGAGCCTTGGATGGATATAGTGCTCCCAAACACTCGAAATGTAGTAAAAATGCAGACCAAAGTTAGTAGTAAGTGAGAGAGCACAGCAGACCAATTAACCAGAATTCCTCGTAGAATATGAAGACTTTAATCCACAGTTCCAACAACGACAACCATATAACATATAATGCTGCAGCTGATGAGCGCTTTCACTCACAAAATGAGTTTCTTCAGAAACTTACTACTAACTTTGGTCTGCAACCTGACATTAATATTGTGTGGCTAGTATTAGCATAAAGTATTTATGAATATCCCATTGATCTAGACATGTTCAAGCAAATGAAAAAGGAACATTTTTCTAATCATGTGCTTGGTAAAGAAGGATAAGAAACACAACTGTGTGTTGCTATTGCACTGAACTGTGGGTTCACATCCAGATATTGTGCTGTTTGATAGAGTTAAGGCATACTTTATGGGAATATGATCTGCTTATAACACACACACAAATCTAGGAAACTTCACAATCCTGCATTTTCATTACTATTCCTGATATTTATCACTGCTGACAATGTGTGTGTGTGTGTGTGTGTGTGTGTGTGTGTGTGTGTGTGTGTGTGTGTGTGTGTGTGTGTGTGTGTGTGTGTGTGTGCGCGCGCGCGCGCGTGTGTGTTCCTCATTTGCATGTATTTTGACAGTGCACACTTTGGACTGGCACCATTTTAAAGCAGTGGACAATAGTCCACTGTCCAAGATACAAAGTAAAAAATGGGTACAGTTCCAACAAAAGATTTATGACCCATAGGTAGCTCTCCACTTCACCTATGTGTCTTTGTGTCTTCTTGACAAGTGTCTTTCCTGTGAATGTGTTGCCTGTGTATTGTCTGAGCCCCTTCTGTTTTATCAGTTGTAGTGTGCAGCATTTGCATGAGGTCTGGCAATGATCAACCACTGTATGTGATGATAAATGACATTTCAAGTGTCATTGCAAAATCTGGTGAGTTTTTGTCTTGCACCACATTCTACATCCAATTAACTTGTGATTTCCCTTGAAGCATGTCTCATATGCAGTAGGTATTAATGATTATTTCAGTAGCTATTACTGAAGCAATTTGGACAGGCAACATATTTATGATAGTCATTCCTATTCAGTCTTAAAGTCACGATAATTTATTATAATAATAACATTCTGTCACCCTTTGCGAAATTATCTGCATACTGCAATTGAACCCTGCTTCAACTCTGCTTTTTCATTTAGTTAAGTGAGTTTACAGCCTCTGTGATAAGGAAAGCTAGGTCAGCAGGTGAAATTTCTCAACTAAATACAGTCCCTAGTGCTAACAGATGAGCATCACCGCTAAACCTGTTTGCATTGTAGAAGGCAAACCAATTTAATTTTTTTCACGTTTTCCTTCAGCAGAGATCTCTGTTTGCTCACAGTATACTGTCATGCAAATAGGGAAGACAAGCACAACATTTCATTTCTTAGCTGAGTTTTGGAGCTAACATGGAAAAGTATTATACAGCATGTGGAGCATATGTATGCAACATGTTAAAATAAAATATATCTCTTGTGAATGTAATCAGAATCACATTTCCTCTCTGACTCTTTATTTGTTCAAAGGCTGGTAGGGAGCAGTACTGAACACCACTAAATACTGTTTTTTCACAGTCCGGGGTCAACACATTAAAGTATAATCATGCATGCACTAACACATTGCCAAAATATGTGCAAATACATTTCTCAGCATTTCAATTTAGGAACAGATGTTAAACAAAAATAAGTATTGCTGCTGTATTACATTACTTTACTACATGGAAACTACCTAATGTACCTGTATGAAATGTAGTGAACTTTGTGGTTGGTTGGCCACTTCATTCATAGATTCATAGGTTGGTACTAGGCTATTGGCCCTACAGCCTATACAAGCCTAGCCATAACAATTCCCTGGCTATTTCTTCCCACAGTATTTACTTCCCTGGACCCCTGTCTAGCAGGGCGACTGACGTGATCCCCGAGGTGAATTTCCTATCTCCCATCCAATCATCAAGGTTCCTTTTGAAGAGGGCCAAAGAGGTGCTCTGCTTGACATGTATGAGCAGTCTATTCCAGAGTTTGGGGAGTCTCTGGGTCTGGAACCTATCCCTTCAGCATGTTTTGTTCATTGTGATGATGAGGTTTAGATCCCTGGAGCATGTGTCTCTGAGAGATTGGGATTTCTTTAAGTGTAGCATTCCAACAGCTCTGGGTTTGACATGACCTTTTATGTTAAGCAGAGCTCGCCTCTGAGCAGACAATATGCTGCAGAGTATGGACAGTTGGGTCACCACTGCAGCACTGACACTTATAAATGATATGCAGTGACATAGAGTCTTGGCACACATAGTTCATCATCACTTAGCCCTACTGCATTGTACCATTAAGGGTTGCTTTGTATTGACAGAGCATACTATCCATGTATGAGCACATAACATTGCTAATATCAGTACCATTCATTAAGGTTAACATACCATCATCATAACCTGATGATTCATGAATGAGTCATTGTTCATCCTGTGTTTGACAATTGTGTGCATCTCATCTACACAACACAGGTACATGTCATTCTCAGTTCTGCAATATGCATTAATAACAGCATAGTTGACTAAACACAGCAGTATGTATGTATTATTGATCATAACATTGCAATTACTCTGTCATATGAACAAATATGGATTTAAACAAAAGTCACAGCATCCCAATATCTTCTCTGTGCAGAACAGGCTTCAGATACATATATGAGTTACATATATGAGGTACATGTACAGTATAAGGTACATCTATACAGTGTGCTTATGCCATGCAATAATTTTTTAGCAGAAACATGAAGATAATATACAGTGATGATGTCATCTATTGAAATGTGCAGTGTCACCATCTTCAAATAAATCTGCAGTTGTGCTAGTGTTTCAGCAAACCTTCATTTATCTGTGATACTACCTATATAGTTCAAATCCTGACATCACTGCTTATGGTCAGCGTACACGTTATTACCAGTGTTGTCACCCAGATATGCTTTGTTTATATGTAGATGTTGCTTTCTTGTTGCAAGAGTTTATTCTACATTTCCTTTGGAAAATTTGTGTCTTTTCTTATCTTTCTGCACAGTAAATGTGTAAGGCACTTCTGCTTACCACATTTACATCTGCCTAAGCATGCCAGTGCATGTCTCCATCTGGACAACAAGTCCATCCACTCACAAGTCTGTCCTTCCTTAAATATTATTATTCCATCATTTTCTACATCAGTTTTATTACTCAGCTAAATCCATTGAGCCAAATTAAAAGCTAGAGCTTGAATGGGTAGCTGATGTAATCCCCACCTTCTTCTGATAGCAGACAAAAAAGCCATTCCATTGTTATCATGTGACCTTGTTTCCTTCTAATAAATACATTAATGATGTCTTTTGAATGCATTGCAGTGGTGGCTGGTGACTTCAAATCAAAGGGGGGCTGCAGGAGACAGCTGAATGGGTGGGGCCAATGGGAAGGGGTGCAGCCAACTAGAAAGGGGAGGGGCTATGCTCAAAACCACAAAAACTAAATATACTGCCCTGGGTGCCAAACCGTCATTATGAGAGCCCAATCAAGGCAAAATGAAGTGTAGAAGAATAAAAATATTTCAATGCATTGGCTGCATGACAGCTTAATATCTAGATGGAAACAAAAAAGGTTGTGAGGCATGAAAAAATAAATTACTTTTTTTAAATACATTAATGGAATGCCAGTCAAAATCAAGTATAAGAAAAACAAGAAATACATTAATGGAATGCCAGTCAAAATCAAGTATAAGAAAAACAAGCAGCACTCAACTCAAACCACTTCTTGCACTGCAGTTCTAATTATAATTTATATTCAGCTTTATTAAAGTACCAAGCAACATGCTGAAAGTAAAAATCTCTGATGCCCCCACTTGTAAAAATGTTCCTTATCCAAAAAAAAAAAAAAAGACCTGCTGCCTGACATCTACTTGTTTCATGGGGAAAACATGATCAAAGTAAAAAATGAAAAGCAAACAAGAAATAAGCTCAAGATACATTGCTTAAAAGGATTACTGTATAGGTTATGGACCACACGATTGGCATTCTATTTACGGGTAAAGCCTGCAGAGATGACTGAAGTCTCCAAGTGTAATGAGACTCTTAAAATAATGTAATCCTGTCCTTTATTACAAATACTGTCATATGCATTTCAATACCCAAGGCTTATACATTATCTAGTTAAGTATTCTCTACATGGCAACAGAAAGGCTTTCAATGTTGGCAATTCTTTAACAGTATGCTTATTAAAGCTTACTTGCATCTTGCAATCTCAGCCAAGCTTACCTGATGGTCATTAAAGTATTGCTACTTAAACACAGAGCAACAGGTACTTTGAGTAATAAGCATAAATCAACAGTACAAAAAATATGACAAAAAACAGACCATTCTGTAAAAATCAAGGACAGATGAAAAGCCACTCTAGTACTTGTGTCTACCTTGGATGGGGAGGGGGGGGTACTCTGCACATTTACACTGCATAACTACTCCTTGCCTTGCTTCGACACATCCAGAGTCACTACATGGGGAGTGGGGTGCAACAAGTATGTCACAGTTTGAAATGTCTCTGGCTGACTTGTGATGGCCTTGACACATTTTGTCATACCTCTCAACCTCAGAGCAAGAAATCTGGTCAAAGCCATACAAAGAAATGGGACAAAGGCCCAAAATAAGGACAATTTTTAAAATATTGCTGTTATAAACTTAGAAAGATAATAGAGGTCTTGCATTAGTATGAATTTTCTGAATGGTATGAAATCTGAAACTCAAATGTCTGTCATTATTTTCTAACTTCAGTGTTTAATGATTTGTCACTAATTTGCCAAAAAAATGAAAAATGGACCAAAAATGTGGATGTAAAAATATAAATAGCAACACAATGCAGCTGGGAACGTGTCAAAGAAGGGACACTTTAATATTAGTACTGCTAACTTGAGCAGCTGACAAAATAAAATAATCTACATGCATTTCCGAAATAAAAGTAATCTGATTAGTTATTTCTTAATTATAAACCCTCCATGTTTTCTTCCAAAATTGGTATTTTGCGGAGGGATCATTAGGGGAAGAGCAACATTTTGAGCCAAAATCAGGGACAGTTGAGAGGTTTGGCTATGCCTAATTCTATAAAGCAATTTATTTGCATGTACCTCTCAACCTGTAATGCAGTAAATCTGGACAAGGTCAAATATATTGGGGGAACATATAAACAGTACTAAAAATTGCTCTTGTATAAACTGAGACAGTTGATAGAACAGGTCTTACTTCAGCATGCATTTTTCTGATGGTTATGAAGTCTGAAACTCAGTGTGTCATTATTTAGTGACTTAATTCCTAAATGATTTGCCAGAAAAAACATAAATTTTTTGAGGAACAAACCAAAAATAAGAAGCAAAAAAATCTATTCATTCTTTGAAAATCTGGACAGTTGGGAGGTATAGTTCAGCTGGGGCTGCCTAAGTTTGCCACCCTTCCCCTTCACAAAACCATGGTCGAATGGAGCCTCCCCCTGCAGCCATTACTTGGCTATTTCACTCCATTTACCATAAACACTAATGTGCATACTGATTTACTTCTATGATGATTTGAACTTCATTTGAAAGTTTATTTTGCATTTTACAGCACAAACACTAAGACATCTGCTAAACAAACTTGGCATTAAAACTTCTCTGCCCTTGAAACTCACATTCATTGAAACAACATTGAAACCCACATTCAAAGAAAATACATTTTACCCGTGGCAGATAAAGATTAATTCTGGGCTGTTTTCAAATTATAGGCCCCTTGCATATGAAACATACATGTGCTCTTTGATACACCTTCCTATTGCTTTGAACATTTTTCCAGTAAACAATGAAACAAAACGCATGCACCAATGACAAAACTGCCCAATTCAGAACATTTCCATCATAAAAGTCTACTCAAACTTCTACAGTCCACTATTATCAGTAAATATGCACAATTCTACAGTTCACCATTATCAGTAAATATGCACAATCTCTGAAGTAGTAAAAAAGTAATCTAAATAATTCCACGTTAAATAAATCTGTAATGAAGAGGTTGCTGCTAGCAAACGCCTTTATATTTCATGGTTTCATCAAAAAATAAAGTGTCTGATGCCCCTGAGGAATAAATTGCCTAAATTACATTAAAAATAAGCTAGTAATATTGCAATAGGAAATAGATGGCAAACTGATAACAGGCTCATAGTATCTTAACTTTCAGTACGACAGCATTCACCCCTTATGGGAGTAGAACCAACAACCTTCTGCATCAAAAGCAAGTACACAACCTGTTGTGCTATTAGCAATTCGAGCTGACTTAGCATAATCAACACTAAACTTCTCTTCCTCTGCAGCTCTCAGCTCCTTGTAAAATCTACTCAATACTCAACTGCATCTCGACTTTGCAGCACAAGAAATCTGGGAAAAGCCAAATTTATTGGGGTGGGTCAAAAGGGCAAAAACCAGGGATACATTAAACATTGCTTGTATAATCTTGGAAAGCTGCTAGAATAAAATGCTGTGTTACCACCATACATTTTACTGCCAAGGTCCCTGTGCAAAAGAGTCAGAACATACAAATATGCCAAATCACCTGCTTTGTGAAAGACAAATGCTGTGTTGCTACCATACATTTTACTGCCAAGGTCCCTGTGCAAAACAGTCAGAGCAACATACCACTACACCATATCAGCTGCTTTGTGAAAGAGAAGAAGACTGAAACTTAAATGGCTATCATTTGATTAATTCAGTTCTCACCATAGCATTCAACCTCTTAGCACAAAACACCTGGACAGACCCAGTAATGAGGGAATACAGCCCTCAAACATATTCAGTGAATTCAGTTCTTGCCATAGCTGTCAACCTTAGCACAAAAAACCTGGACAAAGCCAATAACAGGGTAATGCTGTCCCAAAATAAGGACACATTTCAAATAGTCATCTTATAAACTTAGAAAATTGCTAGAATAAAAGGTTGTGTTACTATATATTTATTGCTAGAATAAAAGGTTGTTTACTATGTATTTTCTGAAGAATATGAAGTCTTAAATTCAAATGCCTGTCAATTTTACTTCTGATGGAACAAAAACAATTTTCAGCAGAGGCCCAGGGAGAAATACTGTAGACACATGTCTTTGTAAAATGGCAGGACACCAGAGCAAATCCACACAAACACAGGGATAAGATGCAGACTCCACACAGAAGGCACCCCACCAAGAATCAAACCAGAAAACCTATAGCTGTGAGGCAACAATACTACCACTGCACCATCAAATATGTAAGGAATTAAACATTAAGAAACCTGAAGTCTATAATTCAAATGCCTGTCAATTTTATTTAACATTTGTTAATCAGGACAGTCTGGCTTGGAACAGAAAAACAATTTTCAGCAGAGGCCCAGGAAGAAATAATGCAGACATGTCTTTGTAACATGGGATGACACAAAAGCAAACCCACACAAACACAGGGAGAAGATACAGACCCCACAAAGAAGGTACCCCAGCCAAGAATTAAACCTGAGAACCTGCAGCTGTGAGGCAACAATGCTACCACTGCACCATCAAATACCAAACATTGCAACGTTTACAAACCACAGACATTATGAGGAACAGATCAGATCAAATATGAGGCAAAATCTGCAATTTTTTTACAAATGGTGGTGGGTAGGGAATTCAGGTCTTTAACACCTGCATACAAGGTTCAGGGTTCAAGCCTGAGATATTCCCTACCACACCACCTTGAGTGTAACCACCAGTATAGGGCATTTTTACACATACTCACACACTCCTTACCTGTAGCTGAAACACCAGACCCTATAAATCCACATCCCTGTAGCTGCAGATAATATAATGATAAAATTCTGTAACACCACCTTCCTGCTGCAGGACTGATGGTAGAGCCCACTCTGGTAACTTGGTATTTTCACATTAGCCCCAATGAGTCTGATTTTGTGTAAATCACAGATGTGCAATTTGACATAGTAGAATAGAATCATGTGTGTGCATAGCTATTGTTAAACACCTTCAAAATCCACAGCTGACTCAGATTATCTGTGGCTATGTGGCACCTCATAATGACTGAATTCAATCAGCTGAGTTGTAAGGCAAAAAGAAGAGGATGAACCTTGATTTCTCATGCTAAAAAATCATATAGTACATTGATGTGAACATCTTTATGTTAGCTATATTAATTCAGACAATGTCTTATCTCCCATCATTAGAACAACAACCAGCCTGCCTTTGTTGTGGTACCATGCTGCCTGAGTTCCTTCTCAACTTCTCATCTTTCCTGAGTTTTTTTTTTTTATTTTCTTAATTTGACCTACTAAAGTCTTTAGTTTCTTATGAGATCCATATCTATAAACAGTGCTTCTAATTAGGCAATTAAAAGCTTGCACTTTTCCAAGAAATATAGCAATGTTGTACCCAGCAATTCATTTGAGGTACAATGCAGACTCCACACAAAAGCATTTCATCTAGAAACCTTATAAGAGAACCAGTAGCTGTGAGGCAGCAATGCTAGCCTCTAATATTTCCCTGCCGTTTAGCTAACCCTTAGTTTACCCTTCCTACTTACCTGGTATACTTCTGCACCTTCACTCTGTTCTTCTTCTAACTTCTTTCTTCTTCTACTACTTCTTTCTTCTGTTCTTCAGCAAAATAAAAAAAAAAAAATCCAATGGCAAATTAATAAGTATCGGCATCGGCATTAAAATCCTTCCTTTCTGACTGACTCAGTCATGATCGAATCAATCCCACAACTGGCTTACTGTTTGATTCTCGCTCTTTTCCCAGCACATAAAGCCTGGGAAGAGAGCGACAACCAATCAGCAGCCTTTAGCCCAGCAAGCACGTCATGTACATGCCTGTGGACGTCGCAGTCCGAGCCCCTTCCAATTCTATGCGGTTTGGAACCGCATAGTCTGCTGGGCATCACAATGAAGCCTTAATTAGTCCCCCAGGCTGCAATGAAAACAAACAAAAAAAAATCTTTATTTAAAACCGCCGCAACCCGAGGCGGTTAAAGTGCGCATGCTCATACTTCCGAGTTGCGGACTCGGAGACAAACTGTCACAAAGAAAGTAATTTTTAAGTAAAAGTAAACCAAAAAAATAATACTGTGCTACACAAAAAGGTACATTTTCTTTTTTTTAGCTGAGGGGGCTGCAGTCCGGCAGTCTGATGCCACGAGCCACCCCTGATGCATTGTAAACCATGGTGGTAACAGGAGATTGGTAGATGGTGTACATTATGCAGTATATGTGGCACCCCCATTGTTGTCAATGCAGTTATCCTCCCTGATATTGTATTTAGTCAAATTCATCCCTTCTGTATCAAGGACAGAACTTACCTTTGCAAATTAATTCATTTCCTACATATTGCTGCTTCACAAGTATGCCCCACTTCCAGTTCCAAATATGTTGCAGATTATTTAACTGTCCCACATTCCCCACTCCCCATCCCCTCTGAAATTCTCACTAATGTAACTAAACTTACCTCTGAAAATTTGGGAGAATATTGGGCTATGAGGCTGCATGTATTGTAGTTTATTTAAATGGGTTGATTTTTTTTTATTCGCCCTATTGAACTTATTACTATTTGAACTATCTAGGTGTTTTTATTGCAGATTATTCAAGTTTAAACAAATGTATCCTGGCATTTTTTTTTACTTTATATTTCCACTTTGCAGGTTGTTATAATCTATAATCACTAGTTCTAGCTATTTCAAATACTAATGTTACTTTTCATCTATTTTTACTACAATATCTGGTTTTCTTGCTTGTCCTTTCTTGGTTGTTGGGATTAAATAATCCCATGTGATCTGTCCTTCTTCATTTCCAGTAATACTTTGTTGTTCATGTTTATGGTGCTTCTCATCTACTTTCATGCATCAAATCTTGATCAGTGTGTAGTTGTTCCAGAAATTCTTTATACTTGTCACTATAACTGTGAGTTCTCCAGTCTCTCTCTCTCTTTTTTTTTTTTTAATTATTTTCTGGACATATTGCTATTTATATTCTCTCTCTTTTTTATTTATTTATTTATTTATTTTTTGTTACTTTCTGTTGGCACATTTTTGTTTTATTTTACCTATTTCCTGAAATGCGTCTGCTAATCTGAGCAAAGATATTGTCATGTCATCTTAAACCTGCTTTCTTCATGGTTTAGAAGCTTCACTATATTTGGATCTGGTGATGTCAACAAGTAGGGATGCACTCCCATGATTGCTGATCTATCCCTCCTTCACACTGAGGGATATATAATCATGCCATGCCCAGCTTATTATATATTATTTGATGAGCATGGAACAGTTTTTTTTTTTGTTTGTTTGTTTTCCTAGCTAAATAATTCAGCATTTTTTTTTGGGGGGGGGGGCAGGCAATCACCAGAACTGTAAGTACTAGAAGATCAAACTGAATTATAGCTTAAAGTTTATTCCTAAATGTCAGTCACTTTTCAATATTACTTTAGTCTTCTGAAATACTCCTTACAAATATAAGTCTGCTTGGAGATGGACATTTTACAGCTGAATTTTGAGAATGCATTGTATAGCTCTAATTGTTTTATCTTTTAAAACTTCTTGAATTTGAAGGCATTTTTGTTATGAGTTTAGATATTCTAAAAGAAAAGATTATTGATTTATAATTGGATTTGACCAGAGAACAGGATACTATAGGAAAAGTACAATAGGTGTGATTTTAGTGAGGATGAGGTCAAAAAGATGTCGACCCCTAAAGAGCTAGATAGGTATTTGTTCATGGGAGTTATCATTGACTGACTTTAAGAATTTTGTGTGTACCCAAACTTTGTGGTATAGGTGTTCCAGTTAATCAATGGATAGTTGAAATTACCCATCATAAAGGTATTTTTATTTTTGGGTAGATTATTAGGAACTTTTAGAAATATTTTCTGTAGTTCCAGGGACCTGGAAGGTGACATGCATTAGGTTATAGATTAATCATTTGTTTTCTTTAAGGTAAACTGAAGTTCAAAAGCTTCTGTTTTACTGCTGTGGAGAATCTATCTAGCAGTTTTACTTATTTATTTTAATTATTGACATTTGTTTACCTGGAAATTCTGATTGGAAAATAAACCATTTTCAGTGGAGGCCCATGTAGAAAATCTCCACAGAATTCAAATTACAACAGTAGGTCAATATCACTCACAATACAATATAAAATGGTAACAGAAAAATATAAAAACCAACAAATCTATTGAAAAGATACTGTATAAATGTTGTTGAGATAAAAAATAAGAATGAAATAAGTATACAACGTAAATACATTTGTAATGAAAAAAATAAGTATGAAAATAAAAGTAAAAATGAGAGTATTGGTGGCAGAAGGTAAACGCTTCCTTCTGCAGTCACACAAGACAGGAACTATTGAAATGAGTGTCAATTAGAAGTAAGATGGCGTAAAAGAGAGTTATAAGCCAATACAGGTGAATAGGGATATCAGATATATTGTCTGAGACAGATTAAATAAGGGAGTTAGCATTAAGGATATGAGAACGTAGAAAAACACATGAGAAGTTTTGATATTAGACTGGTGTGGTACAGGAATTCTTTTAGTAAAGGCTTAAATGAATGAATGAATGTTATGTACTGACCTAATAGGGATTAAGATGGAGTTCCAAATTTTTTGCTACACAGAATGTAAGCTGTGCCATATGGATTTTTTTTTTTTTTTTTAGTTTATAAATTTCAGGTTGTTGTTTCATGTAGTTAGTTAATTATGGCAGATAAGTTGGCGTCTGACAAATATTGGCGCTGTCCTGCAGTTTATATCAGGTTTGAATGTATGATAAATGCTAATGCCTGGTGAAGATGGAGCATTGTTTTTATAGTGAAACAGCTGTGGATATGTTCAAGTTGCAGCAAAGCTTCAAGGTCCAACAATTTATTGCTATGAGTATGACATTGTGCAGGGAAAATTTACTACGACTCTTTATTTTGTTGGAATATGCAGATCACAAACTTTTCCTGAAAAAGGCATTAATGGAGTAGCAGATGCTTTGGTCAGTAAGTGGAATCTATGGAATGAAAGGTGCAGTCATCCTTTGTGTGGGAGGTTTGGCTCTGAATCATCTCATCTCAAGCTGAAACATTCTGGATCTCTCTACAATGACACCAACTCCTTATTCAATTGGTAAAGCCAACTATTTTCTCTTGGCATTGGGGAATCACTCTGAGTTAAGATTCCACCCAGAGACAAAAATCTTACCTACATTTTTAAACATGTGTTGCAAGCTCTGACATGTCTCTCTGCATAACTCCATGAGTGACCACCAGGTTGTAATCATATGTTTAATGTTTGTGGGGCTGTTGGGCCCTTATGATACTATGGATCTTGACAACAGAAAGACAGCTGTTACTTTGTTTTTTTTTTCTGACCTAGTTGTTAATGTTGAGTCAGAGCACCTGACAATGGAGTCATTGATTACTGTGGCATTTCTACTAGAGTGGACAGACTTTTTAGCAAAGAAAGCTTTACAGCCTGCAACATAGTGCCATCATGTGACTATAGTGTATTTCTATTTATGAACTGTTATTGAGGCTGTTTAGTCCAGATTCTTGGCTGCTAGGAAAGTGATTTTTTTTGCAACTTCAGCATTTGTTGGCTTAGTGTGATCTTGTGGTATGGCTGAATTTATTTGTTACTTACTGATCATCCATTTAAATGAGAGGTACTGTCCAGGTTATACAAATGACACCAGCTGTACATATACACATGTCCATCCCTACCAGTAGTCTGGGGCATCAGTGTGGTATCTCATTCTCCTTGGCATGGCATATTTCCAAAATTTATGATGGCCCTCTTCCTATTCTTACCTCACTGTTGTGTATACCTATAGCATCCTACTTTTTATAATAGGTACCCTACTGTACCCAACAGCCACCAGCCTACAGCTATGTCTCTTGCTTCTATAAGTGTCCTCATGTCTTTCAGATGGACAGATAGAAAAGGTTTGACAAATTCAGCTGAGCTGAGAATGGTATCCTGCTACAGGGCCTTATAACCCCCATGCAGAGGGGATCATAGTGGGAGAAGGTAGTCAGCAGCTTCTGCAAGATCACATCAGTAAGACAGTGGTCCATGATGTCCATGCTGTAAGAGGACAGAACTGTGCAACTCAGCAATGTCAGAGGCATGTCACCAACATTATGAGGAAGGCCTGCAAGAAAAAACACAGCATAACAACAGAAATGTCAGGAGATAAGGGGATTACCTTCCACTGCAAACCTAACTGATAAGGAACAGGTTCTAGTGTCCCTACATACAGATGATAAAGGCACAGCTGTTGTACCTAGAGGAATAAGTACAGGTTCTGGGAGTGGGTGACTCTCATGTGTCTCAGAGGGGGTTGCACTTGTTAGTAACCATAATGCATGCACAGCAGTTGTGCACTGAGTGCTGTTAGGGCACAAACTGCACTATACATGTTTATCAAAGGTAGCTAGCAGAGGTACAGGTTCATTCTATATCTGTAGAGTGTGTAACACTGTTTGCATGCATATCATAGGGCCTCACATTTAGCTGGAGTAATCACATTCATTCTGTTCTATAATCTATTGCATATTCACTGGTGTGCTACTGTTACAGTGATACCTGTGTTCACTTGGTCAAGACAAAAGCCTGATGTTAGTACCTCTGCGTGGTCTGATGATGATGCTGTAACTGATAAGAGTCACAATAAGATTATGCATAGGCACTCTCTATGTCCCTTCTGGGTGGTCCACCATCTCTTATGCAAAGTAGAACTACAGCCTTGACCACACCTGAACTACTGTTTCTATAGCCAGAGTGCTCACTATGCCTACCAGGGTGCCTTCCCCCAATCCATAGAACCAGCCCTGCTTGTCATGTGGCTGTAGCAGGAGAAGGGAACACTGTCTTTGATGTCAGTATATTCATCACCAGCTCTTAATATGTGAACTGTGCTAGGGGTCACCTGTGCCCACCCACATGGAAATAATTGGTGTGGTGCATGGCTTTCATGAGGATGCTACCCATCACTGCAAACATCCTGGAGAGACCTTAGAGTCCATGGATGATACCAAGCTAGGACTCATGAGGACTGTGGCAGTAGATCTTGTTGCTGTTGCACCTCTATGCAGAGGATAGAAAGTACTACCATAAACCTGTCTAGCAGTGTTGTCTGTGGTAAGGGGTGGATATGTACATGTGGTGGTCACACTGAGAAGCCATTGTAAGGTACACAATTTAATTCTGCAGGTCTAGGGGTTTATCACTTTTTTTCCCCATGTTATTGGTGGCAATGACTGTTAGCCTCTAGACATAGGACACTGTATTGGCAGAAACTGTACAGGTTCCATTCACATGGTAGCAAAACATTCCAGTCATATGGGGGTCATAGTCCTCTTGCAACAGAGGGCCAGGGCAGTGGGCCAAGATCATAGCCAAATAGTGCTCTTCCTCTAGGACATGCTCCAATAGTTCCATCCCCTTACTGTAATCAGAGGATATTGCCCTTGTCACAGAGTGCCCCTTACAAGAGGGCATACATGGTCTACATTTGACATGCCCCAGCCAGGCTATGTCAGCATATGTCCTTCTGTCCCTTCTCACCTGTGCAAATTACGACAGCTTTAGCCCATTGCCCCCTCCCTTCTGTATGGTGCATGAGAAGATTTCTGATGCATAGTGACTCTACCATGCACTTCCTAGAATAACCCTTACTTTAACACTGCAGGCATGATGTTTGCTCTACAACACGTTGCACTGTCATTTTGTACTCATCATGGAGCCATGGAACTAGAGGAGTTGCTGCTGCTTGGCTTGTGCTGTCATATACTATCCCCATCATCATCTGTCTGTAGAGGGAGGGGCAAGCGGCTGTTTTACACTGTCAGCCTCACTGCCTTTGACAGTGGTTTAAGTGGCTGCCCAAAATCAGGGACAATATTAACAATTTCAAATATATTTCAATTCACCTAAATAGTTCAGAGAACCTCCATTTTTTTTTTTCAAAACTTGAATGTAGGAAACTCTAATGTGTGTCTTTACATGCTGACTGTAATTTTTAGTGTTTTGCCAGAAAGTAAACACTTTGTGAAGGGGAGAACAAAATCTGAGGCAAAAGCATAATCAGAGACCTTCTGCTAAATCAGGGATTTTGGGAGGCAATGAGTTCAAGAGGCCAGAGACCATTCAGTGGCAAACCTTCCGAAAGTTGATCAAGTGGTTGGCTATAGTAGTAGTTTTCCTAGGTAAAGCCATTTCTAGGAATGAAATGCAGTAGAACATGCAAGATACGAATATATATGGATCCCAGTGGGCCCACAGACTATGCAATAGGGAAAGGGCTTAAGGGCCCTTGTCCCACATGCACACACATGTATATTATAACCATTATCTCAGTAACTTTGGGTGTCAAGCACAAACCAAAGATATACTAATAGCCCAAGTTTATAAACATGCGTTGTAAATAATTAACAAATTATCTGGTCTTCAGAGGGTTGCCATTTTTATGCACTATCATAAAAAGGGGTTGTGGTTACTGACAGATACTCTTTTACGAACAACAATTGAATGCAAAATGGCACAGGCATACCAGTATTCCATTGTGGAAATTTAACTATAGGTCTAATAATACACAACCTTTTTAATCAAGTGTTACGTTACCCATGAGTGGAAATAATGAATACCCTATGAATGAATAGCAATTACACTGCAACATTACACAATATTTGGTGTTGTACAATGTACCCAAGCATTGCACGCAGAGCACAGTTCCTAGTTAAACTGGTAACACATGGGATTGGATAGTGAAGGAGACTTGCTCCTACTGCCTACCTGTCTAAGCAGGAACATCCCAAGACATAAGCTTTTTATATCTGAATGCACATAATTGCCATACCTCTCACCTTTAATTCTGTCCCTCTATATCCCTCAGAAACTGGAGATTTTATTGAATAACGCTTAATAAATCCTGGCAATTATTAAAGTTATAGACTTTTGCTTCAGAAAATGTATATTAAGGCACATGTTCTTATTCTGTCAATACCTCAGGTTAATATTATTAATATTTTAAAAGTGTCCATGATATTTCTGGATTTGTCCCTGATTAGTTGAGGATTATAATTGCAATGTAATGGATGAAAATTGACATTTCTGCAAAATAAGTGTTGGTGGGGGAAACTCAAGCTAATGTTTAACTAATGAGTACTAGTCAGACGCCCACTTTACTCCCCGGGATTTCAGTCACCTCTGAGCTATTATTGTAATATAAGTCCGATACTTATATTATGCAAAAATGTAATTTCTTCGTTGAATTCCGAAGAAAAGTACAGTTTTCAGAATGCTGACTTCCTAGAAGTGCAATAGTCCTATTTATAGTAATCAGGTCAAGGAATATGATTTCAGAAACGGAAACGTTGTTGTTCGCATGAAACGTGTCAGCAGAAAAACTGTTTATCTGAACTAGAAGTTGCTTTAAGATGTCTTCATAATCATTTCAAATAACTAATAACTAAAATATTTTTGTGGTGGTATGGATTCTGAAATCCGCTAAGTACTTTTTTTTTGTAATTGGCAAGGGTCCAGGATCTGCGTGAAATACCTGATAGTGAAAAACATCTCACAAGTGACTTCTTCCCCTCTCCCAATTATCAGCATTTTTCAGACATTATCAGAAAGATATCTGAAAAAAAACTGAAATTAATTTAATTTCTGAGTTGCGCATTTCACTGTACTGTACCAACAGCTTAATGCATATTGACATCTAATAAAATGTACAATAAAATGTACAATAAAATGTGGAAATTGAGCATGATGAAAGTGCAAGTGAATGGCACAAAATGTATTTTAGAATTGAAACTAAAACAACACCCAAAACGAGTATCTATCTATCTATCTATCTATCTATCTATCTATCTATCTATCTATCTATCTATCTATCTATCTATCCATCTATCTATATCTATTTATTGAAATCTCTTCACCGGGGAACTGGGTTGGTCTGATACCAGAGAGCATTGTTCAGCCACAGCCACGGGGCTACAAATAAGCCATGCATTAGCACAGTGTGTGGAATGAAATATTAATCCATAAGCAGACAAAAGCAGTAAGCTCAACAGCATGAATGAAGATAAAGTAGCTACGTGTTTGATAAATAATATGAAAGGTGATAATGAAGGAAAATGTCATAAAATATAAGATGCAGTGAGACAAGCATGGACTAGAATCAAATGATATATGCGGAGTTAGACCGTGTTACAGATGTTAATGTTGTGATGTTTTTCTTGCTTACATTATTTGCATTTTGTAAAATTCCAAACAAATGTAAATATTGTAGTGATGACTGAAGGATTTTCCTAGCAGATGACAGAAAAGAAGTTATGTCTTACCATAACCTTCCCTCTGTATTGTTGATCCTTGTTCAGTCATTATGTATGGGTATAGGTTCTGACCTTGAAACCGAGCCAGCGATCTTCCAAGCTCATGTCATCCACAAACTCTCGAGCTAAAAATCTCTTACCCATAATTCCCCTCTCCCTGTTACCTCAGATTGAGTTTGCAAGTCAAAGGAAGGTAGGGGCTACCTCTGGTCAAATGACCTAAAAGAACCGGATGGTGAAATCCACTAGAAGCCACAGGAGGGGGAAGGCGGGAGGGTCATAATGACTGAACGAGGATCAACAATACAGATGGAACGTTATGGTAAGACATAACTTCTTTATCTGATATTGTTAATCCTCATTCATTCTTTACGTATGGGACAGAGTCCCCAACTACCTCAATTACTGGGAGGCTCTAATGGAAGAACATTCCTGAGCACTATAGAACCAAAAGATACTCTTCCCCTGGAGGCCAAATCCAATTTTTAATGATTGATGAAGGTATGAGGCATGGCTCGAGTTGCAGATGCACAGATGTCATGTAAAGAAGCTCTGGCATGGAAGGCAGTAGAAGTTGCCACTGACCTAGTCTAATGACCTTTATGGTAGTCAATAATGGAGCATTACTTTGTGAATAAATGAAGGTGACAGTCTTTCAACCATCTAGCCAATGTAACCTTGACAACAGCACATCCTAATCTAGGACCAGAATAGGCCAAAAATAACTGGTCTGATTTACAGGAAGCTTTAGTCCTGTTCAAGTAGAAACAAATTTGTCTGTGGGTATCCAGGGTATTTAGGCAATACTCTCCTTTGTTTGAATGATTGGGGAAGAAAACTGTCAATTCAATGGTTTGAGTAGTGGACATTTCAGAAATCACTTTTGGCAGGAAGGAAGGATTAGTTGTTAAAGGCACTCTATCGCTATGAAAAATCAAGTATGGACTCTTGATGCATAATACTTGAAGCTCAGAGATACATCTGGCAGAAGTAATCGTGACCAAAAACAGGGTTTTCCATGACAAATATCTGAGGTCACAAGAAGAAGCTGGTTCGAAAGGAGGCATTGTCAGAGCTTGTAAAACTAATGTCAAGTCCCATGGCTGAATAGGCTGTCTAAAAGGGGGCTTCAGATGATTCACACTTTTTATGAAGGTCTTACATAATTTGTGTGACATAAGAGAGGAGTCTTGGACACCCTCATGGAAGTTAGATATTGCAGCCAAATGCACTCTAATGGTAGAGGCCGATAGACCAGAATGAAACAGGTCGACTTGATATTCTAGTACTATAGACAGTGGTGCTGAAAAGGGTTCTGCTTGCTTTTCTTTCAACTAACAGGTAAATCTTTTCCACTTGCTTAGGTAAGTAATTCTAGTAGAAGACTTATGAGATGCAATAAGAATGTCCCGTACTAGTAAAGAGAGATCATTCCGCGTGGCAATCAAAGGAATTGGAGGAGCCAAGCTGTGAGCTTCTGGCTGTCCAGGTTGGGGTGAATCAGATTCTGTAGATGAGAGATCAACCTCAGGGTTGGATGGAGAATCCATGGTTGATCTAGCAGGTGAGGCCAAAGGAAGGGGAACCAAATCTGACGAGGCCAATATGGTGCTATGAGGATCACCTTGCTCTTCAACCAACATGCTTTCTTCAGAAACTGTGGGATGAGAGGGAGATGTGGAAAAGCATAAAGAAGACCCAAGGGCCACTCGTGGACTATAGCATCCCTGGGTGACTGTCCCAGAGGGGGAATTAGGGCAAAGTATTTGCTGCATTTGTAGTTGGTCAGGGATGCAAAGAGGTCACAGCAAGGACGGCCCCAGTGATGAAAGATCTCTGCTGCTATCAAGGGATTCAGGGACCACTCATGAGGTTGTAGAATGCACCTGCTGAGTCTGTCTGCTATCACATTGGAACTCCCAGGAATGTGTGTTGCTAGAAGAAAATGGATGGTAACCATTGTCCATTGCCATGTCCTCATGGCCTCTCGACAAAGTGGGTAAGATTTGGTTCCACCTTGTTTGTTGATGTACCAGACCACCACCATGTTGTCCGATTGTATCACAATAGTCCCGGACGGCAGCAGGGGATAGAATGCTTGCAATGCCAGATGCACCGCCCTCAGCTCTAGAACATTTATATGCAGTTGGGCCTCCAGTTTGGACCAAGTGCCTTGGACTGTTTGTCCCTGACACAACCCCCCCACCCCATCAGGGAAACGTCCGTGGTCACTGTGGCCTTGGGCTGCTGGGAGGGGGGAAGGGGCAAGACCATTGTGATAGGTTGCGGGACATCCCCAAATTTAAATCCTGTTTGCACCTGTGAGTTACTCAAATCTTGGCTAAAAGAGGATACTGAAAAGGATACCATTGGGTGAGCAGTAGCCATTGTAGAATACTCATGTGAAACCTGGCCAGGGGGACAATGGTGATAGTGGCTGCCATGGAACCCAACAACTGAAGGACAGAGTGAGCTGTGGATTTCTCCCTTGAAAGGATTGGGATCAGTTGTTGTTTTATCCTTAGAATTCTGTGCTCTGGAATGGATGGTCGGCAATTCTTTGTACCCAAGATGACCTCTATGAATTCTATGGACTGAGATGGGGTGAGATTGTATTTTTGCCAGTTTATTGTTATGCCTAGCTTTTCTGCAGTGAGGAGAGAGTATGCCATGGCTTCTTCCAATAGATGACTGGTGGGGGCAGAAATGAGCCAGTCATCTATGCATGGAAACACCTGGAATTCTTGTAGTCGCAAGTGGGCTGTGATGACTGCCATGCACTTTGTGAACACTCTGGTGGCTGTAGAGAGTCCAAAGGGCAGTACTCTGAACTGGTAGTGACTGATTCCCGCATGGAAGTGCAGAAATCTTCTTGATGGCCTGTCCACTTTTATGTGGTAACACGCATCTTGAAGATCTATAGAACCAATTGTCTTTTTCCAAAAGCGGGAGGCTAGACTGTATCGGGACCATATGGAATTTTAGCACTCTTACAAATTTGTTCACTACACTGAGATCCAAAATTGGTCTCCAGTCCCCTGTTTTCTTTGGCACCAAAAATAGTCTTGAGTAGAATCCGGATCATATCTGGTCTGGAGGGACTATTTGGATGACTCTTTTTTAACAGCTTTGCTATCTCTAATGCTGCTTCTTCCCTTTGACTGGGTGGAACGTTGGGTAGGATTTTTGAAGGGACAGGACAAAGATCGAAGAGGATATGATAACCTCTGGTTATAATCCTTTGTACCCAAGAGTCAGTGGTGATTGTTAGCCAGGCAGAAGAGTACAAGGAGAAATGACCCCCAACCACCTCCAGAGGAAAGGAGTTGGGCCGCTCTTCAGGAGCGCTGGTAGGATTGGCCAGGAAAGGAGTCCCTAGAACCCTGGTTACACAGACCCCCTCTGCCACGAAAGTGGCATCTTTCCTGTGAGTTTCCCTCTCTGTCTCTAGGGGAGAACTCGGCCTGTGTGTCATGGAAAGGACCCTGAGACGTCTTGAACCATATCTTCCCGCTCTTTTGGTTTCTGGAGAATGCACGTTGAGGGGAAGAATAATGGACACCTACGGCAGAAAGGGTCTTACCATCCTGTTCACATCTGGCCAGTGTGCTTTTAACTTTGGGTCAAAACAATGAAGAGGCTTCGATGAGAGCATTGAGAAAGGAAGGCTTAAAGGGTTCCACAAAATTGCACAAGTGCATCCAGGCTTGTCATCTCAGAACAATGCCTGAACCCGCCGCTCTAGCTGCTCCTTCTGATGCGTGAGATATCAGTCACATGGAGAAGTTAGATATCGACTCAATGTTGGCCAACTGAGAGGCCACTTTGTCACAGACTTCATCAGACATGGTACCAGCCAAGGTTTCAGACAGCTCAGAAATTAGATCCCTTTGAAGCCTGTTAAAATGTGCCATACAATTCAGGGACCTGATAGCAAAGGTCGCTGATGCAAAGGTGTGCTTCCCTATTCTGTCAAGAGCCTGGGACTCTTTGTTGGGTGGATGGATGGTCTGGCTTTCTTTTTCCACCAGATCTTTCTTGGTTGTGGCGACCACGACCAGAGCATCCACAGGAAGACCTTTAGACCAATGGGGATCTGTAGCAGGAGGGGATAAAATTTGTCTGGCCTCCAGGTAATAGCATCAACAGTGTCAAGAGCCTTCCACGCATGCTGCACAATGAGCCAGACCAGTTCATCGGCAGGTGGAGTAACCCAGGAGGTAGGGGGCCAGGTGTGAAAAGCCTGCAGGAACACAGACTCTTCAGAGGTCAGATTAGAGGGCTGCCGGTCACCTCTCTGTTTAAGGATTTCAAAGATATCACCAAAGGATACCTCAGAGGGTGACCAAGGGGACCCTTCCCCATCATCAAAGTCTGTGTCTTCAGTGAGGGACTCCTCTGTGGAGTCCATGTGCTTCCTCTTGCATGAACTTTTACGGTGAACTTCCTCAGAGGGGGAAGCTGGGGAAGACAACGGAAAAGGGGTTTCCTGTGGGAATACATCCTGAGGCCATTGCGCCTGGTGTCCGCTAGGTGTGACTTGTGTACATAGCAGTCCAGAGGAGAGTGGGGAGATAGACAGCACAGTATCACCAGCAGATGCCAAAGCCTTCTCCATTAGTTGGAAGGCTGGTCCACCTGAAGAGGGGTGAGTGTCCACCTCCCCTAAGTGGCTCAGCCTGCCAACCCAGAGTCCCCAGATGGCTGTGAAACACCAAATCACGTGTGCCACAACTGTCATCCTGGGTCATATCAAAACTCTCCTGCCACGAAGGCAACTGTGGTTCCTTAATGAGGTCCATAAAGGGAACCGTAGAGGGGGAAGACTGTGGTATATCAATGGGCTTCAAAGGCAATGAAGGAGGAGAATAAGAAGGGGTCTTTGGCAATGGGTGATAACCTTCCAAGGAAGGATAGGTCCTGGGGGGCATGATACCTCTGGCCAGAAGCACTTAATCGATAAGACACAACACCTCATGTTCAGAAAGGCTTCTAGTGGACTTCACGGACACAGCTGAGGGAGAAACAGGTCTGTCTAAAGATGGGACAGGCTCGGTGCCCATCTCACCATTCTGCACTGAAAACAATGGTGCAGAGAGGGACTGGACTACAGGTGTCTGCATCGAGGAAATCATTGATGCTGAAGTCATGTTTAGCATTGACAATAAGGTTGGTGCTGAAGTGGTTGCCGGTACCGAGGCTGGGACCGAAAAAATCAGTGTCAATAAGTGAGCCATCGGTTCTGGGTAAGATGTCAGAGTCAATGTGGTTAAGGTCTGTGCCAACTGGACAGTCGGTGCCGGTGTAGTAGTAGTCATCTGAACCAAGGAGCCCCTCGGTACCGATACGGAAAAGGCTACAGTAGACGGTGCTGAACTCACAGATGGTGCCAAAGGCCTTGGTGCCAAAAATCTAGGCCCCAAAAGCACTGGAGATGAAAGAGTCAGATCCGAAGAAGAAAGCTTAGCCTTCTTGGGTCTTGGTTGGCGGAAGTCCCCAGCCGGGGACGAAAGCAGAGACTTGGCCTTTGTATGCTCATCAGTCTTTTTCTTATGGGATCTAGGAGGGGTTGAAGCCTCCAACCCAGAAACAGCCTCTTTAAAAAGTGATTTAAGAAGTCCCTTCAGTAACAATTTATTTTTCCTTTCAATCAACATCCTGTTAGAAAAGTTCTTACAAATACCACAGGGTGGATCAACTGATAAGTGAGGCACACCTAAGCAATAGATACACAGAGAGTGTGCATTTGATGTAGGTAATTTATGTCCACAATCTGAACACCTTTTAAATCCTGGACTACCTTTTTTATCTGCCATGATAGTAAAGGAGAAAAACAGAAAGGATACCAGCAATGGTACAAAAGAATACCCAAAGGTAATGAAGAAAAGAAGAGTTTACCAATGATGGTAAAGGAGAAATTACCTCGTGGTAAAAAGGACAGAGTAGATAGAAGTAAAATTTTAAGAAAAAATAGTCGCTAAATGCGATAAAGTAAGAGAAAACAATTTAGTAACTTTTCTGAGAGAAAAGTTGTTTTAGACTAATTTAACAACAAATATCTGTACTTAGCTCAATAGAAGTAGATTGACATGACCGAATGGCAACGCGGCAAATGAAATCTGGGGTAACAGGGAGAGGGGAGTTATGGGTAAGAGATTTTTAGCTCGAGAGTTTGTGGCTGACGTGAGCTTGGAAGATGGCCGGCTCGGTTCTGAGGCTGGAACCAATACCCATACGTAAGGAATGAACGAGGATTAACAATATCAGAAGGACTGTTACGCTGCTGGGCTTTGGTGCGGACAGCATCACAGGTATTGCATGCAAAGGGTAGTGGATGTTAAATGTAAATTTGTGTAGGAGCTTCAATAGCTGTCATTAGCTTGGGATTTAAGATAAAGAAGTCTGGTTCAGATGTTACGAGTGAGCTGAATTCGCCAGTGAAGGGCAGTAGCGGTTTTAAGTAAGTACTGGGCTAGCCACCCACGTGGGCCATTTTCAACTTAGCCAGATTCCCTTTTCACTTGTAAGAATCAAATCCTGTACCTTGTGCCCATGAAACACTTTACCATTATACCAATAACCATTCCTTACTGGTGTGAGAACATAAAAGCTATGTAGATGTACAAGAATATGATTGATGGCATTTGCTTTATTTTATTTTACACATCCTATTTAGCAAATAAATGTGTAAACCATCAGAAAAGTGATTGTAAGTGGTTTAATGATAGAAAACAATAAAAATTCTCCAGTATCACAAAGTTAACTCTTTATTATTATCGAAATAATCAATAAACGTTTGTGTCTTCACCTGGGAGTCTACCTCTGAACTGTCCAGAATTTCACAGATCGTCCCTGTTTTAACTTTATATTTCTGGTCTGTTCCTCATAAAATTGGTGTTCTTTTCTGACAAATTATTGAGGAGTGAAGTTACTAAATATAATGACATACATTTGAGTTTAAGACTTCATATTCTTCACAAAATAACATAAATCCTGCTATTCTAGTGATTTTCTAGGTTTATCAGAATAATATTTAAAATCTGTCCCTATTTGTGTGCCTTTGCCCCCCCACACCAATATTTTTGGCTTTGTCCAGATGTTTTGTGCTATGATATTGAGGGTTATGACTGAAAGACTTCAAGGATATGTTTGTCCATAAAATGTGCTTCTCATCCGCTTGAGTGACCAAGGCAAGGATTGTGATGTACTGCTGTATACCTTGCACATCAAGTCTAATTCCTACTCGAATCTAAGTTTAGTTACTGCACTTGTATTTATACAAACTTGCAATTTCAACATGCGGTATCTTATAAGTGATAGCAATTGATGAACTGAAAACATGTAAGCTTTATTACGAATGATATGCAGTCAAGAAAACATATAAAATGGACAGATTCCTACTGAACGCACACTAAATTTTAAAGTCCCAGGCCACAGCATGACTTATTTTGAACTGCAAAATGAATAAAGCGACTACCAGAGTAATGACCCCTCCCCCACCGAATACTGCAAATAAACAAGGATATGTGTATTTATTTAGTAAAAAAATAAATAAATCAATACAAAAGATGCATACTTGTCGCCATGCTGCCTAGCATCCTTTCACTATTTTGGACATTTACACTGCTACTAACATCCGTGGAATACATTTTTTTTAATCACAGTCAATACATACCACCTTAACCTTTATTATGCAAAAAAAAAAAATCGATTTTGTAGACATACAGTTGTTTGCCTTGCTTATGTCATACTGACCTGCTTTAAATACAGTATGAGAAATTTGCATTATTATGAGAAAAGTCAGAAATTAATATTCTTTGTATAATATATTCATATTTGCCGAACATGCTGAAACATACCACGACTCTGTTTAATTAAAGGAAGATCACCAGTTTTGGGGGATACAAACTTAGAAAGTTTGGTTTGAAAAGCAGTTTTCTAAGTACTATAATTTCACTGTTCTACTAAAGTATGCACCTTCCTAAATAAAATAATCAGACCTCCCAGAAAATCACCAGCTCTTAGTTTTTGTACGGATCTCTCATTGCATTCCCACACCGTGGGGCGTCCACACCAAAGGCGCAGTAATAGATGGCGGAGTCAGACAGGGAGATTTGTGTGATGGTCAGGGTTGATGTGCTTTTACCATCAGCCCCTGAAGAAAACCTCTGCTTAGCAAACTCTGCGGTGTTATCGTATCCAGATCGGGACCTGGCTCCTTTGAACAGAATATACTGATGTGTTCGGTTCTGATACACACAGTACCAGTAAAGGTATACGTACTGATTGCTGCTTTCATACGTGCACCAAAGTGTTACTTCCTCTCCTTGGAAATCAGTTGTTGTTTATTTTGTTTAACTGAAGCGCACAAACTGAAATCTACAAAAAAAAAGTATAGAAAAAAGTTATAATAATTCGACAAGAATTTAAATGACATGGTCAAAAGAAAATAACTTCTTCCTGTTCATTAAATGTGGAGCCTACCTGGTATGGACATAATTAAAACTTATTATGCCATGACCCCCCCGAAACGTGCACGCTGATTGGCCAGCGTGCCCGTTGTAAATCGAGTTATACTAATGGAAAAAGGTCCGGTCCCCCGGACTTTTTTCCCTTAGTATAACTCGTTTTTTAAAAACACTGTCTCGCTATGTTAAATGGGTTTAACATAGCGAGACAGCTTTAAAATAAGCAACGGCTCTGTTGCTTATTTTAAAGCTGTCTCGCTATGTTAAACCCATTTAACATAGCGAGATGTTTTAAAGCAACGGAGAAAGCAAGATCTCCGTTGCTTTTTGTTCGCTATGTTAAATGAGTTTAACATAGCGAGACAGTTTTAAAATAAGCAACGGAGATGTCCGTTGCTTATTTTAAAACTGTCACGCTATGTTAAACTCATTTAACTTAGTGAGACACTAAAGCAACGGAGATCTTGATTTCTCCGTTGCTTTATACAACTCTGATGTACTGCGCAGGCGCAGTACATCAGAACTGCCGCGGATGCCAGACATCTGCGGAAGGGCAGTAAACAGGCATTATACTATGCCATTATTTAAGAAAAGTAACAGTTTCTTTTCTTAAATAATGTCATGGTATAATAGCAATAACTCACTTCTGGGTGTGGGTAATGCTAAATTTACCCACGGTTGGCTTTGTTTGGTCCCTCGGGCTTCGCCCTCAGGACCAAACCACGCCAACCGTGGGTAAATTTAGCATTACCCACACACAGGCGTGGGTTATTGCTATAACACTAAATGCATCACAGGACACCCCGCAGTTTGCAGAACAAAGTGCAGCATCCCTTGTGCTGTCTGATTTAATAGTAGCAAATACCACCGAATGTAACTCTTAAGTACCATCAGGTGACACCCCGAAAACGGTGGTTCTTGAACACCTCCTGTATGAGATGAGCTTTGACTACCTTTATACGCCAGACCCCAGAAAGCTTGCATTGTTTTCAAGTCCTTCCCTCATAAATTCTGGACAAAGCCAAAAAAAGGGGGGGGGGGGCAGTAAAAGTCTTTACAATGGATAAACTATAAAACATGTGTAATATGCCCTCGGTACCTTTTCTGAAAACGTGGATAGCTAGAACTGCAGTGCCTAATGCTGTTTTGTCACAAACTTTGAGAGTTTCCATATATTTTAAGGCAAAATCAAGGACAAAACTGAACAATAAAGAGTAGCTTCATATATTTATTTATACTTTTTGAACCTTGTGGTAAATGTCCTTGGCCATTTCCAGAAAATCAGAGAACCAATATTACTTGTACCAGAAGTGAGTCACCACAGTTAACTTCGGGGAGGATTCCTTCTGAATCTTCAGAAGTACCCTGGATATTAGTGTAAAGGGTGGAAAAACACACAGGAATATTCTAGTCCAGGGAAAAGAAATTACATTTGTCTTCCTGGCCTAATTGCATGGAGTCTGGAGCAGAATTGTACCAATTGTGTGTTAACAGAGGAGGTAAAAAGATCTGTTTGAAGTGTTCTCCACAGATGGGTCAGATGTTGGAAACCACCTCATTCAGTTTCCATTTATGAAGGTCTGTCCTGGCCCTGCCCAGCTTGTGTCACACAATGTTTTGCTCTGATGGAATGTAAGATGCCTGCAGAGTGAGATTGTGCTGAAAAGCTGTACCCCAAGCTGCCATGGCTACTCTGCACAGAGAGTAACATCTGGTTCCTCCTTGCTTAATTGTGTTCCACATTACTGTGGTATTGTTTGCAAACGTGTGTAGAGGTCCTGGGGACCACAGATGTTTTAGAGAGTTGAGGCAATTTATGAGAGCCAACAAATCATATATGTTGAAGTGTTCTGGTGTATCTTCTTTGGTCCAAAGACACTGCACCTTTATCCCCATAGATACTGCTAAACAAGCAAAGTCTGAGGTAGCAATTGTGACCGACTGTACTGGAGCAGTAAAGGAATGTTGGTGCTGGGACCATAGAGTTTTCAGGTTCCAGTGTGTCTTTCTCACATGGAGCCTTGCAAGATGTATCATGAGTATCACTGATACCATGAGAACCAGGATCCTGAGGAATTTGCTTGCTGGAACAGAAATCTGGGTGGAAAATTTCAGAAGCAGAGCTAAATACAGATAGATTTTTCCTGTGAAAGAAAAAGCTGTTGAACTTGAAGAGCTGAGCAGACACATTGGGAAAACAATCAAGTGACAATGAATCACAAAGGACTTTTAATTGTTTTCTTGGAATCCCAGCCTGTGTAAGTGATCACTTACCCAAGTGAGAGATTCCTGACACTTTGAAAAAAGACACTGCAAAGATACGCAAGTCATCTAAATGAGGAGAAATGTGAACACTTTGCAGTCTGTGGTAGGTTATCACAGGAGCTAGTCTCTTTGTGAACACCCTTGGAGCAGTAGATAACCCAAGTGCAAGGCAGTGAACTCATATTGTGATCCACACACAAAACGTTAAATACCTGAAATCTAGATCTATAGAAATGTGATGATATGCATCTTTTAAATCTAAGGTCACCAGGAAATTCAGTGAGGAATAAGGGATACCAACTAAAGTGAAAATATTTTGAATATGTGCACTATCACAAACAGGTTCATGAAAGAAAGGTCCGCAAATGGTCTCAGAGAAGCTTCTTTTGTTGGCACCAGAAGCATCCTTGAATAAAATCTCAAGACTGAGGTGGAATCCTTCAAAGCCCCTGGGCCAGAGGATAATACAGCCCAATCCGCAGAATCCTTTACAAATGCATTCTATGAGCACCTGCAGGAATGCATGGATCGTGCTATCCCAAATAAAACCAAGACTCACTCCTCCAAAAACAGGAGACCAGTCTGGTGGACCCCGGCCATAAATAAGCTATACAACAGAAGGAGGAAGCTACTACATGACAGAGCAAAATTCTAAAAAGGGAAGGTATCTCTGATCAGTATTAGCAAGAAACTTCAATCCCTCATAAAATCATCAAAGGCCAGTTTTGAAAGAAAAATTGCCCTAGACACTAAAGATAATCACAAGGCCTTCTTTAGTTATGTCAGGAACATGGGCGGAAACTCCCAGATATGCTCTGAATTGTTGCATAACGGTACAAAATATACCAAACCTACAGACTTAGCCAACATCCTGGCAGACAGATTCAGTGCAAACTTCTTCCCCCCTTCCCCCCCAAAGAAGCAAATGCCTATCCCAACTGAATGTAACCTCCCTGACATCACAGATGCACAGGTGAAAGCTGCCCTCTCCAAAGCAAAAAACACAGCATCTATGGGACCGGACGGTGTCCCAGGCTGTGTCTTACACGAGCTCCAAGAAGAACTGAACCCTCACATTAAGTCACTGTTCAAACTTAACCTTACTACAGGATATGTACCCAAAGAATGGTGTACAGCTACAGTGGTCCCACTCCACAAAGGTGGTGCCACAATGGACCCCGGAAACTATCGCCCCATAAACCTGACTAGTCTGGTCTGTAAAGCTATGGAGTGTATTATCATGGAACTCATAAACAAAGACATTGGGAGCCTCCAGACACTGAACCCTACCCAATTCGGCTTTGTAAAGGGCTGATCTTGCCTCTTAAACCTAGTTGATTTATTTGAAACAGTTACCAAAGCCATAGATGAGGGCAAGGTAGTCCACACAGCCTACCTGGACCTCACAAAAGCCTTCGACACAATACCCTACTCAGGCATCATAAATAAGCTTACCAGCTTAAATATCAACCCCTATATCACAAGATGGGTTGCAAACTGGCTCAGAGATAGAACCCACATGGTCAGAATCTCAGGTGCCATGTCCGAATCCAAACCAGTTACAAGTGGCATCCCACAGGGCTCAGTTCTGGGAAATCTCTTGTTTGGTATATACTTCTCTGAGGTTCAGGCTAACACGGGGGGATTATGGCTGACAAAGTTCACAGATGACTGCAAACTGGGGGCCATAATCGAATCTCCAGCTGACACAAGCATCCTCCAAAAGGGTCTCACAGAGACGGATGCTTGGTGCCAGAGCCACGGCCTCAAGCTAAATGCTAAAAAGTGCATAGTCATCCCCTTTGGGAAAAACAAGGTGCCCACAAATTACCACATAGGTGGTAATCCATTAAGTACGAAAGAAGTAATTAGAGATTTGGGGACCAACGTAGATAGTAATCTCTCCTTTGATAATCACATTGCCAAAGTGGTTAGAAAGACCTTCTATATAGCCCACCTTATCATGAAAGGGTTCACATCTGGATCAAGAGAGGTCATTGTGCCCCTCTACTCATCACTCATCAGGCCCATAATTGAATACAATGCCCCTTTTGGGATGTACCTTACCCGTCACCTGCAACAACTGGAGAGACCCCAAAAGTACCTCACCAAGAGGATCATGGGCTACAAACAGATGTCCTATGCAGCTCGACTAAAGAAACTCCAGCTCTACTCAGTTGCTTACTGCCTACTCAGAGGCGATCTATGCCTGACATACAAAGCCATGTCAAACCCAGAATTAATGGACATGCTCCACCTCAACAAATCCAAGTCCCTTAGAGCTACATGCTCCAGGGACCTAAACCTTAGCACAAACATAAATAGGACATGCTGGAGGGACAGATTCATTTCCCAGAGGCTCCCCCCACTCTGGAATAGAATCCCAATTCATGTAGACATAGCCCCTCGCTGACCCTCTTCAAGCGAAATCTGGAAGCGTGGATGGGAAATCGCAAATTCATCCCTGGGATCTCTTCTGTGTCCCTGCTAGACAGAGGCACAGTAAAATAATCTTAAAAGGGTACCTTCTGTGACCTATGTTACAGAGGCACAGTAGGTTAATCTAATATGGAGGCAGAAGCCAAATACACTCTGGCTAGGCTTATAAATGCCCCAGGGCAGATAGCCTAGTATCTACCTATGAACCTAAGAAATCCTTTTCTTAACTGAGGAGGAGGGACAGCTTCTATCACTATCTGAACAAGCAAATAATGGATGACTAACTGCCATCTATAGCCTTGACAGATTACTCTCAGAACCCATCTGTCTGAAATAATCTGTTGGTAAAGAGAGAAACAGACGTTCGGATTCTTTTGAAGGATTAATAGACTGCTAGGCTGGGAGGGGGAGGAAAGTCCCTCATACAGTTATTTAGACTTATTCAAATGTCCTTTGTTATGGGAGCTGGGCTCTTGTTCTTTTTGAAACCTCCCTGCCACTGCTTTTTAAACATTTGCTTATTAGCTGATTGCTGTGACTGTTTATTTTGCTTTTTTTAACTAGACAAGAGCACAGAATGGTAATCTTGGTGAAGGAAGGCTGAAAACTCTAAGAGATTCCTTAAATCAGCATCCCCTGCTCATTACACTTTTTAATGACCACTGCAGCAGAAGGTTTAAAAATTAATTCTGTATCCAAGGGGCAATTGAAAATGTCATTTTTGATATCCTTTGGAAGGCTTTGTGAAGCAGTCAGATAAACCTCTACATAACAGTGTCAGTGGCAGCAGCCCTGGAAGTGGTGTCAATAGAGTCATGTGCACATTTTTAACAAAGGCTACTGACTTGAGGAACAGCAGAAATCAAATTTCACAAAGTACATTTTTCCTCACAGGACAACCAATGCCAAAACATTCCTTATATTCTCACAAGTGGTCAGGATAAACTTCAACATAATGAGCCTAACAGTTGAGAACTCTAAAAACAACAGTCACAGAAGCATGCACTTTTTTCCTGGACTTATCAAAAGCTTATCCCTCTTTGTTAGGAGGGATTAGTATTAGTACAATGCTTAGCAACATCTTAAAGCTACACCTGTGTGTGTGTGTGTGTGTGTGTGTGTGTGTGTGTGTGTGTGTGTGTGTGTGTGTGTGTGTGTGTGTGTCAGCAAAATTGCAGGCTGTTACAAAAACATCCACCAAAGCAGAAAGAGCAGGAGGAATAGGTGTAAGTTTAGGAAATTCCAGTTTCAATAAATCATATTTTCTGAGGGACTGAGAAACATCACCCTTTTCTTCTTCTGAAACAACTGATTCATTCTGGAAATAGTGTCAAAGAAAGAGAATCATTCGCGGGAACTATCCGATGTGACACTCTCCTCAAAAACTGAATCAGAATTCTGTGCAGACTTTGCATTATCTGTACCTTCACATTCCTTTTGAAGTTCAAAAACTTTGAGTCTTTTCAGGAAAAGAAGCATCACTTTTAGCCATATAAGAAGTGTCAGGAGCCTTCACTAAATCCGGAGTTAAGCACAATAAATTATTTCTATCCAGTATCACTGATACAAGAGAAGACATATGTTTTGTTTACCTGAAGAAATAGACCCAGAATTGCCAGCAGTCACCTACC
>NC_056750.1:219310420-219484661 GCF_019279795.1 Protopterus annectens
GGGGAAGACAGGGGAGAAGTGACCTGAGCAGTGATGGCTATGTGATCAGATATTACCAAGGAAGATGGCACTGTAGAAGTGCTACAGTGGCTACTCATATTGCTTAGGACCAGGTACAGGATATTTCCATCTGTCATAGGAGTGTTGACAGGCTGATCCACGGCATTGCCATTGACAAATCCAAGGAATCTCTGTGCATTTATGTTCAGGTGGCATAGGTCATGCACACTTTGGTTGAGTATTTGAAGTCATCCAGGAGCAGGGTTGACAATTGAATCCTGACAGATTCCAGCAGGTCCCAATAGATGTGATGAGGGTTGGAGGCCTGTAGGTAGCTATGATTTGGGTAGGTGTTTTGTCAATTGCACTCGGGATGTCACCCATACATCATACTGTTTGGCCAGCCTGGCAGTGTGTATGTGTATGCTAAGGTTCAACACTCCACCTCCTGTGGCTTTGCAGGCCTCCATTTGAGGTCTAAATGTATGATGGGATGAGTAACATGGCAAGGCTGGTGTGCTCTCTACAGCCACAAAGCAGGTGTCGGTGAATGCACAAATGTCAACATCCAACAGGACATGGTACGCTTGCATTGACATGGGTTTCATGGTAAGACACCTAGCTCCTGTTAGAGTAAGACATCTGCACAAAGGCACATATTAGTGGTGGGCAAAGGCCAGTAAATAGTGTCACTTTATGACTCTAGCTGAAACACACTTAGTTGCCAGCAAAGATGGTGTCACATTCACAGGTTTACTCAGCAGGATATGACATCTGACAATCAAATGTATGCTGATATGTTATGACTTCAGTCTTTAATGGTTTGCCAGTGATGTGCCAGACAATGCACAACTGTCTGAGACATTGACTATAAATATGAGGCAGACATGCGGTCAGTCTGCAAAACTCTGGACACTTGTTAGGTAAGGGCTCAGTATATGACATACAGTCCAACACACACGTCTGCACCTGTTGTGTAGTATGCACATACCCTATATATGTCTCTTGCATTTGTAAGACAAGCATATGTATCAGAGTAGCATTCACAGTTGACATATGAATAATTATAACATCCCAGATAGCTGGCCTAGCAGTGTCATGCTCAGTATTGAACAACAGACACTCCAGTAGTAGTCATACATGACCTGACCTTTGCTGGGGTGACTCAGGGGCCAGAGATGTGATCCATGTCAATGCAAACAGGGCAAGCGGGAATGGCCAGAGGTACCAGACAGCAGCATGTGAGTCCAGTAGGTCTTGTTGCGGCCTAGTGTTTAATGTCCCTTTTGACATAATTCCATCCCCTCTTCTGCATTCCATTACAAGCTTACATGATTGACATACCTGTTATAGTGCTCAAGGGTTTCCTCACAACAATGCAAATGATTAGGTTTATGTAGTAGCAGTCTGTCTTTGTGTAGATGGTTTGAGACCTGTGTTGCATAGCCTGCAACTTGTCTTTTGTAGGTACTGCTCATGAGCAGGTGATGGCCTGTGGACCAAGCGGTGTCTCCCACTTGCTACTTGCATCCAGAGCAACTGTGTTGTCTTTCCATTTGCCAATGCCATAACAACACAGTGCTATATTTATGTCCTTCATGTGGGCCTTGTCCCTTTTATTTGTCTGTGTGGAGGACATTATGGAGGTGTGGTAGTAACATCTTGACAGACAGTACGTGGGAATACCTCTCAGGACAGGACATGTGGAGAAAGCTCAACAACATGGGGGACAAAGCTCCAGAATTGGGTACAGATTGTAAGTCAGTAGTGCTATTATACACATATAGGGTTGCTAGATTAACAGGGTTCATCTAGACATGCATTTTTTGTGTGACTTGATGTCTGACAGTGATATGTCTCTGACATACCTCTCAACTGTTCTCATGTCCACAGACTGCCCAGAGGTTTGCCTGTTATGTTTGGTCTGTTCCTCAGACGTCTGTTTTTCTGGAATCAGTAGGAATAATGTGAGGATTGCATTCAGGAGTAGTTGACATCCATTGGTGGTTCAGACATCATATCCTCTAGGGATGTTATGTTATGACAAAGCCTGTGACACCAGCAACTGTTTCAGTTTGTAACACCATTATGTGAGATATGTCCCACTTTCCGGCCCCCTGTCCCCGAAGTGTGTCATGATTTGTCCAGATGTCTTGCAGTAAGAGGTTCAGAGGTGTGTGATATCATTTTTTAGTGACTGCACTCCAGATATCATCCCATTGACGTAGCAGACTGATGGAAGTGGTATGAGGCAGTGGCCATGACTATGATCTCACACCCTGGACATTATGTGGGACTCTGTATATATGAGAGTTATGTATATCTGGCCATTGTGAACAGACTGCCAAGATTGTGTAGTAATGTTTTGTGTAGATGTTTGCTGGGATGAGTAGGGAGAGTGACAGATGTGAGTGTCATAGATCCTTTTTCTATCTGACTGTGCAGGCTACTATGTCAGCTGATGGTCAATCAGATGTGTATGTTTGTAGGGACAGACTGAGAAATGTCCAGTAACACCTCAGGATTCACAGTACACTGTGAGTTGGACCAGTATATGTCTGTGTGGTGTGTGTGACTGGCAATCAGGACATGTTTGCTCAAACAGTCGTTCTACTCTAGAGTTCATTTGGGGTACTGGTATGTTGCTGTGACTGTGGTACAAATGGTTGTGGGTGGACATTTGTGCACCACTATCTGCCTTTCCCTACAGTTCCATGCCTGTAGTGCATGATATATTTGGATGTACATGGGTAATTGCCCAGAGCTGATTTGGGGTAGTATAGTGTTGGCCTTACTGTGGTTCAGAAGGTGCTGGGTGACATGTTTGACAGCTGCTATGGGGTTTACCACTCTGACATATGACTGCAGTCATACCTCTGCACTGTCCAGATGTCTAGACACTGTCCAGATGTGTGGCTCATATGTTTGGTCTGTTGCCCATAACAGTTGCGGGTTTCTGAGAAATCACTAGAATGATGTAAGCATTGACATCAGTAATTAGTGACATTCATTTGTGTTTCAGACCTGGAATCTATCTGGAATTGTATGTCAAAGCAAACCATGCCACTCTAGCAGACTTCTACGTGTATGACAGCATATTTCAAAGATGTCTCTAGTGTTTCCCCTTTATCTCCCCACTTTGTCGAGCTTTTTGCAGATGTCTTGCAGTAAGAGGATGGCTCTATATATATATATATATATATATATATATATATATATATATATATATATATATATATATATATATATATATATATATATATATATATATATATATATATATATGTGTGTATATTGGTATCTATATGTACATATATATGTATATAAGAGTATTATGGATATATAATTCCCTCTTATGTTAAATGACTGTTGTGCATGATATGTTTGTAAAAACATTATACACTCCTAGGGCTCAGATGGTGTAGAGGTATGTTGCTGTGATTTGTAGAGCACAGAGTCCTGGGTTCCAAACTTGGAAGTGATGACTTTATTCCATTAATGTTAAATGACCAGAATGAATGATATGTTTGTAAAAGTATTACATATTCCCACAGCTCAGATGGTGTAGTGGTAAATTGCTGTGATTGTACTACACTGCATCCTGGCTTCAAAACTTGCAGGGCTGATTATTTTGTTGCCAGGCAGAACAAGGGCTGATGGAGATAGAGTGATTAATGCACTTTTCAGCAGTTGTAAGTGGGTTTGCATGGTTTTGCGTGGAGCTAAGCAATGCTAACAGACGGTTAAGCCCTGTTACCTTCATTTAGCACTTCTTACTACCACTTACACCCATGCTAATTTTCATTAAAGAAAAGAAAAAAGGGTGATAGTAAATTGGTGAAATGGGGGCAAAACATTAGGAAAACCAGCTAGGGTTGTACATCGGTTAGTACTAAGCTAACTGCCCTTGCGAGCCATTTTAAGCCTAGCCAATTATCCCTTGTGAGACTCAAACCCCGCACCTTGTGTTTGTAAGGTAAACATCTTAAACATTAGGCCACCCTCCCATCAGATGCAAGGTAGGACCATAGCTCTACATTTCTTCTGCAGCAACAGTTGTGAATAATGTATAGAATTTGGACTTTACAGCCTCACATCCTATGGGGAGAGGTGTTGGTGACAGACATTTGCAAAACAATCTGTGGGTTGATTGATTAGTTTCACTGTACATGGGAACAAAATGTAGAGTTATGTATGGGGCAATGTATTTTGCAGGACAGATGCCCTTTTTTTTAGGTGAGAATGGGATATTGGGGAAGGGCTGTAAATATGTTTGGGGAGGTAGGTTGGGTAGGATAGGTTGCATTTGCAGACAGACAAGGCAGCAGACAGGGGCAGTATATGACACATGAGGGGAGTAAACACCTTTGACCAGGAGGGTGGTTGGGAATCCGAAGCCCATGCACCCTCAAATGGATACAGTGGAACTGAGGTCCCCACCCATGGGCAGTCACCTTTGCTCCTTCACGGCCCAGAATGTGGATGTGCTGGGGGCTGG
Organism: Protopterus annectens; assembly: GCF_019279795.1. NCBI lineage: Eukaryota > Metazoa > Chordata > Ceratodontiformes > Protopteridae > Protopterus > Protopterus annectens. The sequence goes on from NC_056750.1 coordinate 219,314,919, forward strand.
ACAGGAGGGGGCAGCCTGCCCCTCGAGGTGTGCCAGGCAGCCCTCAATCTAGCACAGCTGCCCACCCAACACTGCTCGGATGGTGTTGAGCTCCAAACCCCAGAACTGACTACAGGTGACAGGTACCTGTCCGTGCCCAATCCTGGGGGGATGGGCACCATCCCCTGAGGTGGTTCCACCCGAAGGTGGTGCAGGACCAAAGGAAGAGGAAGCCCCGGGTTGGGTCTCAGATGTGCTGGGGCCCAGTGCCACAGCCAGATGAGGTGGGACAGGCAGATCTACCGGGATCTGCCTTTCCAAATATGCTATGGTTTGAGGTTTTACAGAATATGTTGGTTAGTCATGCACAACACATTTCAAGATTAGTTATAACAGCATGCATGGGTGCTCCAATTAACCCCATAAAACAGATTTGAAACAGTTGCATAGCAAACAGAATACAGGTATAAATGGAACAACAGTATGCCTCGTAACAGCATGCCAGTAACTTTGGTGGCAACAGGCCACCAACAATGATATTTGAACAAGTTATGTTAACATGCAACCAATCAAATATATGAACAATAATAGAACACAAGTTCCAACATTAGCTTTGGATAACAACATATCCATAGTATATGAATAATAATTATTGATGCAGATGAAGTGGGGAGAGACAAAATGTCCATTAACAACTGTTCATGCTTCTATTTTCCACAACAGTACTGCTTAATACTCTATGGGTCTCCCCTCACTTTACATCTACCTATGGCCCATAGCTTCAGTAGCACAAACATATCTATTAAATTGTCAATCTGGAATGGTGTGGGGTAAACCGTGACATCTCTGGGTACATGATTAGAGGGGACTCGTACATGTCAGGGTTACATATCTGGCACAAGAGGGGTACCCTTAACTGCTGTTATGTGAGTGTGCTACTGGCATACTTCAACTGGTTTCCTATCTGTATGCAGGGTTATTGGCAGCAGTGACTACTAGCCATGACAGCGTGACACTTGTGAGACATGTATCAGAAAGTGTGCATGTTGTATGTACCTATCCTGCTGTCATTTGCAGGCATGTGGTGGGACAGTTGAACAGTTGTACACGGTTTATTAATATATCTTCATACAGCTACTACCAACATTTTCTTACCTGTAAAACCTGGGGAGAAAAATATCTGTTAAGACTACTTGACTGTTTTACATTTATTCCTGATTCCTTGTGTATAGATATACACACATCTTAGTACCACTCCCTGGATTCGAACTGTGTCTGGGTGTGCGAAATTAACAACTAAGCTATTTCTCATCACTCTGAGCTACTGGGGAACTGCTGTTTCTTATTTCACTAGTTTCTGCCTAATAGTCTCTTGGTTACACAGTCTGAACTTGTAATCCTGTGATGCATGCATTACAGATAGTGTACTGTGCATTAATCCTTTGGCTTATTGCAATCTGGAAAGCAAAGGTTAACACAAGGCAATGTTGCATGGAACACACTTTGATACCTTACACATTACTATTCAGAGTTCAGAACTTAGTGCAGTATATATTTCACATTTCATTTATATCTTGTTTTACAGCTCCACCATCTACAGTTTTTCTTAACAGCTGGTTCACAAAAAAACCTCGCTGTCACAGCCATATTTGCTGTAAAGAACCTGTATACATTCTATATGTCTAAAACAATATACCAGAGTAAACACAAAGGTTTCTGTTACAGTTGTTTATTTCAGATCAATCTTAGTCAGACATAATTTATATATTCAGTTAACACAGTAACAGTATACATATGTACTCCTTCTTAATTATTTGCACAAAATACTGTAAAATAGAATTTTACTCACCAGCCTGTCAGTGCAACCTCAGCAGTCTGTCGGCATGGGCTTTGATGTTACTAGCCCTCTCTGCTGCAGCTGTAGGGGAGAAAAACAAACATTATGCATACCTGTCTATCACATCCTCAGGCTATAGTCTGGTACATGTATACCTGTGATACTTACAAATTGCTAGAGCATGGCTGTCCCTGGGATCTCGTATCCACTGTTTCAAGAGTGCCCCCTTCCTCTGCTTTAAGTCAGCATAGTGGTGCCAGACCTGCTCACCAGTTCGGGGGATGCCAATAGCACTGGTGAGATCACAAGTGAGATGGTCCCAGGCCTCCACTTTATGCTGGGAACCCTGGTACTAGCCCTGCAGTAGTCTCTTGTCATGGTTACTTACAAGGATTCCAGACATGACCTTGGACTCCACAATGCCCCAGCACTGTGCCCTAAAGTGTAAACCCTCACATACACCAGCCATGGTTCCTGCACAGGTTGAACTATAACAGGTACTGGCTGTGTTCCCGTCTGTATGGTTTAAATAAGGCCATAATCCCACCATTTACTGTAATTGGTCGATTCAAAACTACTGAGCACAGCTTAGCAATGCAAAAACCTGCTAAGCTGGGTTGAACAGTGCTTAAAGGAGTAATTGATGAGCATTGCTTAACAGTGTGCACATCCATTTAGCTGAGCTGACTGCTGCTTAGGATTCACATTTAAGCAATGCTTACACTGGCTAAACATAGCTGAGCACTGCTAACCATTGCTCACTTTTCATTTGTTTTTAAATATCAGGATAATAACTTAATTTATCATTACTGACTTATTGGTAAGTGTATATGATTCACTTTACATGACGCCCATCTATGTGCTTTCATTACATTACACTGTATGGAACACTTGTGTGTACATTGGTGACTTCACATGTTATATGTGCTCACACTTACATTTTAGACAGGCTACACTACCTGGTTGACAAATATCAATTACTACATCATTAAAAAAATGTTAACACTGCTTTCTTGTCTAAAAATGAATTGCTTCTTTTGGTACTCAAACTGTGAGCACCTGCATAGAAAGCTGGGAGTCTAACCACTACACTATCCCAGCATTAAAACTTTAGCTGTATATTTTTATTAATCTCCTCTGGGGTGTTTAAATAATGCTGGGCAGAGGGCCATAACATGCACACCTGCCCAGCTATGCTTAAACATACCTTAGTATGGAAAATTAGGAGGTCGACAGGTATGTGAGGCAGGCATCTGAGCAATCTGCAGACACCTGTACAGTTGAGGGCTTTGCCCGTACAGCACTTTCACATGGCAGACACTTGTGTTTCAGTCTTCATACCCTGCAGGAAGTCTGTTCTATTATAAACCTTTTATTATGTCAGCTTTTAGCTTTGTCAGTGCACTTTTTAAAATGTGTCCCTATTTATGTGCCTTTGTCCTCCCATTATTTATAGCTTTGTAAAGTGCTCTTGCTCTAGGAGGTTAAGGGGTACATGAGGCAGGCATCTGGGTATTCTACAGAAACCTGTACAGTTGAGGGCTATGCATATCTCTTAACTGTACAGATTTTTGCAGAATGTCCAGATTTTTGTCTCATATTTTTGGCCTGTTTTTGACCATATGATAGTTTTCTGGCAAGTCATTGAGGACTACAGTCAGGAAATAATGGCATACATTTGAGTTTCAGACTTCTATCCTTCAGAAGATTTATGCTAATGCATAACCTGTTTGTTATTAACTTTCTAAATTTGTAAGAGCAATATATAAAGAGTGTCCCTATTTTTAGGGCTTTGTCCCCCCTTTATTTGTGCCTTTGTCCAGATTTCTTGCTTTAACAGGTTGTGAGGTATGGGACTATGACCATACGGCACTTTTGCAATGCAGGGGGTGTGTGACAGAACCTGTCACACACCCGCTGCATTGCTTTCTTGCTCTGCTCTGTATTTCAGTGTCCATGGACACTAAAATAGTCATTTATTTCATTTCATTCTCCGCAGATACTGAAATACTGGCATAATATTAGAGAAGTTCTGTAATATTATGCCAAACTACTTTTAGAACGTGCCATACGGCACTTTCTGAGTTCAGGGGGTGTGTTAACTGTGCGAGCACTAATGGAACATGCCCCCTGCACTCGTTCACTGTTTGTGTCTGTACAGCCCTTATCACTAGTGTGCCTTCATGAGTATGCAAGTTGCACTGCTGCTAGGGCTATGCGGAAATGTACATGGTTCACTCCATGCAGGAATAGCACTATTCCAGTATGGAGTTTATTGAATCCAAGGGACTGTCTACCTGGTCTCAATGAAAGTGTGACAATAAAGTCAGTTCTGAAAGATAAACAAAATAAAATTAAATATTTTTGATCACAGATAGATATGAACGTTTTTAAAAGTTTTAGTATATTATTTTTATTTATGTTATATACAGATTTTTGTATTTTTAGTATTCCTTGTGTGTGTAATGTATTTATGTGTTAGCCCCTTTATGTGTGTTACTTCTTTAAAGGTGCAGTCATATGATCTTTTCCTATTCGTATTTAGATCATCTGTTTTAAATCAGCTGACTATTTGCCTGAAGAAGCCTGTATTGGTAAGAGTCTTGTACTATCAAGATTTACTAAATTTTCTGCTGTTTAAGTATTGAGTGTCATGGTGCCAGTTTACTTTGCATTTTGTTTTATTTTATCTTGTATAAGGGTGTACATCAACATGCATCCATCTGAGTTGAGGGGGGCAGCACCCGATGCATGCATGAACAGACACATCCTCACTCTCCTCATCTGTGAGGTAGACCAACATGTCATCTTGGACCTTTTCTAAATGGACAATAACAATATCCCAGCTGTGTGCAACAGACCTATGCAATTTGTTAATGCTACATCATGTCTGTTACATCTGTTAGATATCCTCAAAGAGGTAGTGAGGGCAGACATGATGACAACACTTTCATCCTTTTAAACCTGCAAGTCCAAGACATTTGAGACAAATCCGCACTGAGGTATTCACTCAACACTGTCAGATGTGGCCCTAAGAACCATATCACAAAGATGGTAGACCAGTGGATCACATGTGTGTCATCTAAATATGTTGAACTGTGTGAAGTGACCAATATCTCAAGTCCAATGATCACATTCATACATCAAGGCTGCCTGCTAGGCCCTTTCCTGTCCATTATTTAAGTCAAAGATGTCACAAATGACATACATATCCTGTGTCCAAACACCTGTCTGAGGGACTACAGATTGTGGGCAATCATTGACTACAACTGTGATATTACTAAAATACAGACTGTATCAACACAAATCAAAGATTGCTACTACAGTCATGACAACACCTGCAATGAAACAAAAGCATGGGGGATTTGTTACGTCATGAAAACAAACGCACAACCCAAGGATAATGTAGACTTCACAGCCTATAATCAGAAAAATAGTTATGTGACCTTTGTCCTGGAGGAGATGATGTGTGGAACATCCACCAGCATGTGGCCACTGTGATGACTACTCCTTTGTATGTAACACAAATACTGAGTACATGAAGGACACCTACATCTCAGGCCATAACACCTCTGTAACTCACAGCCTTTATTACCCCAATAACTGAGTAGAATGCACCCTTCTTCATGTACCTCCCAACACATCTTCCAGTCATGTGCAACTGAAATGTACCACCTTTGCCACAGTAAGCTGTCACACAACTTATTGGCCATACATAGGTATTCATTTTGTTGCACAAACATTAATAGTGAAAACCCCTATCAATTTGTAGCACCAGATGCATGTGTGATACCTGTTCCAGTGATGCACACAATGCATAGATAGCTGTTTGACAACATTGATGGCATGGGTAACATTCGTGACATTGTGGCTTGTGCCATATATATATATATATATATATATATATATATATATATATATATATATATATATATATATATATATATTTATATGGGAGCACTTTACATGCTCAAATTACTGAAAGCTCGAATTGCATATGGTCGAGACCATATGCTCAAGCTTTCAGTAAATCAAATGTGTAAAGTTGAAAATGTTGAAACACCGGTACCTAGTAGGAAGGTAGCTGGAATAAAGAAGCTGGAGTTTTCATTTTGTTTTTACTGATTGGTTTGCTAGAGTTTTCATTTTGTTTTTACTGATTGGTAGCTTCTTTATTCCAGCTACCTTCCTACTGGGCAGCTTCTTTATTACAGCTACCTTCCTACTGGGCACCTGTGTTTCAACATTTTCAACTTCTGGGCTGGTTTAGATTTATTTGTTTGCCGAATGTGTAAAGTGTTAAAAAAATAACACTTTACTTACCTTAAAACATTACTTGGACACAGAGGCAAGGACACCAATACGCTCTGTGTGTAAGTAATGTTTTCATTTTTTTTTTTACGATGTTGACAGGAAACAGGAAATCTCCCGTTTTGTGCTTCCGCATAGAGCGTGAAATGGGAGATTTCCCTTTTCCCCACTGTAGCGCGATCTCAGAGTTGGTATTTTCAAGTAGGGGTGTGGGGGCACATCCCCCTACATGGGGGGTGCAAGGGGGTGAAGCCCCCCTGCAAAAGTGATGTTTGACTTTTTTGGGGGGTTTTTTTACGTTTCATTTTAGGAGTTCGAATTTTTGAAAATCAAACTTATGGTCTCGACCATATGAAGTTCGGGTTTTTATATATATATATATATATATATATATATATATATATATATATATATATATAAATATATATATATATAGATATAGATATATATATATATATATATATATATATATATATATATATATATATATACATATACATACATATATGACATGCCTACCAGTCATAAATAACAGAGAAAACGAACATTCAAGTCCAAGGAATTGCCAGGAGCCTTGCGTATATAATTCTCTTTATTTGAACAATATACCAAACAGTTCGTGAGCTTTCATCTGACTACAGAGATTTCATCAGAACAGTGTTAGTTGACTAAAGCTGCCTTATATACCTTTCTACCCGCCCTAATTGATCAATTAACTAATTAAAATGCAAGTGTTAAAGGAACACAACTGAATTCTAAAAACTAAAAAGTAAATGCTGCTCCATCCCTATATAAAAACATAGTTTTGGCTGTAACAATCTAATACCATACAAATTCCAGACAATAATCAATACAATATATACAAAACACTATAAACACAACATTAAATAGATATAATACATTCCTATATGATATAAACCAAATATATATATCTATTAAAACACTATAAAATGCAATATATAATGCCCTTGTATATAAAAAAAACCCACGTCATGGTTATAATCATAAAATTTTTTTGTATTAAGTTTTTCCCAGGGGTTTAGTAGGTATCACCTCGTTGAGTCCTGGAGGTGAGGCTGCATTCAGCCTTATCTGCCATTTTATCTCCTTTTCTCCTACAATTGCTTTTATGTTGCCACCCCTAGGGTTGGGAGATACAACCTCTAAAATTGCAAATTTAAACCCCTGACATGCAGGGCTGCTAAGAAGATGACGAGAGAGAGCATTGTTGGTATCCCTTTTTCTAATACAGTAAGTGTGGTCATAGATTCTGTCCCTCAATCGTTGGTCCGTCTTCCCGACGTAAAAACTACTGCATGAGCAGCACTTTGCCAGATATACCAGATGTTGAGACTGGCAATTACCATAGCTGAAAAAAATTTTGCTATGAATGCTATTGCTCAAAAGTATTGTTGTTTCCACCATAATATACCCACAGTAATTGCACTGACCACACTTTCTAGTGCCTTTCTTATTATATGCCCTACTCTTATAATTTTGTGTTTTAACCTCAATGATCTTTTTCAAATTCATGCCTGTCTTAGAAACGAAGTAAGGACAGTTAGAAATTTTATCCTTTATCCCCTCGTCACTTGTCAATATATTCCAGTTGTTTGAAATTATGTCCTTGACATCCTTCGTATAATCCCCTTGTTTTAAAATGCAAGCCCTGGTATAAGGTTTTTCACCCTGTATGGCATTTTCATTTGTGGTATTATTTTGGCTGGCAGACTTGGCGACCAGCCCAGTACCTAATAATGAGGGATATTTATTTCCCCATTCACTAGCCACATAATGTATAATGTCCTCAATCGTACTATTGGGGTGTACCCCTTGTCCCTGAATAAATTACCTATAAATTGCAATTCATTTAACATGTTATCCACATTGGACGACATACGTGCCGCTCTAATGCACTGTCCCTTGACAATGCTGCGTTTCGATGAATACGCATGTGCGCTCCCAAAATGCAAATAAGCATTGCTGAAAGTCTCCTTTCTATATACTTTTGACTGAAAGGAATGACCATCAGAATAAACATAGACATCTAGATAGTTAATACCCTCCTTGCAACATTGATGTGTAAACTGTAAAAAGCTTGTGGTCTGGTTCAAATAATCAATAAAACTTTTTAGTGTAGCTTCGTCACCTTCCCATAACATAAAGATGTCATCCAGGTATCGGACAAAACACCTGATGTAATTCATCCAATGTCGTCCAATGTGGATAACATGTTAAATGAATTGCAATTTATAGGTAATTTATTCAGGGACAAGGGGTACCCCAATAGTATGATTGAGGACATTATACATTATGTGGCTAGTGAATGGGGAAATAAATATCCCTCATTATTAGGTACTGGGCTGGTCGCCAAGTCTGCCAGCCAAAATAATACCACAAATGAAAATGCCATACAGGGTGAAAAACCTTATACCAGGGCTTGCATTTTTAAAACAAGGGGATTATACGAAGGATGTCAAGGACATAATTTCCAACAACTGGAATATATTGACAAGTGACGAGGGGATAAAGGATAAAATTTCTAACTGTCCTTACTTCGTTTCTAAGACAGGCATGAATTTGAAAAAGATCATTGAGGTTAAAACACAAAATTATAAGAGTAGGGCATATAATAAGAAAGGCACTAGAAAGTGTGGTCATTGCAATTACTGTGGGTATATTATGGAGGAAACAACAATACTTTTGAGCCATAGCATTCATAGCAAAATTTTTTTCAGCTATGGTAATTGCCAGTCTCAACATCTGGTATATCTGGCAAAGTGCTGCTCATGCAGTAGTTTTTACGTCGGGAAGACGGACCGACGATTGAGGGACAGAATCTATGACCACACTTACTGTATTAGAAAAGGGATACCAACAATGCCCTCTCGTCATCTTCTTAGCAGCCCTGCATGTCAGGGGTTTAAATTTGCAATTTTAGAGGTTGTATCTCCCAACCCTAGGGGTGGCAACATAAAAGCAATTGTAGGAGAAAAGGAGATAAAATGGCAGATAAGGCTGAATGCAGCCTCACCTCCAGGACTCAACGAGGTGATACCTACTAAATCCCTGGTAAAACTTAATACAAAAAAATTTTATGATTATAACCATGACGTGGGTTTTTTATATACAAGGGCATTATATATTGCATTTTATAGTGTTTTAATAGATATATATATTTGGTTTATATCATATAGGAATGTATTATATCTATTTAATGTTGTGTTTATAGTGTTTTGTATATATTGTATTGATTATTGTCTGGAATTTGTATGGTATTAGATTGTTACAGCCAAAACTATGTTTTTATATAGGGATGGAGCAGCATTTACTTTTTAGTTTTTAGAATTCAGTTGTGTTCCTTTAACACTTGCATTTTAATTAGTTAATTGATCAATTAGGGTGGGTAGAAAGGTATATAAGGCAGCTATAGTCAACTAACACTGTTCTGATGAAATCTCTGTAGTCAGATGAAAGCGCTCAATGAACTGTTTGGTATATTGTTCAAATAAAGAGAATTATATACGCAAGGCTCCTGGCAATTCCTTGGACTTGAATGTTCGTTTTCTCTGTTATTTGTGGTTGAGGTCTGAGGTTTACTTTCACTAATGCCTACCAGTCAGTTAGCCTGTATTGATCATAATGGTATAGCAGTGTCCATCCTAACACCACCAGCAGATGTTACAGTGTCAGGACAGTGTGTGCGATTACCCTGATAGAGTGCTGACTTGTTATGATAGCTGTAAAAGTGCGTTTTTGCAGAACCATCTCTGATCACTCAGAATCACATATGTTATGTCAGAGACATGGGATTACTGGTGGTATTATTTTGATATTGTCCATGATTGTGCGTGCTTCTTTCACTGCTGTCTATGAGCCTTTACCTATGTCCCACTTGTTGGAGACCTCTGCTGAGATTACACTCATATTCAGGCAAATCAGTTTGCACAGTTTCACAATATGCAACCTACCACAATTGTATATAACATCCCTGATAGATGTCACAGGTTCATACTAGGCTAACTACCCTTGTGGGCCATTTCAAGCCTAGCCAATTACCCCATGTGAGAATCAAAACCCTGCACCTTGTGTCTGTAAGGTAAACACCTTAACCATTATGTCATCTTCCCACCCATGTCTTATGCATTGTTCATGTAAGGATGCTTATCTCACAGAGATCTTCTACATTGTTATGTCACCTTGTGTGATGGTTGCATAATATACATTTTCACTGTGCAGTCCATACTATACCATATTGATATGTGATTGGTGCTCCTTCTGCAGCTGTCTTCCATTGACATGCCCTTATCTGCTGTACATTAGGTTGTTTCACCCGTCCTCTTTCCCTGTGTTCATTCCTACAATTCATCTTTGTGTCCCTATTCAATACACACTTCCCCTGAGTGTTTATTTTACATGGCAGTCCATGCACCCTTACTGATCATTTACACAGCTTTTAAACAGAATGCCTGGAATGGGATTTCACAATACTCTACACTGTATACATAGTCCTGTATAGTGTTTGGACCATATATATAACTACCCTAGTGATCATTGTGGCATTCTGTGCAATCCTGTTAATCTATTGTGCTCTGAGGTAAACAGGTTTGCTATCTGTGTTGCTTTACATTTCTTCCTGGCCAGCAACACTGTTGCCAACCATGAAACCATGACTGTTTATGTTTAAATGTGGTGCGTGGCATGAATATGTAATTAGCGCTGCTGCTCACCATGAATTATCACTCACACACAGAGTTTACTGAATCCCAGGGTTTGTTTTCACTCATGTGATTTATGTCAGCACTCCACATAGGTAGTTACACATTGCTGAATCTAGCAGTCTACAGAACTGTCAGACTGTTTCAAAGTAGTGTCTTTACTCTGCCTTAACTCTTTTTGTCCTTTCCATTTGCATGGAGTTTGGCATCACACACCAGTGCCAAGCAGCGGTGAATGGTTGTTCATGTCCTTTATTATTTATTTATTTTATTTGCATTTGTTTAACAGGATGGTCCACTGGGCCAAAAAGTGCCCATTTTCTGTGGAGGTCCAGGGAGAAAATTCCCCCAGTGATTTATACAAACAACAAGAAATATGTCATGTACAACAAGAGATGACAATAACATAGGTTATTGACAATATAAACATCGGCAATGAGGCAATACATCCAGGTATAAGACTCCCTATTTATACCATCAGTATAAGTAATAGTAGCGAAAGATTATTACTCAGGAAATAGGAAGGATTAAGGAGGCATGTAGGATGGAGAAGGAGTGACATGGAGGTGCTAGTGGGAGAAGAGGAAGAGGTCAAGATGAGGAGTGGGAGAAAGAAAGAGTTCATTATGGAGTGTGAGGAACTGGCACATGAGCATAGCCACTGTGTGGACAGGTGTTGTTTTAAGGATTTTTTGAAGAGAGATGTGCTGCTGGTGGATCTTAGAGCTTGTGAGAGAGAGTTCCATAATTTGGCAGTGGAGAAGGAGTGGAGCATTTGGCCAGCAGAGAGGGTTGGTTTGCTAATTTGCAAGAGCATTTGATTCTCTGAGTGGAGGGGTCTGTTAGAGTTATAGGGTTTAAATATACATGAAAGGGCAGGGCAGCTGGTAGGGTTGAATATTAGTTTATGAGCTGTTGTTAGTTGTATGTATGTGAGATGATGGGGAAGTTCTAGTCAGTTTAGTAGGTGGAGTGAGTCACAGTGGTGGGATGATTTTTTTTTTTATTTGTGACAAATTTCGCAATTTTGTTACAGCAAGTATTTAGCTTGGCATTTAGACTGGCGTATATGTTATTAAAGAGCAGAGCATTGTCGAGAAGAGATGGGAGCAGGAAGCAGTAGGCAAGTGACAGTTTTGAGGGCAAGGTGAGGAATGTTTTGTGGTGATATAGCATGCCCAATTGTTGGTGAGCTTTTTTTATATTGTTATGAATATGCAAGTTTAAGGATAGGTGTTCATCTATAGTGACTCCTAATAGCTTGGTATGTGTGACAACCTCAATAGCAGTGTTATCCTGGGAGAGTATGGAGAAAGTCTTTAATTATAGTAGTGGTTTTCTTGGGGGTGAATAGCATAAGTTTGTTTTTTTTAGGGTTTAGGGCAAGATGGTTGTTAGTCATCCATACTTCAGTGGAGGTGAGTGCTGACTGGGTGAGTTTTAGGAGTTCAGGAGGAGAGTTGGCACTGCAGATGATTATAGAGTCATCTGCATACTGAATGACTGTGCCTTGAGAGAGAGTAGAGTGAAAGTCGTTCATGAAAATGCTGAATAACAGAGGCCCTAGGATGGATCCCTGGGGTACACCAGTAGTAGTACTGAGGAATGGAGAGAAAGAGAGAGTGTAGCCATTTTGAGCTTGTTGTCTGCCTGTGAGGTAGTTGGAAAATCAGAGAAAGGTGGAGGGGGACATTCCTAATTTGGTGAGTTTACTAAGGAGAAGTGAGTGGGATATAGTATCAAAGGCTTTGAAACTGTCTGGTGGGTTTTTTGAACCCAGCTACACTAGCTGGGTTATCTTCATGCTATGGTATATAAGCATGCAGCACTATAGCAACACATAGTTAAAGCAGAGTTCTGTACACTGTCAGATGTAACAAATATTTTTTTACCCATATCTTCAAGAGCTTAAGTCCAGATGCTTCTCACATCATTTCTTGATGTGATGTTATATGTCTATGCTATGTTTAATCATCCATATCGTAACATTTGCCACAGTTATGCGTTGTCGTGGAGCTATATTGGATAATGGCCAAAATAAATTATTTGCATTGATGTCCAACCCCACAAATATCACTTATTTATCCATCAAGCTTGTGGGAACATAACAACATTTCCAATAACAACACTTTATTATTAATGCTCCTAGCTTGTCATGAACCTGTTGTCCCTCTCCTAAACCTTCTTTACCCCGACATCATTCACTTCATGCCTCACAGCATTGCAGCTTAATAATGAGAACAGACCAAAAACATGTCCATGATCATTCCATTACAATAAACTTGTTATGACTATGTCTAGCTGTTGTATTCATCCCTTCACTCCTACCCCTCTTTACGTGTGTGCATCTATTAGGCTGATGGATGTACTGGTCATCTCATGGTTTCTGCACACTGACATGACTCTTCTGTTGGATAATACTAACATGTTACATTAAATCAGTAGGTTATCTGTGGACATATTGTGTGCAAGGTTTCAAAATCTGCTGTAGGATTCCCCTTTTGTAATGTTCAGGTGATGATGGATGGAATGTTCATCTAATGTGATATGGAAACTATCCTTACTGCACACACTTTTCAGGATTTCTAGCCCTACACAAATAGTTAGCATATTTTCTGAATCACAAGAATCACAATAATAATTTCAAAATATGCACCACCCCTTGTCATTTCTACAATGCTGCAGACACAATTAACTTGTGATTTGCAATGAGGCTGAGAAAACAGCTACTAGATGTACAACTGTATTGAGGTGGTCATTACTGATAACATCTGGGAAGACATACTTTAGTGTAGTCAGTGATAGTCACTTTTGCAGTCCTGATCACATTAACATAGCTAATAACAACCTGACTCCTTTTGCAAAAAAGTCAGAAAAGAATAATGTGGATTTGAGCCCTGGGTCACCTGTCCTCTGATCAGAAGCTCACCACTTTTAAACACTGTATCACAGAGAAAGCTAGACAGCAGGTCTATTTTCCACACTTAGTACTCTCCAAAGTGTTGAGAGTCAAGCATCATTGTTGAGTTTGTTTGCATGAAAGAAGGCACACTACATTAAATGTTTCATTATTTTTACTAAGCAGGGAACTGTGTTTGCTGATTGCTTAACATCGTGCAAATGAGGACAGCAATGGCAACAGCTATTATGTAACCAACATTTCAAAGATAAACTAGAGCATGACCATCACAGTAGCTGCCCGAGATTTCTCCCATAACATATCTTGCAATCTGCTTCACAAATCCAAGCTGAATTCATGAAATATGAATCATGCATGCACTAACACTTTGGTATAGTCCACACAAATCAGTTTCTTGGTGATGCACTTTGTGCGGCAGTGTTTCCATTACATAGAAAGGCATTCATAAAGACAAGAGAAGAGCAGTGACATGTATGTTTGAGTGAACACATACTTTCTGATACTCATGTGTGCCCTGCAGTAATGCACTTGCAAATGGTATAACAGTACTTGGGCCATTGTCAAGCAGCCTACACAAATATAGAGCATAACTGTATTGTTACATTTGGTATGTTTATCCTGACACTGTATATCGGTCATCCATGATCATGTTATATTGATATTGTCAGTAAATTCTATTAATGTGTTCCACACTTCATCAGAATATGAAGATACATAACTCCATCCTTTCCATCCTTGCAGCAGTGGTCTTTCTAAAGTGCGTGTGTGAGTGTATGTATGTGTGTGTGTGTGTGTGTGTGTGTGTGTGTGTGTGTGTGTGTGTGTGTGTGTGTGTGTGTGTGTGTGTTTGTGTGTGTGTGTGTTTGTGTGTGCGCGCGCATGTGTGTGTCTTCTAAATAACATCCTGCGAAGCAGATACAGCAATGGCTCAGTTCTGCAATATGCATTCATGACAGCTTATTTCACCTAGGTTACCAGGATGTATTTAAATATATTTTGCAAGTTGCAATCACACAATCGTATCACAAGTCCTGGCTTTGCACACAAGTCTCATAACAGTTTATGTTATCTGTGACACTTTGATGATGTCATCCTCTATAAAGTGCACTGTGACAGTGACAAAATCAGACTTTTTCCAAGTGTTACGTACTGTGTTCTCTACATACATAAATACATACACATATTTCAAGCAAGGGTATAAATGCCCTTCTAGCTTGCCAATATGCCAAAACACTTGTTCCCAAAATAAGTGTCCAGGGTGTTCTTAAAAATATCTAAACTAGTGCTTACTTTAATGCAATTTGGTAGTCTGTTCCATCTACTGGCTACTCTGTCAGAGAACCAATTAGTACACTTCTCATTGCTATAGAATCTTCTACACAGGTTATCTGATGATTTTCTCATACTTTTTGATAACCCCAAACATTCCCAGAGGTAGTTGTCCCTAAATGTCCTATATACCTGAATAAGATCTCCTCTTAGATATCTGTAAGAGAGACTGTACAAGTTCAAATAATTTAGTCTATCATAATAACTTAGATTTTCACATCCATGAATGCCCTTGGTATATTTTTGTTGTACTTTTTCCAGTTTACTCATGCTTGTCTTCTTATAGGGTTTCCATATTGTTATTCCATACTCAAGTTTGGGTCTAATGTAACTAACAATGACTTCATTATTTTTAATTTTCTAGACTTTATACATCTTTTTATACAGCCTATAATTCTATAACTATCATTAACCAATTGATTGATATGATTAGAAAAACTCATAGCTGAATCTATCCATATAACCAGGTCCTTAAATGAGTCTACCGTTTCAATCACTGTGTGTTGTATTAAATATTCACTTTTCAGTTTATGTCTCTCTAATCTCATATGCATAGTTTTTGATATATTTATCAGCATATTATTCTCCTGTGCCCAAATGGTCAATGTAGTCAAGTTATAATCAGTTTACCTAATTTCAGGTCATCTGTGTATAAACTGTAGAACACCTCAGATGAAGAAGTTAGGTCTGAAAGATACAATCTAAACAAGAAAGGGCCTAGGACCCAGCCCTGTGGGACACCCTGACTGTAACCAAGGATTTCACCTGTCCTGATACTTGCCATGTCCTATTTGTAAGTCATGCAGCTATCCATCTTATCAAGAGTACATCAATACCTAGCTGTACTAATTTATTGATCAGTATTTTGTGTATTACCCTGTCAAATGCTGAAGTAAAGTCTATATAAATTATATCACAACACAATTTTTCATTCATAGCTGTTATTATATTGTTATATAACATCATGTTACAGGTGGTAATAGATCTATTTTGAACATATGCATGCTGATATATAGTTTCTAGTCCCAACCTATCCAATTCTGACAATAACATATCCAATATTACCTTATCCATTAATTTTCCACAACATGAAAGTAGCCTTAAGGGTCTGTACGAGTCTGGGTTTGTCCTACTCCAGTTTCCTTTAAAGACAGGTTTAATAAGTGCATGTTTCTAATCTTGAGGAATCTCCCCATATTTATATGACCTAGTGGATAATAGATATAATGGTATTGTAAGTTCTTGCTGAAGTCTTCTCAGGCCATTGTTATTAATTTTGTCTTCTACCTGCACTTTTTTTGGATCCAATTTGTGCAGTTCTTTTTTTGATATAATCTAATTTGATTCCAGTATCTGGGATTTCTTGGATGTCACTAGGACAACTTATCACCCTGTTTGTGGAGCCAAAATGCTTTGCATAAGATTTTGTAAATATATCTATAATCTGTTGTGTCTGAGAATAAATTTTAGAATCTGCTCACTATTTATCGATTTGTGTCTCTTTACTCCTTCCACATCTTATGTATCTATAAAAAGGTTTCCTATTATGCTCAAAATCTTTATATAAATTTTCTTCAGTTTTTTCTTGATCTTGTCTCACACTATGCTTATTCTGTTTGTCCAGCTTGTTTATTTCAGTTTTCAAAGTTGTAGTTTGACCTCTCTTCCATTTCTTATATTTTTGTCTTTAACCTTAATCAGATATTTTGTTCTTATGGAAATATAGCCCCCTGATTTTGTATGCTTAGATCCTGATGTTAAACATTTTTTTTTTCTTTTTGCACTCAAACAATTTCTCTTTCAAAACTTTCCACATTCCATCTGCAGTTTTCCCACTGAACAGCTCACTCCAGTTAGTTTTACATAGTGACTGTTTTGCTCCCATATAATCTGTAATTAACCTGCTGTGCATTGGTTTAGATTTCAGTTTGGCAGAATTATCTAGCAACAAATTAAGCTTAATAATCCCGTGATCATTGCACATCAATAGTGGTAAAACTTGACTTGGAGTTACAGTAACTTCTTTGGGAACATAAACTATATTTAGTATGTTCTGACCCCTGGTAGGTTTTTTACAATCTGAAGCAATTGTTGTTCCTAAATATACTCAAATAATTTCCTTACTAACATTGTTGAATCAATATTATTCCAGCCTGTTTCTGGTAAATGTAAGTCCCCAGCTAATATTATTCTTCCCGTCTGTGTTTCATGTAAGAAATCTATGAATTCCTCTAAATCGTCTGCACTTGACTTTGGTGGTCTATACACCCCAACAATTGCTATGTGTTCCAGTGTTGTCTTTATTGTAACAGTTACACAGTCTATGGTATTGGTGTTATCACTGAACATGTAATAATCACAGGTCTCATAGATATCTTTAATCCCTATCATAATACCTCCACCTGATTTTTTTGTTAGAATGTCTGTTACAGTAAAAACATTTATATCCTGACAGAATTGGTTTCCAGTCATTGTTCTTTAACCATGTTTCACAAATTATAGCATCAAGCTTGTGGGAACATAACAATTTTTCCAATAAAAACACTTTGGGCCAGATTCACGAAACCTCCGTACAAGACTTAATATGTCTTAATCGGAGGCTGTAGTTGAACTGTATGACGTCAGCATGCCATGAATATTCATGAGGGCACGCTGACTCATCCGTAACTCTTACACGGACTGAGTAGACAAGCAGGGGGCGTGTGCGACTGCTGAGCAATCTAAAAGTCCACGCCCCTGCAAGGTTTTAAAAAGCGTAATGTCAACAGACAAGAGCGAGTCCGCTCAAATGTACTTGCACCCAACACCACACTCCCTGATACTGTAAACCCCCATCAGAGTTATAAAGTGGAAAAAATTTTATTATTTTTTTAAATCCACGATATAGCTGCCCATATTTGCACTTGTTTGCGCGGGTGTGCCTATTGCTTAACCGCAGTTAGCAATTGTGACATTGAAGAGCATATAAGAACTACTTATGCAAATTAATCCAAATAGCAATAGCGTAATGGTAGAATGTATGCACAAAGAGAAGGCATTCATGGTTCGAGTCCCACCACTCCCCTTCTTATTTATGTTTTAAATCAATATTTGAAATAATACCAGACAAATATGATTAAAATGTTATTAAAAGCAGTGACATGGCCAATGTATCAGCGAACAAAATATATATTTTTAAAAGACCCAGATATATAATAGCCTGCCATTAAGCAATGTTTTACACAGCTAAACACAGGTGCCCATAGTTTAATAGCACTATACCCATCTAAACAGAGGTGCCCATAGTTTAATAATGCTTTATCCAGTTAAACAGAGTTGCCCATAGTTTAATAGCACTTCACCCAGCTAAACAGAGTTGCCCATAGTGTAATAGCGCATTACCCAGCGCAATAGAGTTGCCCAACATTTAAAAGCGCATTACCCAGCACAATGTCTTTGCACGGACGTGTGCGCTGCACCAAACAGGGCACCATAGGGCACAGGGGAGCAACGTAGAGCTAAGTTGCTTAAATGCAGCCACACCCCCTAGCCTGTCTAGACAGTATTAAAATAAAAGAATGACAAGGTTTGAACCCAGGACCCTTTGCATCATAATAAAAGTACAGAACCACTAAGCCATGATAACATAGGGGAAACAGCCACTATTAACATACATAAACCTAGGAATGGTAGTTTAACCATTACTAAGCAGGTCTGCAGTCAGCCGAGAATTTTACAAAATGGCCGATCACAAAAATAGTGCGGGAATTGTGGCATATTTAAGCCCCACAGGTGGGAATACATGCCATAACTGATTGTAGCTCACATCTGCAGTCAGAATGTCTGGTGTTGGAGAGGGAGTGTGCTTCCGAGCGCAGAGATGGGGCACCGAAGAGACCAAATACATGGTTTGGCTCCTAGTCCACCATCACGAGGCAAGACTCCTGCAGGGCCAGTTCCAAGGGATGGAGTACAAGGCAGAGGCTTGGAACCGGTTAGCTTGTGACCTCACCAGTGCCACAGGCATTCCCTGGACTTGTGAGCAGGTCCGTCACCACCATGCGGACCTGAAGAGACAAAAGGAGGACCGCCTAAACCAATGGATACAGGAGGCCTGTGGGATCCGGGATGCCCCACAACTGAGTATGTAGCCATGGAATGCAGTATGTAAGGATTTAAAATGGACTATGTATAACGGATAGGAATGTCTCAATATCCCTTCATTTACTTTACAGCTGCAGGTGACCGTGCTATGAATCAGCAAGCCTATGAAGATAGGCTGCTAAGGCTGCGCCACCAGGCAGGTTAGTGATTATTCTGCATGTATTGTTATATAAAATATGGTAGAGAGCAAGAAAGAAAGTGTTGTAGTCCAATAATACAGCCATAAAATGGACTGAATAAGTCCTCTGCATGTACTGTCAGATAAAAACATTAGAGAGGCAGAAAAAGAGTGTAGTAACCCATTTAGAAAGGTAACAAATGTCTGGAATAATATCTCTGCAGGCACTGTCATATAAAATAATATGTGAGTGAGCCTGAAAAAATAGTGTGCTAACCTATTAATAAAGGTATAATATGTCATGAACATGTCTGCCATACATACCGTTAAAACAAATAAAGGAGTGAGCCTGTGGAAAAGTGTTAATGTCATTAATAAAGGTCTAAAACCCAGAGTGTGTCTGTTTCACTTAGTATGAAATGTTGTTGTACCTTTGCATTATACAAATAGTAATGTGTTAGAAAGTGCTGGCAACCCAGAGTTCTGCAGTCCCATCTAAAGTGGGTGATGGAAGTGCTAGTAACTGTGAAGTAAATATACAGTCCTCAACAGTCAGTTACTGGCTGGCATGCATAAGTAAATCTGGCACACGAGTAGCATGTGAATATGCCCCCCAGAAATGTAAGTGTGCTTCAATAAATGCAGGGTTCTGTACAATTAGAAGTGAAAATGTCATGTGAAAACATCCAGATATGTAGATAAAGAAATATAAATGCAACCATGAAATCTGTTGCAGCAACATCTGCACCCTGGACAGTTAGTATGTGAGATATAGGTCAAGTATAGATTGAACTAGCCAAACCCATTACACAACCTAATGCATGGTGGCAAGTGTAATAAGACATGTAGGGAATTTACACCTGCAGTCACTAGGAATGTAGTGTAGAGTAAAAGTGTTTATAATATGTTAATGGAGGTTTTTTCTACACCCTACTGTTTGTGCATAAACCATGCAATTCTGCACGTCAATGGGTATGTGTAATCTTAAATATTTGTCGGGATATATGTCCTATTGTTCCATAAATATTTGCACTCATGTTGATGCATGTGCCCTGTTCAAACACCATGTTCATGGTGGCCTGTTGCTACCAATCATCCCTGCATGCGGTTGGAATAACCACTGTTGTTCAATATATGCATGTGTTATGTTTGCTGTTCAACTGTTGAAACTGTGGTGTGTTGGGATAATGGGAATATTACTGCATGCTATTACAACTAATCTGGAATGCTGTTGTTTATGTTGTAATGAAACACACAGAATCACAGAACGTTTGGGAAGGCCGGTCCCAGTGGACCCACATGTCCCTCCTCAGTTGGCGAGTGCACCTGGCACTAGTGGCTCTGGTGTCCAGCCCGGACTCCCCTCCTCCGTTGGTCCTGTGCCACCTTCAGGTGGAAGTGCTGCAGGGGATGGGGCTCATCCCCCCGTGCAAGCGTGGGCTGAGAAGGGCCACCCATCACCCTTCGAAGTGTCCTGACTGTGGTGCGTAGGGAGATCCAGCGTTCAGTCGCTGATCCCCTATGTCAGCTTGAGGCGAGAGTGACGCGTCTCATGGGTGAGCCCGCCCGTCCTACTCAGCCCCCAGCACAGCCACCCCCGGGGCTGTGAAGGTGCAGTGGTGACTGCCCATGGGTGGGGATCTCAGTTCCACTGTTACCATCTGTGGGCTCATGGGCTAGCGATTTCTAAACAACCTTCCCCGTCAATTGTGTTCACCCACCCCATGTGTCAAATTCTGCCCCTGTATGCGTCTTGTTTTTCTTGTCTGTTTACCTCCCCAACCTACCTCCCCAAATTTACCTATTTCACCTACCTCACTTACCACTATCACCTGAAAAAAAAAAAAAAAGGAGCAATCTGTACCGGAAAAAAAATTACGCCCCATACATAGCTTCCCATTTTGCACACATGTCCATAGGGCATGTACACCGATAATTCTAATTGGCAGTGCAGCAAACTATGTTGTCCTCACCCCTCTCTCAGAGGTGGAAGGTCTCAAAACTCACTCCAAATTTTCAACATATGCACAGCTGTTGCTGTTAAAGAAATGGGCAGCTATGGGCCTTCCCTACACTCTTCCTGCACATCCCGAGCTTGTTTTCCTACTGTCTGTCCCTCGCTGTGCCCCATTTTTTCACCACTTTCCTATCTCCCCATTTTTTTTTCTTTAACAGAAATTAGTGTGGGGGGTAGGGGGAGTAAGCACTTTTAAGCAGTAGTTAACGTGGGTGCACGAGTGTGAGCTTGTGTGTGCTTAGCTAAGCATTGCGCAAACCCACGCCAACCCGCTTACAACTGCTTAAAAGTGCTTTAGTCACTCTGTATGACAAGGCCCTTGTACTGCCCGGCAGCAAAATAAAAATACCCTTGTCAGTCTCGAACCCGGGACTTTGGACTCACCATTCTGCATGAAGTACCACTAAACCACAGCAGATATAAAATAACTTAGTGCTGAAAGCAATTTATCATGCATTACCATGAGTGAATGTAAAGGGAAAATAGGAATGGCATAACACAAATCTTGTTCTGTGGGCCTTAACCAGCAGGTGTTGTTGAATTGCATGACATGACTGTGAAAAGAGAATCAGTCATGCTAGTAGGGAATAAGGTTACAGTAGCAGCTTACAAACCCCACACAGTATCAGAGCAGGATACACACTGGCATATTAGCATAGGTCACAGGCCAGACCATCCCAACAGTGACTGCTCTACAGTGATGACCCTGATTAGTAAACAAAAGTAAGTTGTGTCCCTCTGACTCCCTGTGAAATGTACTAACAGTTGGCAGAAAGGTGGGGAATCTCACTTAATGACAAATGTCAATAAGTGAGAGTAGACACCGCTTGCACGTCAGAAAAGGTGTAGTAAAAGAAATGGTCTGAATCACCCAAAGTCTGAACTTAAAAATGTCAGAACTATATCACAGGTGCATCCCATTTATATGTACCTTTCCCTGAGGCTGTTCAAATATATAAGTGACAGTACCTGAGGCCTGGAAGAGTCAGAAACACACAGGCATATCAGCTTGTCTGCTGTTACACACTCTGCAAATAGCTGTAGAATTAATCCCACAAGCATGCCCTTATGTAGAAGTACAACACAGAAATAGCAAAAGATGTAGCCATGTACTGCTAGCAACCACTTGTGACAATGCCATTGTTCAGGTGCTGAAAAGACTGCTGGGGTGCACAGTCAAAGAATACTAGGCTGACCTCTGTCTACCATCTGTATATGTCCACAGGTGGGAGCTACTCAGACAGACTACAAGCCTTCATAGACTTACAGGTACACAGCAACTCTGCATGTTTAGCAAGATAACCATCACATGATAATAAATAATGCACACTGCAGTTCTGCACCCTGACCCAAAGGTACTATATACCCCTGTAGTCAGGCACAACCAAGGGTGTAGGTAGGCATACACAGTACAAAAATATGTCCAGTCGTCCTGAGCAGATTGTGCTAATGCCAACACAAACCACAAAATGTTCAGATGTGAGTAACGTACTAATGATGGTATAGCTGTTCACAAACACTGCATGAGCCTGATATTCATAATTGGTTGTACAACATACTTAGATGTCCTCACCACTCTCTTAGGGGTGAAAGGTTTCAAATATCCCACCTAATGTATTGCATATGCACAGCTGTTGCTGGTAAAGAAATGGGCAGCTGTGGACCTTCTCCACACCCATCGTGTACATCCCTAGCTAGTTTCCCTACTGTCTTCCCCTCTTTGAGCACCCTTTATCACCACAGTCCTATCTCCACATTTACTTTTCTGTCAAAGACATGAGCATGGGGGTTAGCAGGAGTGAGCTCTTGTAAACAGTAGTCAGCAGGTTTGCACCAGTGTGTGCATGTGTGCGCCTAGCTTAGCATTGCTAAGATATGATAAGCTCTGCCAAGCTTAGCTTAGTATTGCTAACATAAAATAAACTAAGCTAAGCTTAGCTTAGTATTGCTAAAATACAATAAGCTAAGCTAAGCGTCGCTTAGCATCACTAAGCATCGCACAAACCCGCGCCAACTCACTTACAACTGCTTAAAAGTGCCTTTCTCACTCTGTATGACAAGGCCCTTGTATTGCTCAGCAGCAAAATAAAATACGCTTGCCAGTCTCAAACCCCACACCTTGGTCTCACCAGTCTGCATGATGTACCACTAAGCCACAGCAGATAAAGAAGAACTTGGTGCTGAAAGAAATATAACATGCATTAAAAGGAGTGCATGTAAAGGGAAAATAGGAAAGCCATAAGAATACAATGAAATAAAGAAATATGACATGCATTACAATGACTGAATGTAAAGGGAAAATAGGAAAGCCATAGGAATACACTGCAATAAAGAAATATAACATGCATTACAAGGACTGAAGGTAAAGGGAAAATAGGAAAGCCATAGGAATACATTGCAATAACTACTGTTGTATGCCAGTTAATTCCCTAATTCCAAAAGAAAGTACATACTCCCATGTATCCAGTATTAGCATTAGGAGGTGTGAGAAAACCTACACACTGAGAAGAGTGTACTTGAAGAAGCAACAGTCAGGTTCAGTGCAACATGCATTTCACTGGCTACAACCCAGCTACAGATATGAGACCTATACCAACCTTCTGACTGACACAACAGTGTCCACAGCAAACAAGCATGGTCCCCATCTTGCAAAACTGAAAGGCCTACACCTACCTAACCTATCATTTTATAGCAGTGTCCTGAAATCACAGTGAGAACTGCAATTACTGCACAGCAGGCTGCATGCAATTACTAAATGGTGGACACCAATTGGTGCACAGGCCATCACATGCACATGTGCAGATACCTACAAAAGCAGCCTGTACTTGCTGTCCACACATGCAATAATATCATTGCAGCAACTGGAGAGAGAGAGAGAGAGAGAGAGACAGACAGACAGGCAGACAGACAAACAAACAGTTGGAGAGACCAACCCAAACAAAAAAAAACAGAGGTGGTTGGAGACACCAAACGACCAAAACAACAAATAAAACAAACAGAGGCAGTGGAAGACACCAACCTAAACAAATAAATAAAAAAAAAAACATCAACAGGTACAACAGACTGAGGTGAGAAATACAAAGGTAAGGTATGTAACACAGATGTATTTGCTGGCATCCAAATGATGAGTCTGAAGGGTACTCTACATTCTGTGAACACTCCTTATGTGGTAGCAGTCCGTATCTATATGTATAAGCAGATGTGCATAGGGCAAGGGACATACTGCAACTGTTAGTGAAGGTTGGACATATATATGTATTTGAAGGTTGCTATGTGCACATATCTATGTAGGTTGTAGTGTGTGGCATTGAAAACAGCAAGCAGTGCAGGTATATGTCATGTGGTGGTTAAATGCTGTGGGACTGAGTTACAGCCAGTGAGGTCTGCTATGGCTATATGGCCTGAGGACAGCGAAATGCATTCTGCACAAAACTGTGCAATATTATTACATAATTGTATGTCTCACAACTGTTCTATAATTGATATTCCCACCATGAAAGGTGGCCAGTATATCTGCATATATGTGCATGTATATGTACAGCAGTGGCTGTTTACACATATGTGTATGTATATATATATATATATATATATATATATATATATATATATATATATATATATATTATGTGTATATACACACACACACACATATATATATATATATATATATATATATATATATATATATATGTATATATATACATATATATATATATATATATATATATATATATACATAGATATATACATATATAAATATATATATATATATATATATATATATATATATATATATATATATATATATATATATAGATATATAGATATGTATATATATAGATATATACATATATATATATATATATAGATATATACATATATAGATATATATCGATATATACAGATATATATGGATATCTATGGATATATATAGATATGTATATATAGAGTGCTATATAAATATATATGTATATAAATATTTATATATATATATATATATATATATATATATATAGTGAGAGAAGGAGACACAGGGTCAGACATATTGCAACAGGTGCCTGTTGACCAAGGCATGGACTGAACACCAGTGTTGATACTGCAGTGCCATGCCCCATTCCAAAACACTTTACCCACTAACTACCAGATAGGTGGTTGCTTGACTAACACTGAAGGTGTCAGGAGGGAACATGGGATACAGGTGGACAGTAGCCTCCCCTTTGATATTCACAGTGCCACACTAGTCTTGTAATCTGTCTACATGGTACGTGTAATCAAAAACGATGTGACATGTACGGAAATATAGGTCAGTGTTCCCCTGTACTCATCACAATGCCCCATGTGTTATGTACCTCACATGACAACTATAGCAAGTGAAAAGGCCACAGACATACTTCACAAAGGGTAATACTGCCCTGAAACACATACCCTATGCAGACTGACTCACATAACCACAGCTACAGTGCGCTGTATTCCCGCCACCCTGAGGTTACCTCTGCCAAACATACAGAGATATGCCACACCCATAGTAGTCAGACAACCACCATGTCAGCACCTCACAATCCCACTGGGCTACACGGCCTAGGTCACTAGTCCCCGCAACCTCACTAAACAGCACATGCTGGAGGGATAGGCTCCTATTGGCAAATATGCCATACTCTGGAGCAAACCACCCAGCATGAACAAACAAGGCTCCTCAGTAGCAGATGTCAGACATACCCCTGATGATTGTCTGGGGGATAGGTAACACATCCTGGGAATCATCTCTGTGTATCTGGTTGACAGGAGGAAGTGAAATCTAATTACATGCATGTCACAGGCCAGGGTAGCATATGGCTAGGCTGCTGTAGGCCCCAGGGACAATAGTGTATTACCTACTTATGACACAATGAACACAGACATGTACACAGTGCAATACCTGCTATGTGAGGTGGAATGAGTGTGACAGTGAATGTGTGCAAGGTCTGTGAAGGTGTGATAGCTAGGTGTGAGGTTGTTTCTGTCTTGGTCGTTTGTGTCCTAAGTGTGAGGCAAGAGAAAGATGTGTCAGTTATTGGGATGCAGACATAATAGGATGGTATATGTTGTGACGTAGTTCCTTGTGTACGACTGTGGTGTCCCATCATAGGCTGAAGCAATACATGTATGCTCAGTAAGTGGTACTGCTGGTGAATCCAGCCGACATTTGAACTGTTGTACCACCTGAAGCTGTAGGCCTAAACAGCACAGTATGGTGTATGTTCACATTCCCTGGTAACACTGTCTTGTGTGTTTCCTGCAGTCTGCACAGATTACATTCCTCAGGCATAGGTATCTGTAAGTAGGGGCACACAGTACTGTAAGGTACATAGCAAATGCTCATCTGTGTTAGCATACATTTGTGTGTTGTATGAATGTCTGATGTGTGTGTAATGATGCCTGTACCATGTCCGCAATCACATGTGTGATGCAGGGTTTGCGTGTGTACCTAGCAACATGTATACTCTGTTACAGCAGTATGCCAGCTATATTAACAACTGTGCACATATGTAAGGTAGGGGTATGGCATCAACGACTAGGGTGGGTTATTGGTTATACTGTAACTGTACTTCACATTCATTGCAATGGATGACATATTTCTGCATGCAATAGCTTGATATGTACCCCCCTGGCAAGGCTGTGCAATGGATCCCAAACAGTGAGCCGAGTACTGTTGTATACTGGTGTGTCATATGGAGTGTGGCAGGCACTGTCAGCCAGTTGTGGGCTGAGTACTGATATGTGGTATTGAATGTGTGTATCCTCTGACAGATGAACAGATGCTATATATGGCAGTTAACTGATATCTGTACTGTATAATGTTAAGTGTGCCACATGACTTGCTCACACATATCGTTTACTTGTCTTCCAGGCTTATGGCTCATCACTGGAACCCCTGCTACACAGCTGCAGAGGAACAGGAAATCCACTACAGCCTGGTTCAGCACTATACCCTGCTGTATTCAAAGGCCAGCCAGCACCAGCAGGAGTGTACTGCACTGTGGCAAGAACTTCTTTATCGGGTAAATGACATAGGCATGCATAACTGGACATATGAGCAGGTACACCCTCACTGCAGTGATTTAATTAGACATGTCCAGCGG
This sequence comes from Protopterus annectens, assembly GCF_019279795.1. Lineage (NCBI taxonomy): Eukaryota > Metazoa > Chordata > Ceratodontiformes > Protopteridae > Protopterus > Protopterus annectens. The sequence continues at coordinate 219,342,410 of NC_056750.1, forward strand.
CGTGCGTCTGATATCCACAAACAACAGCTTGCCACAGGTGGTGGGGTGGCCATACATCCCCCCCTCACCAGAGTGGAGGAACTTCTGCTAAGTATGGTGGCTCCTGGCCTACAGCAACAACAACATCACAGTGTCATCATGGAGGCTGGAGCCACCCAGCATAGTGACATGGAGCATGCAGGTAACATGCCCTAGCTGTAGACTACTGTTACCTGTATTGTTAGATTATGCATGTGTGAGATGTGTACTGTGTTTAACAGTTGTGCTGCCTATTGTATGCAATACTGATAATTTGAATAGTATCTGTACACCTATGCCTGTTGTTCTACTGTAGTTTAGCACACTCACAGTAGCAATGCCACAGTTATGGCCACTGACAAACTGTGTCATATTCTTGCAGGTCCCTCTGGTGTGACAGCAGGGCAGACGTTACATGCTGGTGAGTGTGTTAACACTTTAAACTTGGTATTGAACTGTGCATGTCATAGGTGAGGTGTAGGTCATGTACACATAACACACCTATGCATAATGCATGCTGTGCATGTTTGCTGTGAGACGTGAAACATCTCAGTAATGTCAGTAGTTGCCTCAATCACATGCAATGCACAGAGCATCAGGCACAAATGTGGCAACACTGTACTGCACATTGGATAGGCATAGTTGACAGACATGTACACAACATAACACGTTTGTCATACGCAGTACACCTCAACATGCTACACATAGTGTAACTGGACACCCGCTGCCAGGTCACACTTCAGTATCCCACATGTCATCCACACACCACACATACCATACCTGAGGGGCAGGGGCCTAGCATGGGGCTGTGCAACACTCTTCAACACATAACACAGTCATGTTAGGCAATGCTCCCTTTTGGACACCTCACACACCCTTGTGCAATGTGACTGTGTAATTGTGAACTTAGCCACGGCACTGCGGTTCAGGTACAGCATGCTAGGCAGTGGTCTAGCACACTTTAGTGGCCTTGAGTGACCACATGATGCATGGTGATGATGATGGCAAATGGTACTACACCACATACTGTTACAATGGCCATGTCCAGGATTGGTATCCCATCACGTATGCATGCACCACTCATCCTGTGTGTGGACATAGCATGCATGTGCTACACCTGTATCCACAATTATCTGCTACAGACATAGACACTGCAATCAGACATGGAAATCCATGTGACACACAGATAACACACGCAGCCATGGTATGTATACCTGTGTGTGATGGTGCACAGGACATTGCAGAGCTTATAATACTTGCACAGAAATGTCGTGTCCTTGCACACATTGTGTTCCAGGGTGTAGGCAATCACTGAACATGTACACACATGCACCACAGCCATGTACACTGTCATTAACTATGGCTGCCTACACTCACACTGTATGGACTTGATCAACACTTATTCTGCATGCTGACATGTGTGTGTGACTGTTTACCTTGTGATACTGTCACCCACCTTCAACCAGTATTGAGTATGATTTGGATTTCTGTTGTGTGTGTGTATCTGCTGTAGTGAGGAGTGTGCATGTGCTCCTGTGTTCCTGTGTGCATGTGTTCCTATGTGCATGTCTGCATGTGTGCATGTGTGCATGTGCAGACCGTAATATGTGTTTCCTGTCTTCCTCTCACAGGTGCTGAGGTAGGGCTTGGTGAAAGCAGCAGGCGACCTGAAGCCACTGCTATGGATAGTGGTGATGACACATGTATTTTGGCACAGGGAGATTTGACAGGGTCTGTCATTGGTCCACCAATCGACAGTACACAGCGTTCAACTCCATCTATGCGCACACTCATACTACCATTACATCCATCACCACCAATGCCCATAGGGGAGGGACAGCATACAGTTGGCATTGACCAGGAGAGTGTGGTACCCATGGCATGTGCATCTCCTCACAGCAGCCATAGCCATAGACCCAGAACAGTACCACATAGGCAGAGGTCCAGGGGTTCTCGGGGGAGCACCACTGGAGGTATTGCCCCTGGCAGGTGTGCCCTTACAGGTCTTATGATGACCACTATGTTCCAGGCTGTAATGCAGGCTCAGGCACGTATGGAATGGTACACCAGGCAGGGACTTAGGGCGCAGAGGTCACATAACATCACTATCAATGACAGCATCCGTGACCTTGCCGGTGCCATCCAGACATACACCGAGGTCATTGATAGATGTTGGGGGAGACAATAGATGCCCTCCACAACATGTCTTCCTCAAGCCAGGACCGTGCGGGACGGTTGCGACGTCGATGCGGATGCATGCCAGCAACAGCTGGCAGTGGTCGTGGATGGCCCACAGCTCACAGCCCCTCCTGTAGTGGCAGCCTGTCCATTGTCGGTCCCAGAAGACAATGTGCACGTGGCTCTGGCCAGTCCCAGCAGGGACATGGGTCCAGTCATCATACCTCTGCCTCTGATGACAGTACCCAGTCAGGGGTGGTACCCGATACCGTCCGTAGCACCCCTGCCAGGCACAGGTACTGTGTCTGTGGCCGGAGACAGTAATCTGTACAGCCAAGCAGGTACAGTCTGTGGCTGTCCCACAAACCACTGTATATGGCAGCCACATGGTGGAGCTGTGTGCATGCAGACACACACACATTAAGCAAACAACTAGGGCTCACACATACACACACACATTACATCAACATTGGCCCATGCTGTACTGTTGTCCCACACACACAAAGACATGTTGATTGGATGGGTCAATGTCAGGCTCTGGCAAACGACAAAACACCCTGTGCATATGATGATACCTGTGCCACCTCCTGTCATCTGCATTATCGATGGAGGGACAGGCTAACATGGTGCTGATGCACAGGGTGACACTATAGCAGTGTAGCAATAATAGCGAGTTGTCAACAAGGAGGTCTAACTACATCCTTGTAGCTATAACTGAGCAGAAATTATGCATCAAAGCTCTGATTGTCAATGTAGCATTGTTTACACCACTGTTAGGTCTGAGTACGTATTATCCACCCATGTGCCACTTGGATGATGTGTGATGTGTTGCCAGCATGTGTTAGAGAGTGGACAGTACGCGTGTGATGTGTGCAGTACAGATTAGCAAGTGTACATCTGTGAACATGGTGGGTGCGCACTGTATGGATGTACGTGCATAGTGGACACATGGGACATGTGGCATACCCTGTCGTACACATTATTAACATCCCATTGCATCTTTCAATGGCCAGTATGCATTCTACTTCAGTTTTGTACTAACATGGGTAGACGTGTGTATGACATGGGTTGACATTATGCTGCGGGTGATACCGTTAATATCAGTCAATGATTTGCAGTCTGGTAATATACACAACCTCAACTGCATGACTATAAGCAATCATTGGATGATGTCCTGACAAATGACACACAGTAGTAGGGAACTCAGTATTAATTGGATCCTTCTGGTGCTACACTATAACACTAACCAGTGGTGATGACCGCCACCCATTACTGTGACCACACCTGTGTGTCATATAGCCCCCTTAGGTACATGCAGACACACTAGGGATGTGTCCATCCAAATCTGGGAATGCATGGAATGGCCTACAATGCATTCCCTGGATGGGATGCATATCCTACACAAGGGTATCATACAGACAGATACCTCTTGCATGATACATGCTGTATAGCAGTAAGTCGACTATGGCATAGTCATCCTCATGTACTATACATACTATCCCATCAGTACCACACCGGTGGTAGCCCTTAACATGTATGTCGGGTACCATTGTGTACATACAGACCCATGTTATGTCATGTGTCCCTTGGTATCCACATATCCATAGGTATTGTGGAGTCCCAAGGTGTATCACAGACATTAGAGGCCTGAATGCATATCCACAAGGCAGTTGTACACCTATAAAGACTGTCCATTCTTGGCAGACTTTGTTGTGTATGACCATGTCTGACATATACCCCAGGCATATACCCTCACTCACACTACTCTTAAGTAACTGTCATGGGTGCGTGTGCCACAAATGACCTTGGTCACAGAACACGACAGTGGACAGCCATGTCACATACATACATATGTGACCTACGATCTGAGTAGCAGCGGCACAACCTGTCAATGGAAACAAATGTATTCATGTAGTATGCAGGCTTCACACCTATGTACTGATTGAGGGGACATGTACACATATATATTTGCCACGCAGATACCTGATGTCTGCAATGCACTTACTGTTGTCATCATACTATGTCATACCATAGTAAAAGCAAAACCCACACCGTGTTGACCAACAGTGGCACACACACACAGTCAGTATTTGCAGGATTCAAATCCCTACCTAACTATGTTTTGATACTAGGGAGAGACACATTAACATGGTGCGCTATTTGCTTTACTGACTGGCTTCCCTTATCCTGCAGTATTTGTAGGATAGTGACATCATCAGACTTTCCAAAGAGGAATGTACCTCTTTTAGTGTGTTTTCACAGTCTCCAAAAAGGGCACTCCTTTCAAAGACAATTACACACACTCACTGTTTGCAGGATTCAACCCCCTACCTAACTATGGTTATGATACTAAAGAGAGATGCACTAACATGGCACACTAATTGTTTTAGTGGCTGGTTTCCCTTCTCCTGCAGTATGTGTAGGATGGTGACATCATCAGACTTTCCAAAGAGGAATGTACCTCCTTTAGTGTGTTTTCACAGTCTCCAAAAAGGACACTCCTTAAAAAAGGCAATTGCACACATACACACAACCCCCCCACCATACACACTCACTGTTTTTCAGGATTCAAATTCCTACCTAACTATGTTATGATACGAGAGAGAGATGCACTAACACTAACACGGCGCGCTATTTGCTTTACTGGCTGATTTCCCTTCTCCTGCGGTATTTGTAGGATGATGACATCAGACTTTCCAAAGAGGAATGTACCTCCTTTACTGAGTTTTCCCAGTCTCCAAAAAGGGAACACTTCTCAAAGGAAACTGCACACATACACACACACCTCCAACACGCACACACACACTTAGCAGGATTCAAACCCCTACCTAACTATGCTATGATACTGGAAATAGACGCATTAACATGGCGTGCTATTTGCTTTACTAGCTGGCTTCTCTTCTCCTGCTGTTTTTAAAGGATGGTGGCATCATCAGACTGGACATGGTGATGTGTGTACACTTTGTTTTATGCCATTCCAGGAATGGTCCATGTGGGTCAGCAGGTGTCAACAGCTTGAACATGACCTCAGTATCCTTACCTTGTGTGATCTATCTGTGGACACATTGACATTCCATCATATGTCAACACATATTTATGCACAGCTTCTTGGTTTTGTGGATACTACATGTGTCTGGGATGTTGAAAAAGGGCTATTCAAAGTCTATGTGACACATGTGTAGAAGTGTTCATTGATGTATGTCCTGGGTGGCTGCCTTGCAAACAGTCTAGCATGTTTGGGAACCATGATCCGCACATGAACATACCACAGTTGGTAGGGTTGTGTGTGTGTCAGCTTCCAATAGCTCTGTTTATGACTGCAACCATGATGGACTCCATGACCTTGCAGATCAGACCTCATAGGCATACTGGACATGACTTCCCATGGTGTGTTGTGCACCAACACTTGTGGGGAGTGCCATATGTAGCTGTGACACATTCAACGGTTCCACATCCTGTGTAGGGGGTGCGGCTCAGCTGACTGTTCGGGTGCATGAGCTGTTTGTTCTGTAGTATGTGCATGACACATATTGGGAATCAATGTATTCCACCTGCTGCCATGCTTTTGGCAGTGAGGGTAGCTGCTCATCCATTCTACATGTGATATCTCCTGGTATGATGATGTGGACTATTGTCAGTGGGGGATGGGTATGTACATATGGGTCTGTCTGTCATGATGCCGGCATTGCCACTCAGGTACAGTTGGCCCTGACTCAGGAAATATATGTGTGTACATTGATATTTATGACATAGCTGAAGAGGTGTCATGATTCAGTCTGGACTCCTTCTCAGCCCCTCTTTACAAAACACTAATGAACATGAGCACTAATCCCTGTTATACTCTTTTACACGCTTAACACCCTACTGATCCTTTGTGATCAGGCTACAGAGTATGTCATGATAATATCCTGGCATGTCCAGGGGTTGGTTTCGGGTGTACTCTTCAGTTCAGCTGGTGGATATTGTGATATTGACACAATGTCACATCTGCCTCATGTACACAGACAACCCTCTCCTCCTCCCAACAAACTCAGATATATGTGTGAGATGCACCTAAATAGACATACAGGGAGCTGAACACTCTCGTCCCATGACTGGCACAGTCTATCAGGTGGTGAAGGTAACCACACACACCACATATCAGTCTCACATATCATCTAGCAACAGCACTCAAACCACATTAGCACTCATTGACATACTCGGATGCTGTAAATGTACTCTACCTAAGCAGCAGAGACCTCCAAAGCAAATACACACATACCTGCTACCCCACTACAATACCCACATATCACTAAGTTCACAATGTCAGTGTGCCACACAGTCACTGACCTTCGGGCTAAACAACACACCTAATACACTTGTAATAGGCGACACATGTTCAGACACACTGACGTACCACTCACCAGCCCTGACAAGGGAATAGTCACTTTGGGCTGTCTGTTGGGTGCCAGGATCTGCCGCATAACATAGGAAGTCAGGTCACTCCAAAGCAAGTACAAGACTGGCACCATCATTGTCCATGCTATTGTGTGTAACCTCAGACGTTACTCCCTGGACCACATGACATGATACATGGAGGTACACTCTGATTATGTAGCCCAGGCCAGTATGACCTTGACCTTGTCTAGCATCTTACACCCACCAATTATGATGTCACAGTATACGGACACACATATCACATTTAACAGTTGGCTAACAAATTTGTTTCATTCATAGGGGATACAGTGTCTGTCAGCGTATGGTGACATCCTCAACATACCACGTAGCTTCAGTATGGACAGCTTGCACCTGTCACCCTTGGACTTTGGTATGCTGGCTAAGGCTCTAGCTACCACCAGAGTTCCTTTTTTAAGCAAGGCTCAGAAGACAAACCCACCTCCATAGACATTACAGGTTAAATGAAACTAAGGGTAATGCTGCTCAACAACAGTTGTGTTAACCTCATATTGTGGCCACTCAGGACTCTCCTCAGTATGGAGGAGAGCAATATCTGTGCACTGACAGACACCTGGCTCGCTTATGCACACCAGCACTACCAGTTTATGTTTCAAACCATGCTGTCTGACAACAAGACTTGGAACAGACAACACAACTAGGGGGAGTATCCATATACATCACAGATACACACACCTCCAGGTTAGTAGCACTGCACAAAGCATCACAGACCATACATATACAACTACCATTGTGCAATACTGCCTTTCAGTTTGTTGCCTGCTACAGAACACACTCCCAAACTCAGGAATCACACTTGGCTTTTGTGGGAACTATAGAGAATATGAAGGTCTCCACAGACACCATTATATTGTGTGACTTCATATACACACATATTGACTGGGGATACTACTCAAGACCCGACAACCTCACCCAACAGTCACTGCAATTTGTGGATTCATATGCTTTGGCACAACCAGTCAGCACAGCCACAAGGGGGAATACATATTGGACCTGCTCATCAACAACATGGGGACTCTATGTTCCACACCAGTGATATACCCCTCATTGGTAAGGTCAGAACATACATGTATCTCACAGGACATGCATATACCCTCCACACACCCATCCTGGGTAATCTTGGTGAACTTCTCATGAGCCAACATCTCACTTCACCAAAGCAAGGTGGTATCCTTCAGAGATCCTGAGACAGTGGCATATATGGCTCACACTGCTGCATCATTTACATACACATTCTATAGATACCTAGTGGACTGCATGGATTGTGCTATCCCAAATAACAAGACTCACTACTACAATGGCAGGGGACCTGTCTGGTAGGCCCCAGCCATTAATAAGCTGTACAATGTCAGGAGGATGCTTCTACATGATAGACCACAATCCCAGACTGGGAAGGCATCTGTGATCTGTACTAGCAGACAGCTACAATCACTCATGGACTTTTCTAAGGGCCACTTCTACCAGACCATTGCACCTGACACGTAGGACTATCACACGGCCTTCTTCAGTTATGTCAGGAACCTGGGTGGACACTCACTGATATGCTGTGAGTTACTGCATACTGACTAAACCTACCCTGAACCCACTGGCATTGCCTACATCCTGACAAACAGATTCAGTGCAGATGTCTCCCACCCATCCCCCCTAAGGAGCAACTATCCATCCCAACAGAGTATAACCTTCCTGACATCACACAGTAACAGGTGACTGCTGCCCTCCCCACAGCGTACATCACAGTATCAATGTGACCAGATGGTGTCCCAGCCTGCATCATGCACGAGCATCATGACAAACGCAACCCTCACATTACACCACTGTTCAATATTGGAGTTACCACAGGATATGTACCCAAGGAATGGCGTACTGCGACTGTGGTCCCGCATGACAGAGTTGGTGCCACAATGGACCACAGACAATATTGCCCTATAAGCCTATGTAGCCTGTTCTGCAAAGCTATGGAGCATATTGTCATAGGACTCCTACACATAGACATCGGGAACCTACAGACACTGTGTCCTACTCATTTCAGCATTGTTGTGGGCAGATCTTGCCTCTTGAACCTGTAGGTATTCTGTAAATGGCTAACAGGTCCATCGACATAGGGACGGCTATCCACACAGCCTACCTGAACTTTGCAAAACCATTCAACACAATAACCCACTGGGCCATTATGCATAGGCTCACCAGTGTCAATTTGGACACATATCTCACACAATGGATTGATACCTAGATCATGGATAGCACCCACATGGTCAGGATTGCAGATGCCATGTTTGACTATACACCAGTTACACATGGCATCCCACACAGCTTGGTACTAGGATCTCTCTTGTTCAGTATATATTTGTCTTACGTACAGGTTTTCACAGGGGGAATATGGCTGAACATGTTTGCACTTGACTGCAAACTGGGTACCATGATCAACTGTCCAGCTGCCACATACATACTCAATCAGGGTCTCACAGAGATGGATGACTGGTACCTGAGCCATGGCCTACAGCTAAATGCCATTAGTTGCATAGTCATCCCCTTTGGGAGTAACAACATACCCACACATTACCACATAGGTAGTACTCCATTACATACAGTAGGAGTTGTTAGGGGTTTGGGGACATCACTTGTTCGTACTGTCGCCTTTAACATTCACGTTGCCAAAGTGGTTGGACACACCTTCTATGTGTGCCACCTTATCCCATATGGTTTCACATCTAGATTGAGTGAGGTCATTGTGCCCCTATACTCATCACATCCATGCTTGGTTACAATGCCACATTTGGGGTGTACCTCACTTGACACCTGCAGCAGCTGTATTTGCCACGGACGGTCCTCACCAAGCAGATGTAGGGACTCACACAGATGCCCTGCATAGTTCAGATGCAGTAACTCTAGCTCTACTCAGTCACTTACCACCTACTCAGATATGATGTGTGCCTGTTGTTTACAGCTATACCCAAACCAGAATTACTGGATATGCTCCACCTCAGGCTATCCAACTCCCTTGGAGCTACACACTGCAGGGATGTATACCACAGCACAGATGTTAATAGGACATTGTGGAGGGACAGATCCTTATTCCAGAGGCTCCACTCACTACAGAATGTAATCCCAGTTTCACATAGGCAGAGCCACCCACTGACCACCTACTGGAGACATCTTGATGACTGTATGGGTGATTGTATATTTACCCCTGGGATATCTTCTGTGTCCCTGCTAGACAGAGGCACACTAGCATAAACGTACATGGGCTATCTTGTGTGACCTACTATTCACACACACACAGTGTAGTAATCTGACAGGGTTGCAAATGCCAAACACACTCTGGCTAGGCTTGTACATGCCCTAGGGCAGATAGCCTAGTATCGACCTCTGAACCTATGCTAATGCTCAAGATGCACAATGTTTATTGCTGATACTGTTTGCAGGTCTTTATCATCTTTGCTTTACCAGTTTCCATGAAGAACTTCAGTATCTGCAGAACACATTTGATTATGACAGGGTTGCACTATATTATAGATGTGTATGTTGTCATACAAAGGTGTACACAGGGCAGATTGCTGTATAGTGACAGGTTCCTGGGTTAACACATGCAACTGCCAGATATGCGTGGCCCACTACTGTACTCAGACATGGCCTAAGTGTGTGAGCATGCCCAGTTCTGACATTCCATGTTTTGTTGCCTGACATTTGTCTCATTTATTCAAGTGTGTGAGCATGCCCAGTGTGACCCTTCAGTATGTTGCTATATGAGGTCCACTACATTTGCTGATGTGTGCTAACATGACCAATATTAACATTTATACTGTGTGTGTTGGAAGTCAGGTTCTGTTCTCACTGCAGGACTCATCTTTGTGTCATAACTCAACAAGGATTATGCTGTGCCTACAGGGTTTCCATGGAATACTTTGCATAAACTTATCAACATTCCGTCATACAGGTGGACCACTGCAATACTGTCATGGTTTAGTGGTTCAGTACTTTGGCTGTAGTACACAGTATCCTGGGTTCGAGGCCCATCATTGCTTTATCTTTTCATACTGAGCAGACCAGACTCCTTAAGAGCCTGTTAAGAAAATATGAGCATGTTGGCTTTTGTTCAGCTATGCCCTATTAGACCAGGCTTGTCTGACATTGCTCAATATTCACCAACATTGCTGAATGTTGCCCAGTATTACTGAACATTGACCACAGTTGTGCTAGCTGGTGTGTGCGATTTTGTTTGCATATACTACATGGTGGTAATTGCTGTTTAGCACTGCTTTGTATTGCTTAACACATGGCATTCATGCCTTAGGTGGTGCTGCAGGGCTGCCTATGTCGGATGCACATACTACACTCCTTGCACATGTTTGGAAGCAGGTAGTGTCAACTTAGGCATCCCTTTTACTTTATGTGCGAGTCAGAGAGGGGTATCATTTCCAGAGTTCCTACTGAGCCAGTGTATGTGCTATGCGTTGCCTCTTTGCCGAGGCCAAAGCATACTGGGCACGCCTCCTTCTGCCTACTGGGGCAGGCTCAGGTTGTTCCTCCTCCAAGTCACACTCTGCCTGTGATGGCCTTGGCAATGGTGGGGGGCTGTTTGGCCCACGCCTATGCTGGTCCTGCTGCAGCTGTTTTCACAGGATCATATTATGTAGCATAGCACATACCATGACAATTTGGGTACATGTAGTTGGTGAGTACTGCAAGGCTCCACCAGATGTGTCCAGGCACGGGAACTGTGACTTGAGCAGCCCAAACACACACTCTATTACATTACGTGTTTGTGCGTGTGCCTCATTATGGCATTCCTGTTCAGGTGTGTGTGCGTTTCTGATGGGTGTCATCAGCCACGGCTCTAGTGCATAGCCAGCATCCCCCACTATGTGACCATGTGGGATGTCCCCATTGGCAAACTGGGTTTCCATGGAATACTTTGCATAAACTTATCAACATTCCGTCATACAGGTGGACCACTGCAATACTGTCATGGTTCAGTGGTTCAGTACTTTGGCTGTAGTGCACAGTATCCTGGGTTCGAAGCCCATCATTGCTTTATATTTTCATACTGAGCAGACCAGACTGCTTAAGAGCCTGTTAAGCAAATATGAGCATGTTGGCTTTTGTACAGCTATGCCCTATTAGACCAGGCTTGTCTGACATTGCTCAATATTCACCAACATTGTTGAATGTTGCCCAGTATTACTGAACATTAACCACAGTTGTGCTAGCTGGTGTGTGCGATTTTGTTTGCATATACTACATGGTGGTAATTGCTGTTTAGCACTGCTTTATATTGCTTAACACATGGCATTCATGCCTTAGATGTGTTTGTGCGTGTGCCTCATTATGGCATTCCTGTTCAGGTGTGTGTGCGTTTCTGATGGGTGTCATCAGCCACGGCTCTAGTGCATAGCCAGCATCCCCCACTATGTGACCATGTGGGATGTCCCCATTGGTAAATGTCTAGTACAGCTGCGTCAGATGCCAGATATGGGAATCATGGTAGCTTCCAGGGCAGCCTGCACACACATTCAGTATTATGCCCTGGGCATCACACATGACCTGGCAGTTGATGGAGGGGAAGCCCTTGCGGTTGAAGTAGAACCTACCCCGCTCACCAGCTGGTGCTTTGATGCGTATGTGCGTGCAGTCTATTGCACCCACTACCTCAGGGCATTCCGCTATTTGCTGGATGAGATGCATATTGCTGGCCAATACCTCACGGGAATTGGGGAAATATACATGATCACCGACATGTGCTGACATGGCAGCCAGGAACTGGTGAAGTACCCTGGATGCTGATGCCTGTGATATTCCCATCATATCACCAGTTGGTCTCTGGAAGGTACCTGTTGCTAATATTCTTAGGCCAACACATACCTTGGTTTCCACTGGGATGGGTTCCCCTCTGTTGGTTCTGTGTGTGAGGCGTGGCCTGCACAGCTCAACAATTTGCTGCAGGAGGTCTCTGTCCACTCAATAGCGCTCCATTAACTCCAGCTCATGTAGCCCATGGTAGGTTACCCTGGGCCTGTACAGTCTTCTCCATCTCCTCACTGTGGGTTGTCCAGCAGCATTTCCATTGTCACCACCCTCAGCATGTTGCATATGTCGCCTTATAACAGCAATGGCAGCCCCTAACATTTCTTTGTCTCAGTAAAGCTTTTTCAGTATTCACTTCTATTAGCTTACTGCAGTGTCTCTTGCGAGAAACATAATGGACCGTTGTTTGTAGAGTTTTAAGTGCTAGGCTGGGCTGGGCTAGTGCACTGCCTGTGTAATTGCCTGATTCTGATTGTTTTCACCTGCTAGCTCTGCTAGTACTCCCTGGTAGCTTCCTACTATTTGTTGTGCTTCCTTTTTCCTTTCTGTTTCCTCAGGGGGCAGCACCGCGCACACAAGCGCAAACACACTCACAGCAGCTCACACGCGCGCACACATGCTTACATGGACTAAAACTTGCTTATTCGGGTTAAAACGCACGCACACCAGTGCAAACGCACTTACAACTCTTTAAACAGCCTTATACATGCTTACTCTGGCTTAAACACGGTGCTCACGCTTACACGGGCGCACTCTGTATTACTCGGGTTTACAGGCGTGCACACACACGCATGCACGCTCAGCAAGAAACTTTGGTATTATCCATGGTATACACATTCCATTTCTTGGCTTTCCCTAGCCTACCTGTTGACACACCTCTTTCCATGATGTCTAAATGGCAGCGGACACATGCCACTCTGCTCCAATGAGATTCACTTCTTTCATACATACCCCCCTCGTGATGTCACCTATCTTCTACTCTGTTACTCCCCATATCCTACTCCTACACTCCACTGACTGTGCTCATTTGCTGTGTAAAATAGTGATTCACTATCCTAACATTCATTTACATAGGATTGCCTACTAATGCTTGGTTACATGTCTTAGACTGAGCTTCCCCCCTTAGCAACCTCTACTCGGTGGCCATGTTGCCTTCAGCCTGCCATTCCCTTGCACTGTACATTACCACTTTCAATAAAATCCACATTTGTGGGTTTTAATTTGTAGTATTCTGGTTTTTAGAGCGCAGCCTGTTTGTGCGGCGCTGCACTATGCTTAAACATCGGAAATCGGCGAAAAATATATTATTTTTATTTTAATTTTGCATCATGGAACATTTCCAATGGCCATATATTTGGCCATTGGCATGCTTCCTGCACTGGATGCAACCTTTATTTGGAGCTGCCACGGCTCTGTTTTGCTATTTGCAGAATGGTACTCAGTTGTCAACTGAGTACATTTCTACAAATAACACTGCTTTTACTCGGACAGGTTCAGGTTTCCTGAATCGCAAATCTTCCTCATTTGCATGCCTTTCGCCTGCAATTGAGGTGATTTGCATGTCCCAGCTCTGTCCATGTAAGAGCCGTTTTAGGAGCTCTCTTGCACGCCCCTACAGGCTGTTCCTGGATCGCTCGTCGGACATGATGGCTGCATGGAGTCTTACTCTGCTCTTAGACTCCGTGCAAGCCATCGTGAATCTGGCCCTTTATTATTAATGCTCCTAGCATTAACAACAATCAGAGATGTATCCAATGTTGCTATCTGTGAACTGTTAAATTTTTGACCTGGAAAAAATCCTGCCTAGTGTTTGTCAAATATTGCATAGTATCTGCTGCAAAATTTCTCTTCCCTGATCTTGACAAATGCACACCATCCTGTCTGAACACATGTGCGCAAAACAAGGCTTGGATGCTCTACACATTTTCTTTTCTTAAAACAGGACATTTTTTACATATAGGTGTTTATCCAAAAATGTTTTCATTTTTAGTGACCTGACTATCCTTTCTATGGGTGACTTGTGAAAAATATGTCCTAACACCAGTACAAGCTATACTATCTAAGAAGGCTGTGAGTTCCCTACTAACAGTCAGCGGATCCTTGAGGGTGACATCATTTGTACCAACATGAACAAAAACAGATCCATACTTCCTTACATTAAGGCATTTCAAGGCTTGTTTCACATCTTCTATTTTTGCTCCTGGCAAGCATAATACTACTCGATGTTCATTATCATCTTTGCAAATATAAGTATCAGTTCCTCTAATAATTGAATCTCCAATTACAAGAATATCTTTGCTGGCCATCTCTGAAGAATCTTCAGCTTCTAATACAGTAATTTCTGCTCTATCAATTGCTACCAAGGCTAGATCATCATTATTATTAGTCTTATTAATCCCGATTGTTTCATTGTGTATTAAATTCTCATCCAGCTGGTATTGTAAATCCACAGCTCGAGCCATGTAGTAAAAATCTGTCTTTCTCTTCTTTTTTCTTACAGTAATGTTTTTCATTCCTTCCATGCTCAGTTTTGATTGCTTCCTTTTCACCTGCCCCATTGCCTCTTTTCCTACCTTCTCCATTGGAAAGGTGATGCCTTTTTCTGTAGACTGAAGGTTTTCTGATATAAAAATATCATCATTCCCTCTCACCAGTGTGTTACACAACAAAGCAGTGTCATTTTTATTACGTATTCTCTTTCCTTTACAGTCATTAATCAGCTTATTTTTCTTCCTTATTATTTGTTGTGACGTTTTTCCTTTCTTTGTTTCTTTGTTTCCTTCTGAACAAACTTGATCTTCAGATTGCTGAATATTTGCATTTAGAATTCCATAGTTCTCAGGGGCATCATCTTGTTTCATAGGGGTTGAATGTTCCTTGTAGAAAATAGATGCATCATTTGCTAAATCTGTTCTATTTGTTCTATGCCTAACATTATTTAGTTCACCAGTCCAGTCATTAGCATATGAAACAATATTTCTCCAAGCCATGTCAATTGCACAAGTGCAATCATCATCAAGTCTTGATTTACTTCTAGCAATGATAAGCAAATCAGCCAACTTTTGACACAAGAAACACAGATGACCAGTGTTATCCGCTGTTACCGTTAAATATACATAGCATTTATTTCACTGTACAAGACATTTGTGCATTAGCAAATTGATAATTGCATACTCATTTAAGGAATCCATATTCAAATTTAAATTAATGAAATATTGCAAAAGAAAAGAATAATCAAAATCAGTAACTGAAGAATTCAAAGAGAACGTAAATCTTCTATGACAAAAAAATTATACCAGCAATATACAACTAAATAATAAACTACAGCAAAGTTGTTCTGACCATATAAGTTTTACCAGCCAGACAAGAATTGTAATTTCTTTACGTGGCTCGCTTTAGCTTGCAGTAGCACCAGTTTTTAACAGTAAAGATAAATAAAGCTTCTCTTACCAGTCAACTCCACAAAAAAATCACAAACCAAGACAGGATTGTTTAGCTATGTTCAGGATTTTCCTCTCTGCAGTCTGTGTAAATGTATAGCTGTCTAGGCTCCTTCAGGTGGCTAGAGCTTGCCTGTCTAAAACCTATCCCTTTCTAACAACCAGCAGGGAAATTGAATGTAAAACAACAAAATATGAATCAAAGTAAGTCTTGTTGATAAGCAGTCCCTTCCTACCTACAAACAGTTAAAAGCAGTGATAACAAATACAATATAAATTCAAATAAAACTTCTCTTACTAGTCAACTTCACAAAAAAGTCACAACCAAGACAGGATTGTTTAGATATGCTCTAGCTTGTGTAATTAGGTAGTTGATTGAATCTCACAACAGTTAACGTGTGTGTGTGTGTGTGTGTGTGTGTGTGTGTGTGTGTGTGTGTGTGTGTGTGTGTGTATTCAGCAGATCCTGCTACCCTCATTCAGAAAGCACTTTTACATTGCTACCTGACTCCATGGCAATTTCATTTAGCCCTCCCAACATCATCTTTTCACCATACACTGATTATACCATCCTCTAAAAAGTGCACTCCGATAGTGTTAATGTAAGACTCATGCCATGGCACACGACATTCTCTAGTTTGTGTAACTAGTTGAGGTTAGACTTCTGCCATGATACTAGCATTAAGAACTGTGTTGTGTAGGTTGTATAACCTAGACAGGTAGGTGTTCTAATCTTGCAGCTGTCATCTTATGCTTGTGTTTATTCAACTATCAGTCTGGAGACAATTTTATACTGGGATGTGAGTCCACATTTATGTCACACAGTCCTCCCAAAATCTTCTCCATATGTCTGTCATCCTCTATAGAGTGCACTTTGACACTATTAAATTAAATGTAGACATCTGTGGTGGTGCTAGGCCTACATTTTTGAAATCTGGATTGTATACTCAACCAATTGGTGTATGTGTTGGTGGTGGTATATTACAGTCATTATATGATGTTTTAATCACTTTTCACTTAACTCCCACTCAGGAGAACATTCTATATAACCCCATGTATTCAACATCCACTGTTCCCTCTGTACAGATAACAGCCTTTCTGTGGAGCACTGAGGAAGTCATCATCTCAAAGATGCATACAAACATCATGAAGCAGATCGCCTACATTATCCTGTGCAAACCATCTCCAGACCATGGATGTGTGATTGCTAATTCTCACAAGGGGTGGTGCACGTCACATATGGACAGAGGCAGTCTGTAATAAAATCAAATACAAATGCACATGCATATGTACCCCTACTATATTCCATCACATAAATATAGTGTTTTTGTTTAAATACTATAATAATGCCTAGAATGTTAAGAGGAAGGCCTAAGATGAGGTTTATGGATGTGGTGAGAGAGGACATGCAGGTGGTTGGTGTGACAGAGCAATATGTAGAGGACAGGAAGAAATGGGAACAGATGATTTGCTGTGGAGACCCCTAACGGGAGCAGCTGAAAGAAGAAGAATGGCTAGAATGTTATGTGCTTTAGACTGGTAGCCTAATAATGCCTTATGACCCTATGACCATTGCACATATCAATGTTGTTGTCACCCACATGTGCTATGTTGAGGTGTGGATGTACTGTGGCCCTACAACAGTGTATTCCTATCTGTGATTTGAGCTACAGTATTGATGGCCACTGCTGCCAGTTGGTTACTTGTTCCTTCCATAACAGCTGTATTAATATGCCTCTTGAGGATTGTTGACATGGAATGATGTTATGTATATTAGAGCAAACAAGTGGAGCAAAAGCCGGAAAATATAGCAAGTAAATATATGCAAAAAAAAAAAAAAAACAGCCAGGCAGTTGGTAGGCTAAGACACTATAAATGTCACAGGATAGGTGCTTTCACACCTGGACAAGGTGCTTCCTCAGATCCAATTAAAAACATTGAAAAACGCATTTAATTACTAATGCTTAAGATCACATGACTGCAGCACAAGTTTTAAAGGTACAAAATCATTAAGACCTTAACCCTTGTTTACTTAGCAAAATAAGTATCCATTTCATCTCTAAGCACTCTGTGGATGTTCTTATATCACCCCCTGTTATACCAATTCTATCAAGCTCCAATAACATAAACTTGCCCCTGGATTCACGAATCCTCCATTTAAGACTTAATAAGTCTTACTCAGAGGCTGCAGTTGAATGGTATGACATCAGCGTGCCATGAATATTCATGAGGGCACGCTGACTCAACCGTAAGTCTTACACGGACCGTGTAAGAAAGCAGGGGATGTGTCCAACTGCCGAGCAGTCTAAATGTCCATGCCCCTGCAAGGGTTTGAAAAGTAAAAGGAAATACACAAGAGCGAGTCTGCTCAAATGTCCTTGCACCCAACACCACACTCCCTGATATTGTAAACCCTCATCACAGTTATAAAAAGCTAAACATTAAATTTATTTTTTTAAATTTCCAAAATAGCTGCCCGTATTTGTGCGTGTGTGCACGGGTGTGCCCATTGCTTAGCTGGAGTTAGCAATTCCAACATGGAAGAGCATAAGAAAGAATGCTTATGCAAATCACACCAAATAGCAATAGCGTAATGGTAGAGCATTCACACAAAGAAGAGGCATTCACTGTTCAAGTCCCACCACTCCCCTTCGTATTTATGTTTTAAATCAGTATATGAAATAATGCCTGACAAATATGTTTAAATATTATTAAAAAGCAGTGAAATGGCCAATGTATCAGTGAATGAAATAAATATTTTAAAGGATCCTGATATATAATTGCCTGCAGTTAAGCAGTGCTTCACCCAGTGCAATAGAGTTGCCCATAGTTTAATAGCACTTTACCCAGTGCAATAGAGTTGCCCATAGTTTAATAGTGCTTTACCCAGTGCAATAGAGGTGCCCATAGCGAAATAGTGCTTTAACCAGTGCAATGTGTTTGCGTGGATGTGCGCACCGCACCAACCAGGGCACCGTGGAGCAACGTAGAGCAAAGTTGCTTATACGCAGACACACCCTAGCCTGTCTGGACAGTATGAAAAAAAAATTAATGACAAGGTTTGAAACCAGGACTCTGTGCATCATAAGCAAAGTACAGAACCACTAAGCCATGACAACTTAGGGGAAACAGCCACTGTTAACATACATATACTTACTAATGGTAGTTTAACCATTACTAAGCAGGTCTGCAGTCAGCCGAGAATTAAAAAAAATGGCCAATCACAAAAAAGTACAGGAATTGTGGTATATTTAAGCCCCATAGTCGGGAATACACGCGATAACTGATTGTAGTTCACATCTCCAGTTAGAATGTCTGGTGCTGGAGAGGGAACACGCTTCTAAGTGCAACATTGGGGCATCGAGGAGTCGAAATACATGGTTTGGCTCCTTGTCCACCATCATGAGTCAAGACTCCTGCAGGCCCAGTTCCAAGGGACGGAGTACAAGGCAGAGGCTCGGAACCAGTTAGCTCATGACCTCACCAGTGCCACAGGCGTTCCTCGGACTGGTGAGCAGGTCCGTCACCACCATGCAGACCTGAAGAAACGGAAGCAGGACTGCCTGAGCCAATGGATACAGGAGGCACGTAGGATGCAGGATGCCCCACAACTGAGTAGGTAGCCATGGAATGCAGTATGTAAGAATTGATAATTTAGTATGTATAATGGATAGGTATGTCTCAATATCCCTTAATTTACTTTACAGCTGCAGGTGACCGTGCTGTGAATCAGCAAGCCTATGCTGATAGGCTGCTAAGGCTGCGCCACCAGGCAAGTTAGTGATTATTCTGCATGTATTGTTATATAAAATATGGGAGAGAGCATGAAAGAAAGTGTTGTAGTCCAATAATACAGCCATAAAATTGCCTGAATAAATCCTCTGCATGTACTGTCAGATAAAAAAGTCAGAGAGGCAGAAAAAGAGTGTAGTAACCCATTAAGAAAGGTAACACATATCTGGAATAATATCTCTGCAGGCACTGTCATATAAAATAAGTGAGTGAGCCTGAAAAAAGAGTGTTCTAACCCATTAATAAAGGTATAATATGTCTTGAACATGTTTTCCATATGCACCGTTAAAACAAATAAAGGAGTGAGCCTGTGGAAAAGTGTGTAATGTCATTAATAAAGGTCTAAAACCTGGAGTGTGTCTGTATCACTGAGTTTGAAATGTTGTTGTATCCTTGCATTATACAAATAGTACTGTTTGAAAAAGTGCTGGCAACGCAGAATTGTGCAGTCCCATATAAAGTGGGTGATGGAAGTGCTAGTAGCTGTGAAGCATATATACAGTCTGCAACAGTCAGTTACTAGCTGGCATGCATAAGTAAATCTGGCACATGAGTAGCATGTAAATTTTTCCCCAGAAATGTGAGTGTGTGTCAAGAAATGCAAGGTTCTGTACAAATTGAAATGAAAATGTCATGTGAAAACATCCCAGCTATGTAGATAAAGAAATATAAATGCAATCAAGAAATATGTAGCAGTAACATTTGCATCCTGGGCAGTTAGTATGTCAAATATAGGTCAGGCATATATTGAACTAGCCAAACCCATTACACAATCTAATGTATGGTGGCAAGTGTAATAATACATGTAGGGGATATACACTTGCAGTCACTAGGAATGTAGTGTAGACTAAAGGTAATTATAAGATGTTAATCAAGGTTTTTTCTACACCCTACTGTATGTGCATAAACCATGCAATTCCACACCTCAATGGGTATGTGTAATCTTAAATATTTGTTGGGACATATGTCCTATTGTTGTATAAATATTTGCATTCACGTTAATGCATGTGCCCTGTTTAAACATCACAATCATGGTGGCCTCTTCCTACCAAACATCCCTGCATGCTGTTGGAATATCCACTGTCATTCAATATATGCATGCGTTATGCTTGCTGTTCAACTGTTAGAACCTTGGTGTGTTGGGTTAATGGGAATATTGCTGCATGCTGTTACAACTAATCTGGAATGCTGTTGTTTATGTTGTAATTATACACACCTAATCACAGAACGTATGGGAAGGCTGGTCCTAGCGGACCCACCTGTCCCTCCTTAGCTGGCAAGTGCACCTGGCACCAGCAGGTCCGGTGCTTAGCCCGGGCTCCCCTCCTCCATTGGTCCTTTGCCACCTTTGGGTGGAAGCGCTACAGGGGATGGGGCTCGTCCCCCCGTGCAAGCGTAGGCAGAAAAGAGACACCTGTCACCCTTCGAAGGGTCCAGGTTGTGGTGCGTAGGGAGATCCAGTGTTCAGTCGCTGATCCCCTATGTCAGCTTGAGGCGAGAGTGGCGTGTCTCATGGGTGAGCCTGCCCATCCTATGCAGTCCCCAGCACAGCCACCCTTGGGGCTGTGAAGGTGCAGTGGTGACTGCTCATGGATGGGGATCTCAGTTCCACTGTTACCATCTGTGGGCTCATGGGCTTGCGATTTCCAAACATCCGACCCCGTCAATTGTGTTCACCCACCCCATGTGTCATACACCGCCCCTGTATGCGTTTTGTCTGTCTTGTCTGCTTACCTCCCTAACCTACCTCCCTGGACATACCTACTTCCTCTACCTCACTTTCCACTCTCACCTGAAAAAAAAAAAAAGGGCAATCTGTACCCACAAAAAAATTGCGCCCCATACATAGCTGCCCATTTCGCACACATGTCCATTGGACATGTAAACCGATAATTATAATTGGCAGTACAACATACTTTGTTGTCCTCACCCCTCTCCCAGGGGTGGAAGGTTTCAAATTTCACTCCAAATTTATTGCATATGCACAGCTGTTGCTGGTAAAGAAATGGGCAGCTATGGACCTTCCCTACACCCATCCTGCACATCCTGAGCTTGTTTACCTACTGTCTGTCCCTCTTTGTGCCCCCTTTTTCACCACTTTCCTATCTCCCCATTTTCTTTTCTTTAAAAGAAATTAGTGCGGGGGTTAGCGGGAGTAAGCACTTTTAAGCGGTAGCAAGCGGGTTTAAGCGAGTGTGAGTATGTGTGCGCTTAGCTAAGCATCGCTAAGCATTGCGCAAATCTGCACAAACTCGCTTACAACTGCTTAAAAGTGCCTTAGTCACTCTATGGCAGGGCCCATGTTCTGCTCAGCAGCAAAACAAAAAACCTCTGCCACTCTCGAACCCCAAATCATTGACACAGTGGACTGCATGAATTACCACTAAGCCACAGCAGATATACAAATAGCTGGGTTCTGAAATAAATATATCATGCATTACAATGAGGGAATATAAATGGAAATTAGGAATGGTATAACACAAATCCTGTTCTGTGGGTCTTTACCAGCAGTTGCTGTGGAATTGCATGGGAGGTTGGCGTAATGGTTAAGGTGCTTACCTTAAAAACACAAGGTGCAGGGTTTGATTCTGACATGGGGTAATTGGCTAGGCTTAAAAATGGCTCATAAGAGCAGTTAGCCTAGTACTAACCTATGAACCTATGAACCTATGAACCTATGACATGACTGTGAAAGGAGAACCAGTCATCCTAGCAGGGAATAATGTTACAGTAGCACCTTACAAACACCACACAGTATCAGACCAGGATAAATACTGGCAAAGTTGAATAGGGCAGAGGCCAGACTCCCCAACTGTGACTGCTTTACAGGGATGTCCCTGATCTGTAAACAAATGTTAGCTGTGCCCCACTGAATCACTCTGAAAAGTACTAACTGTAGGCAGACAAGTGTGGAATCACACATAGTGAATAATGTCAATAGGTGAGAGTAGACACTGCTTGCACGTCAGAAAATATGTACTTATACATATGCTCTGATTCCCAAGAAAGTCTCAACTGCAGTATGTAATATATTGTAGGTGTATCTCACTTATATGTACCTTTCACTGAGGCCATTCAAATATATACCTGCGAGTATCTGAGGTCTGGCAGAGGCAGAAACATACAGGCATATCAACATTACTGCTGTTACACACTCTGCAAATAGCTTTGGAAGGAGTTCCACAAGCATGCCCTTATGTAGGAGTACAACACAGAAATATCACAGGATGTAGCCATGTACTGCTAGTAACCAACTGTGACAATGCCAATGTGCCACTGCTGAAAAGACTGGTGTGGTACACAGACAAAGTATAATAGGCTAACCTCTAGCTACCATCTGGATATGTCCACAGGTGGGAGCTACACAGACAGACTACTTGCCTTGATAGACTAACAGGTACACAGCAATCCTGTATGTTCAGCAAGATAAACCTCACATGATAATAAAAAATGTTCTTTGCAGTTCTGCACCCCTACCCAAAGGTACAACACACCTGTGTATTCAGGCAAAAATCAGGGTGTAGGTAGGCATACCCAGTACTGAAATATGTCCAGTTGTGTTGAGCAGCCTGTGCTAATGTCAACACAAACAAACCACATACTGTTCAGAAGTGAGTAACGTAATAATTACAGTATAGCAGTTCACAAACACTGCATGTGCCACAGGAATACAGTGCAATAACCACATTTGTATGGCAGTTAATTGTGTAATTCAGAAATAAAGTACATACTCCCATGTATCCTGTGTTAACATTTGGAGGGGTGAGTACATGTCTACAATGAGAAGTGTGTACTGGAAGCAGCAACATTCAGGTTTGAGTACAACATGCATATCACTGGCTACAACCCTAGCTTCAGATAAGAGACATATACCAACCTTCTGACTGACACAATGGTGTCCAGAGCAAACAAGCATGGGCCCCACCTTGGAAAGCTGAAAGGGCTATGCCTACCTAACCTAGCATTTTATAGCAGTGGGCTGTAATCACAGTGAGTAATGCAATCACCACACAGCAGGCTGCATGCAATTACTGAATGGTGGGCAGCAATTGGTGCAGAGGCTGTCATATGCACAAGTGCAGATACCTAGAAAAGCAGGCTGTACCTGCAGTCCACACATGCAATTATATCATTGTAGGTACTGGGAGATAGAGAGCAAGAGCGAGACACAGACAGAGACACAACAGAGAGAAAAACAGAGACATAAACCGAAATAGAGGGTGAAAACCCAAAACAAACCAAAAAAAAATAAACCTACAAAACCATAACAGACGGAGCAGGAAATACAAAGGTAAGGTATGTAACTCATATGCATGTGTTGGCATGTAGTAGATGTTCCTAAAGAGTACTCTACACACTGCAAATCATCCATATGTGGCAGCAGTATGTATCTATCTGTATCTGCACATGTGCATAGGGCAAGGGACATACTGCAACTGTTAGTGAAGGGTGGACAGATATCTGTCATTGAAGGTTATGTGCATATATCTATGTAGGTCCTAGTGTGTGGCATAGAAAACAGCATGCAGTGCTGATATATGTCATGTGGTGGGACTGATTTGTCAGATATGATGTGTTACAGCCAGTGAGACCTGCTAATGCTACATGGGCTGAGGGCACCCACATGCATTCTGCACAACACTGTGCAATATAATCACATAACGGTACATCCCACAACTGTCGCATAAGTGATATCCCCACCATGAAAGTTGGACTGTACATGTGCCAATATGTACATCCATGTGTACAGCAATGGATGTGTACATGTGTGTGTATAGATACGCATATATATATATATATATATATATATATATATATATATATATATATATAGATATATATATATATATATATATACATACACATATATATATATATATATATATATATAGAGAGAGAGAGACGGGGTCATATGTACTGCAACAGGTGTGTGGTGACCAAGGCATGGACTGTAGACAAGTGTTGATACTGCAGTGCCATTCCTCCTTTCCAAAACACTGTACCCATTAACTACCACATAGGTAGAGATCTACCTAACAGTGAAGGTGTGATAAGGGAACATGGGACACAGGTGGGCAGTAGCCTCCGCTTTGATGAAGACAGTGCCACACTACACCTGTAATCAGTCTGTGTGGTATGTGTCATGACAACAGGTGTGTCATCTATGGAAATATAGGTCAGTGTTCCCCTCTACTCATCACAATGCCCTGTGTGGTATGTACCTCACATGACAACTACACCAGGTGAAAAGGCCACAGACATACCTCACAAAGGGTAATACTGGCCGCAAACAGATGCCCTATGCAGACTGACTCAAAAAACCACATCTACACTGTATTGCATACTGGCCACACAGAGGTGACCTCTGCCGGACATACAGAGGTATGTCATACCCATAGCTGGGTGACAACCACCATGGCAACATATCACAATCCCTCCAGGATACACACTGTAGGGCCTTAAACCTTGTCAGCTCACTAAACAGCACATGCTGGAGGGATAGGTTCCTATCTCAGAGATATGCCATACACTGGAATAGACCACCTAGCAATAGCAAACAAGGCTCCTCATTAGCAGTTGTCATAAATACCCCTGATGATTGTGTGGGAGATTGGTAATACACCCCAGGAACCACCTCTGTGGTTCTAGTTGGCAGGGGCAAGTGAAATCAAAGCACATGTGTGTCAAAGCCAGGGTAGCATATGGCTAGGCTGCTGTAGGCCCTAGGGCCAATAGCATATTACCTACCTATGACACTATGCACTCACACATGTACTCAATGCAATACCTGCTATTTGAGGTTGAATAAGTGTAACGCTGAATGTGTGCAAGGTCTGTAAAGGTGTGATAGCTTAGTGTGAAGTTGTATCTGACATGGTAGTGTCTATCCTAGCTGTGAGGCCAGCAAATGATGTGTAATGTAATGTTAGGCAGACATAGTATTACGGCATATGATGTGACGTAGTTCCTTGTTGATGAATGTGGTGTTTCATTGTAGGCTAAATCAATATATGTATACTTAGTGAGTGGTACTGCTGGTGAATCCAACTCCCATATGAACTGTAGTACTACCTGAAGCTGTAGGCCTAAACAGCACAGTATGGTGTGTGTTCACATTGCTTGGAAACACTGTCATGTGTGTTTCCTGTAGTCTGCACAGAGGACATAACTCAAGCATAAGGGTGTGTAAGTAGTGGTGCACAGTACTGTATGGTACACAGGTAATGCTCATCTGTGTTGGCATACAGTGGTGCGTTGTATGTTTGTCTGATGTGTGTGTAATTATGCCTGTACAATGGCTGCAATCATATGTGTGCTACAGGGTATACGTGTGTATCCAGCAACATATATACTCTGTTACAGCAGTATGCCACCTATAGTAACAACTGTACACATCTGTTAGGCAGGGCTATGGCATCAATGACTAGGGTGGTTGACTGGTACTACTGTACCTGTACTTTACATCCATTGCAATGAATGACATCTCTGTTCATGCATTGGCATGATATACACCCCTGTGTTGAGGTTGTGCATTGTGTCACAAACAGTGTGTCGGGTACTGTTGTATAGTAGCGTGATATATAGAGTCTACCAGGCACTGTTAGTTAGTTGTGGCCTGAGAACCAATAAGTGGTATTGAACATGTGTAACCTCTGACAGACAAAAGGATGGTATATACATCAGTAAAGTGATATCTGTGGTTAAAGGTGTAAAGTGTGCCACAGGACTCGCTCACACATATTGTTCATATCTTTTTCAGCCAGATGGCCCACCAATGCAACCCATCGTACACAGAGGAAGAGGAAGATGAGATACTGCAAAGCCTGCTGCAGCAGTACACGATGTTTTCCAGAAGCAGCCAGCACCAGCAGGAATGACTGCACTGTGGCAGGATCTTGTTCGTCGGGTAAATGACATAGGCATGCATAACTGGACATATGAGCAGGTACGCCATCACTGCAGTGATTTAATTAGACATGTCCGGCGGCACGCGTCTGATATCTAAAGACAACAGCTTGCCACAGGTGGTGAGGTGGCCATTCACCCCCCCCCCTCACCAGAGTGGAGGAGCTGCTCCTAAGCATGGTGGCTCCTGCACAACAGCAACATCTACCTCTGACATGTGTTGTCATGGAGGCCAGAGCCACCGAGCATGTCCACATGGAGCAAGCAGGTACCATGCCCTATCTGTAGACTACAGTTAACTGTATTGTTAGATTATGTCTACATGAGATGTGTACTGTGTGTTTAGCAGTTCTGTTGCCTAGTGTTGTGCAATACTGATATTTTGAATAATATCTCTACACCTGTGACTGTTGACTGTTGTTTTACTGTAGTTTAGCATACCCACTGTAGCAATGCCACAGTTGTGGGCACTGACGAACTCTCTCATATTCTCATAGGTCCCTCTGGTGTGACAGCAGGGCAGCAGATCCATGCTGGTGAGTGTGGTATAACTGCAATGTTGGTAATGTAATATGCATGTCATAGGTGAGGTGTAGGCAATGTACACGTAACAAACCTACGCATAATGCATGCTGTGCATGTTTGCTGTAAGACGTTGCACAGCTCAGTAATGTCAGTAGCTGCCTCAATGACATGCAATACACAGAGCATAAGACACAGTTGTGGCAACCCCGTACTACACATTGGATAGGCATAGTTGCTACAGCTGTACATAACATAACACGTTTATCATACACAGTACGCAAAGACATGCTACACATGGTATAACCACACACTCACTGTAAGGTCACACTTCAGTATCCCACATGTCATCCACACACACATGATGTACCTCAGGGGTAGAGGCCTATCATGGGGCTGTGCAACACTCTTCAACACATAACACAGTCATGTTAGGCAGTGCTCCCTATTGGGCACCTCATACCCCCATGTACAAAGTGGCTGTGTAATAGTGAACATAGCCACGGCACTGCAGTTCAGGTACAGCGTGCTAGGCGGTGGTCTGTCACACATTAGTAGCCATGAGTGACCACAAGATGCATGATGATGATGATGGCACATAGTACTACACCCCATCCAGTTACAGTGACCACAGTACTACACATAGCGGTCATTGCTTTGCACCTCATTGTCATGTGTGTGCAAACATATGCACCTATACACAATATGCATAGCATGTTGTCTGTGTGATTACATATGCCAGTATATACAATATGCACAGCAGTCGCCATCTGTACAAAGAGTCACATATATGTCCTGGAATGCTATTGGGTGTATAGGTCACATGACACACATTGGGTATGTGTGGTGTTTAATGTTGCAGTCATGTAGCATGCCATGTCATGGCTGGCACCGACATATCTGCAATATGTCCCACACTCATCATAACCACTGTACAATGGCCATGTTGAGTATTGGGATTCCTTCACGTCTACATGCACCGCTCATCCCATGTCTGTACATTGCATGCATGTGCTACACCTGTCCCCACTATTATCTGCTATGGACACAGACACTGTAATCAGACATGGCAATTTATGTGTCACACAGATAACACATGCAGCCATGGTATGTATACGATTGAGTGATGGTGCACAGGAAATTGCAGAGCTGATAATACTTGCACAGCAATGTTGTGTCCATGTACACATGTTCCAGGGTGATTACTGAACAACTACACACATGCATCAAAGCCATGTATAATGTCATTAAATAGGGTCATCTACACTTGCACTGCATGGTCTTGAGCAACACATATTCTGCATGCTGACACGTGTGAGGTGACTGTTTGCCTTGTGATACTGTCACCCATCTTCACCCACTATTGTGCATGTGTTGGATTGCTGGTGTGTGTGTGTGTGTGTGTGTGTATGTGCTGTAGTGAGCAGTGTATTTGTGTGTATGTGTGCATGTGTGCATGTGTGCATGTGTTCATGTGTGCATGTGTTCATGTGTGCATGTGTGCATGTGTGCATGTGTGATAACATCATGTACAGATTGTAAAGTGTGTTTCCTGTCTTCCTTCCACAGGTGCTGAGTTAGGGGTGTCTGATTGCAGCAGGGAACCTGAAGTCACTGCCACTAATAGTGGAGATGATGAGACATGTATTGTGACACAGGAAGGTTTGACAGGTTCTGTCATTGGTCCATCAATCGACAGTACACAGTGTTCAACCCCATCTATGCACACACTCATACTGCCATTACATCCCTCATCACCAATGGCCTTAGCTGAGGGACAGCATACAGTTGGCATTGACCAGAAGAGTGTGGTACCCATTGCACATGCATCCTCTCACAGCAGCCATAGCCGGATTACTGGAAAGGTACCACATAGGCGGATGTCCAGGGGTTCTCGGGGGAGCACCACTAGTCATATTGCCCCTGGCAGATGTGCCCCCAGAGGTATTACAACCTCCAGTATGTTCCGGACTGTAATGCAGGCACAGGCACGTATGGAATGGTACACCCGACAGGGACTAAGGGCACAGAGGGCCCATTACACTGCTATCAATGACAGCATCCGTAACCTTGCCGGTGCCATCTGGAATTACACTGAGGTCATTGATAGCCATTGGAGGGAGACATTAGATGTCCTCCACAATGTGTTTGCCATGAGCCAGGACTGTGCGGGATGGTTGAGAAGCTGACGCGGACGCATGCCAGCAACAGCAACAGCTGGCAGTTGTCGCGGATGGACCATGGATCACAGCCACTCCCATAGTGGCAGTACCAGCCCCAGCAATTCTGGGGCTGACCTGTCCATTGACCATCCTACTAGACCATGTGCACATGGCACTGGCCAGTCCCAGCAGGGACATGGGTCCAGTCATCATACCTCTGCCTCTGACAATAGTACCCAGTCAGGGTTGGTACCCGATACTGCCTGTAGCAACCCTGGCAGGCACAGGTACCATGTCTGTGGCCAGAGACAATGATCTGTACAGCCTAGCAGGTACAGTCTGTGGCTGTCCCTCAACCACCCATATATGGCAGCCACATGGTGGAGTTGTGTGCATGCAGACACACACACATTAACCAAACAACTAGGGCTCATACATACACACACACATTACATCAACATTGCCCATGCTGTACTGTTGTCCCTCACACACACACACACACACACACACACACACACACACACACACACACACACACACACACACACACACACACACATGTTGATTTGATGGGTCAATGTCGGGCTCTGGCAAACCAATAACATACCCTGTGCATATGATGACACCTGTGCCACCTCCTGTCATCTGTAACATTGATGCAGGAACAGGCTAACATGGTTCTGATGCACAGGGTGACATTATAGCAGTGTAGCAATATTAGCAAGTTGCCAACAGGAAAGTGTAATGATATCCTTGTAGGTATATCTGAGCAGGCATTATGCATCACAGCTCTGATAGTCATTGTAGCATTGTTTACACCAGTGTTAGGTCTGAGTATGTATTGTCCACCCATGTGCCACTTGGCTGAAGTGTACAATGTTGCCAGCATGTGTTAGTGAGTGGACAGTACGTGTGTGATGTGTGCATTACAAATTAGCAGGTGTACATCTGTGAACATGGTGGGCGTGCACTGTCTGCATGTACGTGCATAGTGGACACGTGGGATGTGCGACATATCCTGTTGTACACATTGTTAACATCTCATGGTATCTTTCGATGGCCAGTATGCATTCTACTACAGATATGTACTAACATGGGTACACATGTGTGTATGACATGGGTTGACACTATGCTGTGGGTGATACTGTTGATATCTGTCAATGATTTGCAGTCTGGTAGTATACACCACCTCAACAGCATGACTATAACCAATCACTAGATGATGTCCTGACAAATGACACACAGTTGTAGGGAACTCAGTAACAGTTGGATCCTTCCAGTACTATACTATAACAGTAACCAGTGGTATTGACCACCACATGTTCCTGGGACCACACCTGTGTGGCATATAGCCCTCTTAGGTACATGCAAACACATTAGGGATATGTCCATCCACATCTGGAAATGCATGCATTGGCCTACACTGCATTCTCTGGATGGGACGCATATCCTACGCAAGGGTATCATACAGACAGATACCTGTTGTCCAATACATGCTGTATAGCAGTAAACCGACTATGGCATAGTCATCCACATTTACTATACATACTATCCCGACAGTACCACATAGGTGGTAGCCCTCAACATGTATGTTGGGTACCAATGTGTAAATACAGACACATGTTATGTCATCTGTCCCTTGGTATCCACATATCCATAGGTATTGTGGGGTCCCTTGGTGTTTCACATAACACATTAGGGGCCTGAATGCATATCCACAGGGCTGTTGTACACCTATAATGACTGTCCATTATTGCCAGTCGTTGTGTATGAACATGTCGGACATATACCCCAGGCAATTACCCTCACTCACAGTACTCTATAGTAAGTGTCATGGGTGTGTGTGGCACAGATGACCTTGACCACAGATCACTACAGTGGCCGGGCTTGTCACATACATACATATCTGGCCTATGATCTGAGAAGTAGCGGAACAATCTGTCAAAGGAAACAAATGTATTCATGTAGTATGCAGGTTTCACACCTATGTACTAACTGAGGTCATATGTACACATATTTATTTGCCACGCAGATACCTGATGTGTGCAATGCACATACTGTTTTAATCATATGTCATACTGTAGAAAAAGCAAAACCCACACTGCATTGACCACCTGGGGTGCACACACTCAGCGCTTGCAGGATTCAACCTCCTACCTAATTATGTTATGATACTAGAGAAATATGCATTAACACAGCACACTGTATGCTTTACTGGGTGGCTTCTGTTCTCCTGGTATATTTGTAGGATGCTGACATCATCAGACATTCCAAAGAGGGATGTACCTCTTTTAATGTGTTTTCCCAGTCTCCAAAAATGCTACTCCTCTCAAAAGAAATCACACACATACCCACCCCCCGACACACACTGTCAGCATTTGCAGGATTTAAACCTCTATCAAACTATGTTATGATACTAGAGAGATACGCAATAACATGATGCACTAAATGCTTTACTGGGTGGTTTCTGTTCTCCTGATATATTTGTAGGATGCTGACATCATCAGACATTCCAAAGAGGGATGTACTTCTTTTAATGTGTTTTCACAGTCTCCAAAAAGGCTACTCCTCTTAAAGGGAATCACACACATACACCCACACTGTCAGTGTTTGCAGGATTCAAACCCCTACCTAACTATGTTATGATACTAGAGAGACACGCATTAACATGGCACACTATATGTTTTACTGCATGGTTTTGGTTCTCCTGATATATTTGTAGGATGCTGACATCATCAGACATTCCAAAGAGGGATGTATCTCTCTTAATGTGTTTTCCCAGTCTCCAAAAAGGCTACTCCTCTCAAAAGAAATCACACACATTCCCCCCAACACTCATTGTCAGCGCTTGCAGGATTCAAACCTCTATCTAACTTTGTTATGATACTAGAAAGATACACATTAACACGGTGCACTATATGCTTTACTAGGTGGTTTCTGTTCTTCTGCTTTATTTGTAGGATGCTGACATCATCAGACTGGACATGGTAATGTGTGTACACTTTGTTTTATGCAATCCCAGGAATGAGCCATGTGGGTCAGCAGGTATCAACAGCTTGAACAGGACCCCATGATTCTCACCTTGTGTGATCTATTTGTGGACATATTGACATTCCTTCATATGTCAGCACATATCTATGCACAGATTGTTGGTTTTGTGGATACGACATGTGTCTGTGATATTGATGAATAGCTATTCAAAGTCTATGTGGGATATGTGTAGCTCTGTTCAGTGATGTATGCCCTGGGTGGCTGCCTTGCAAACAGTGTAGCATGTTTGGGAACCATGATCTGCACATGAACATACCACAGTTGGTAGGGTTGTGTGTTTGTCAGCTTCCAATAGCTCTGTTTATGACTTCAGCCATGATGGACTCCATGGCCTTGCAGATCAGACTTTATAGGCTACTGGACTATACTTCCCATGGTGTGTTGTGCACCCACACTTGTGGGGAGTGCCATATGTTGCTGTAACACATTCAATGGTTACAGATTCTGTGGAGAGGGTGAGGCTCAACAGACTGTTCAGGTGCAGGGTCTGTTTGTTCTGTAGTGCATGCATGACACATATTGGGAAACAATGTAATCCAATTGCTGCCATGCTTTTGGCTTTGGGGGGAGCTGTTCAGCCATTCTACACGTGATATCTCCTGGTATGATGACAGGTACTATCGTCAGTGGGAGGTGGGTATGTATATATGGGCCTGTCTGACAGGATGTCGGCATTGTCAGTAAGGTACAGTTGGCCCTGACTCAGGACATATATGAGTGTACATTACTATTTATGACGTAGCTGAAGGACATGTCATGATTCTCAGTCTGGACTCCTTCTCAGCTACTCTTTACAAAACACCAACAAACCTGGGCACTAATCCTGGTTATACGCTTTTATACACTTAACACTCTACTGATCCTTTGTGATCAGGCTACAGATTACATCATCATAATATACTGGCATGTCCAGGGGTTGGTTTCGTGTGTACCCTCCAGTCCTGCAAGTGAATATTGTGGTTATGACACAATGTCACATCTGCCTCATGTACACAGACAACCCTCTCCTCCTTCCAATACACTCAGATATATGTGAGAGATTCAACAATATTGACATAGAGGAGGCTGAGCTCTCTCAACCCATGACTGGCATAGTCTATCAGGTGGTGAAGGTGACCACACACACCACATATCAGTCTCACATACACCTATAGCGACAGCAATCAAACCACATTATCACAAATACACATACTCAGAGGCTCTACATACACTCTGCCTAAGCAACAGAGACCTCCAAAGCAGACACACAAACAACTGCTACCCCACTACAATACCCAAATATCACATAGTTCACAATGTCAGTGTGCCACACAGTCACTGCCCTTCGGGCTAAACAACACACCTGATACACTTGTAATAGGTGACACTTAATGTCAGACACACTGACGTCCCACTCACCAGGCCAAACAAGGGAATAGTCACTTTGAGCTGTCTGTCATGTGCCAGGATCCACCACATAACACGTGCACTCAGGTCACTCCAAAGCAAGTCCAGGACTGGCTCCATCATTGTCCATGCTGGTGCGTACAACCTCAGACGTTCCTCCCTGGGCCACATGACATGATACATAGAGGAACTCTCTGATCATGTAGCCCAGGCCAGTATGACCCTGACCTTGTCTAGCATCTTACACTCACCAAGTAGGATGTCACAGTATACCAACAAACTGATCACGTTTAATAGTTGGCTAACATATTGGTGTTATTCAAAGGGGATACAGTGTCTTTCAGCCTGGGGTGACATGCTCAACATGCCACGTAGCTTCCCTATGGACAGCTAAAACCTGTCACCCTTGGACTTTTGAATATTGGCTAAGGCACTTGCTGCCACCATACTGCCTTTTTTAAGCAGGGATCAAAAGACAAACCCACCTCCATAGACATTACAGAGTACATGACACTGAGGGTAATGCTGCTCAACATCAGATGTGTTACCCTCAAATTGCGTCCACTCAGGAATCTCCTCAGTATGGAGAATAGAGATATCTGTGCACTAACAGACACCTGGTTCAGGCTCCCACATGCACACCAGCACTACCAGGTTATATTTCATACCATGCTTTTTGACCACAAAAATCGGAATGGCCAACACAAATAGGGGGAGTATCCAAATACATCTGTGATCTGTACTAGCAGACAGCTACAATCACTCATGTATTTATGTCAGGCCTGCTTCTAATGGACAATTGCACCAGACACGTAGGACACTCACAAGGCCTTCTTCAGTTAATTTGGGTACCTAGCTGGACACTCACTGATATGCTATGAGTTACTGCATACTGACTAAACATACCCTGAACCCGCAGACATTGCCAACATCCTGGAAAACAGGTTCAATGCAGATGTCTCCCCCCATCACCCCTAAGGAGCTACTGTCCATACCAACAGAGTGTAACCTCCCTGACATCACGAATAAACAGGTGAGTGCTGCCCTCTCCACAGCAGACAACACAGCATCAATGGGACCAGACAGTGTCCTGGCCTGTGTTGTACACGGCCTTAATGACAGACGTAACCCTCACATTACGTCACTGTTCGATATCAGAGTTACTGCAGGATATGTACCCATGGAATGGCGTACAGCAATAGTAGTCCCGCTCCACAGAGTTGCTGCCACAACAGACCACAGACAATATCGGCCTATAAGGCTAACTAGCCTGTTCTGCAAAGCTATGGAGCATATTGTAATGGGACTCATGCACATAGACATGGGGAACCTACAGACACTGGGTCCTACACATTTCAGCATTGTTTTGGGCAGATCTTGCCTGTTGGACCTGTTTGTATTCTTTAAACAGTTACCAGGTCCATCAGTGTTGGGATGGTTGTCCACACAGCCTGCCTGGACCTTGCACAACCCTTCAACACAATACCCCACTCGGCCATTATGCATAGGCTCACCGGCATCAATATCGACACATATCTCACACAATGGATTGCTACCTGGATCAGGGATAGCACCCACATGCTCAGTGTTGCAGGTCCCATGTCTGACTATACACCAGTTACACATGGCATCCCACAAGGCTCAGTCCTGGGACTTCTCTTGTTCAGTATATATTTGTGTGACATACAGGCTAACACAGGAGGAATATGGCTGTCCATGTTCGCAGATGACTGCAAACTGGGTGCCATAATCAACTCTCCAGCTGGCACATGCATACTCAAACAGGGTCTCACAGAGATAGGATGACTGGTGCCTGAGCCATGGCCTATGGCTACATGCCATTAGTTGCACAGTCATCCCCTTTGGGAATGACAATATGCCAACACATTACCACATAGGTAGTAATCCATTACATATGGTAGTAGTTGTTAGGGGTTTGGGGACACAACTTGTTCGTACTCTTGCCTTTGACAATCACATTGCCAAAGTGGTTAGACAGTACTTCTACATAGCCCACCATATCTCATATGGTTTCACATGTTGATCAATTGTAGTCATTGTGCCCCTATACTCATCATGACCATGCTTGGTTACTATGCCACATTTGGGATGTACCTTACCCGACACCTGCAGCAACTGTAATGGCCACAAATGTTACTCAACAAGCAAATGTAGGGACTCACACGGATGCCCTGCACAGTTCAGATACAGTACCTCCAGCTCTACGCAGTCACTTACCACCTACACGGATGTGTTGTGTGCCTGTAGTTTAAGGAAATATCTGACCCAGAATTAATGGACATGCTCCACCTCAGGATATCCAACTCCCTTGGAGCTACACACTCCAGGGACATATACCTCAGCACAGATGTTAACAGGACATGCTGGCGGGACAGATTCTTATCCAAAAGGCTCCACTCACTCCGGAGTGTAGTCTCTGTTTTGCATAGGCAGAGCCACCCACTGACCACCTACAGGTGACATCTTGACAAGTGGATGGGTGATCGTATGTTTACCCATGGGATATCTTCTGGGTCCATGCTAGACAGAGGCACAATACACTAAATGTAAATGGGCTATCTTGTGTGACCTACCATTTACAGGCACAGTGTTCTGATTTGACAGGGTTGCAAAAGCCAAACACACTCTGGCTATGCTTGTACATGCCCTAGGGCAGATAGCCTAGTATCATCCTCTGAACCTATGATAATGTTCAGGATGCACAATGTTTATTGATGATACAGTTTGCAGGTTTTTATCATCTTTGCTTTCCCACTTTCTATGAACCGCTTAGGTATCTGCAGAACATATTGGATTATGACAGGGTTCCACTATATTATATACGTGTCTGTTGTCATATAACTGTGTGCACAGGGCAGACTGCTGGATAGTGAGAGGTTCCTGGGTTAACACATGCAACTATATGTGTGGCCCACTGCTATACTCCGACATGGCCTAAGTGTGTGAGCATGCCCAGTTCAGACTGTCAGTGTTCTGTTGCCTGACATTTGTCTCATTTATTTACATGTGTGAGCATGCCCAGTGTGACCTTTCAGTATGTTGCTGTCTGAGGTCCACTACATTTGTTGATGCATGTGTATATGTCCAATATTAACATTTCTACTGTGTGTGTTGAAAGTCAGGTTCTATTGTTACTGCAGGATTCACCTTTGTGTCATAACTCGACAGGGATTATGCTGTGCCTGCAGGGTTTCCATGGAATACTTTGCATAGACTTATCAACATTTCTTCATACAGGATAACCACTGCAATACTGTCATGGTTTAGTGGGCTAGTACTATGGCTGTAGTGCACAGTATCCTGGGTTTGAGGCCCATCACTGCTTATATCTTCATATTGAGCAGACCAGACTGCTTAAGGGCCAGTAGAGCAACTATGAGCATGTTGGCTTTTGTTCAGCTATGCCCTACTTAGACCCAGCTTGTCCAACATTGCTCAATATTAACCATCATTGCTGGACGTTGGCCGATATTACTCAACATTGACCACATTTGTGCTAGTTGGTGTGTGCGATTTTGTTTACATATACTACATGGTGGTAAATGCTGTTTAGCACTGCTTTATATTGCTTAACACATGGCAATCATGCCTCAGGTGTTGCTGCAGGGCTGCCTATGTCGGATGCACATACTATACTCCCTATACATGTTTGAAAGCAGGTAGTGTCAACTTAGGCATCCCTTTTACTATATGTGCGGGTCAGAGAGAGGTATAATTTCCAGAGTTCCTACTGAGCCAGTATATGTGCTATGTGTTGCCTCTTTGCCAAGGCCAAAGCATACTGGGCACACCTCCTTCTGCCTACTGGGGTAGGCTCAGGTTGTTCCTCCTCCAAGTCACGCTCTGCCTGTGATGGCCTTGGCAATGGTGGGGGGCTGTTTGGCCCAGGCCTATGCTGGTCCTGCTGCAGCTGTTTTTGCAGGATCATATTATGTAGCATAGCACATACCATGACAATTTGGGTACATGTAGTTGGTGAGTACTGCAAGGCTCCACCAGATGTGTCCAGGCACCAGAACCGTGACTTGAGCAGCCTAAACACACGTTCAATTACATTTCGTGTTTGTGTGTGTGCCTCATTATGGCGTTCCTGTTCAGGTGTGTGTGCGTTTCTGATGGGTGTCATCAGCCACAGCTCCAGTGCATAGCCAGCATCCCCCACTAGGTGACAATTGTCCCCATTGGCAAGTGTCTGGTAGAGCTGTGTCAGATGCCAGATATGGGAATCAGGGTAGCTTCCAGGGTAGCCAGCACACACATTCAGTATTATGCCCTGGGCATCACACACGACCTGGCAGTTGATGGAGGGGAAGCCCTTGCAGTTGAAGTAGACCCTACCCCACTCACAGGCTGGTGCTTTGATGCATATGTGCGTGCAGTCTATTGCACCCACTACCTCAGGGCATTCCGCTATTTGCTGGAAGAGACGCATATTGCTGGCCAATACCTCACGGGAATTGAGGAAATATACACGATCACTGACATGTGCTGACATGGCATCCAGGAACTGGTGCAGTACCCTGGATGCTGATGCCTGTGAGATCCCCATTATATCACCAGTTGGTCTCTGGAAGGTACCTGTTGCTAATATTCTTAGGCCAACACATACCTTGGTTTCCACTGGGATGGGTTCCCTTCTGTTGGTTCTGTGTGTGAGGTGTGGCCTGCACAGCTCAACAATTTGCTGCAAGAGGTCTCTGTCCACTTTGTAGTGCTCCACTATCTCCAGCTCATGTAGCCCCTGGTAGGTTACCCTGGGCCTGTACCCTCTTTTCTGTCTCCTCACTGTGGGTCGTCCAGCAGCATTTGCATTATCACCACCCTCAGCATGTTGCATATGTCGCCTTATAACAGCAATGGCAGCCCCTAACATTTTTTGTCTCAGCAAAGCTTTTTCAGTTTTCACTTCTATTAGCTTATTGCAGTGTTGCAGTGTCTCTTGAGAGAAACATAATGGACTGTTGTTTGCAGAGTGTTAAGTGCTGGGATGGGCTGGGCTAGTGTACTGCCTGTGTAATTGCCTGATTCTGATTGTTTTGACCTGCTAGCTCTGCTAGTACTCCCTGGTAACTTCCTACTATTTGGTGTGCTTCCTTTTTCCTTTCTGTTTCCTCAGGGGGGAGCGCCGCGCACACAAGTGCAAACACGCGCACAGCAGCTAACATGAGTGCACACATGCTTACATGGACTAAAACTTGCTTATTTTTCTTAAAACGCATGCACACCAGCACAATCAGGCTTACAACTGTTTACACCGTCTTACGTATGCTTACTCAAGCTTACACGCGTGTACACACACTTACATGCGCGGACACTGTCTTACTCGGGTTTACAGGCGCGCACATGCACGCATGCACGCTCAGCAAGAAACTTTGGTGCTATCCACAGCATACACCTTCAATTTCTTGACTTTACCTAGCCTACCTGTTGACACACTTCTTTCAATAATATGTAAATGTCAGCTGACACATGACACTCTGCTCCAATGAGCTTCACTTCTTTCATACATACCCCCCTCGTGATGTCACCTATCTTCTACTCTGTTACTCCCCTTATCCTACTCCTACACTCCACTGACTGTGCTCATTTGCTATGTAAACTTGCTATTCACTATCCTAACTCT
Source organism: Protopterus annectens (assembly GCF_019279795.1). NCBI lineage: Eukaryota > Metazoa > Chordata > Ceratodontiformes > Protopteridae > Protopterus > Protopterus annectens. Next base: position 219,381,766 of record NC_056750.1, read on the forward strand.
CATTTGCATAAGATTGCCTACTAATGCTTGGTTACATCTCTTAGACTGAGCTTCCCCCCTTAGCAACCTCTACTCAGTGGCCATGTTGTCTTCAGCCTGCCATTCACTTGCATTGTAAATTCATATTAGCTATAAAATCCACGTCTGTGGATCTTAATTATTAATTTTCTGGTTTTTAGGGCGCAGCGGGTTTGTGCGGTACTGCGCTACGGTTAAACCCTGGAGATCGGGATGAGAAAAAAAAGTTATTTTATTTATATTTTGCATCACTTCTCATTGCCAATGGCCATATTTTTGGCCATTGGCATGCTTCCTCCTGTAAATGCATGCTTTTTTTGCAGCTGTCACGACTCCGTTTTGCTATTTGCAGAATCGTACTCAGTTGTCAATGGAGTACATTTCTACAAATAACACTACTCCTACTCGGACAGGTTTGGGTTTCCTGGATCGCAAATTTACCTCATTTGCATAGCTTTTGCATGCAATTGAGGTCATTTGCATATCCAAGCCCTGTCCGTGTAGGACTAGCTTTGAGAGCTCAGTTGCACGCCCCTACCGGCTGTTCCTGGATCACTCAGTGGACATGTTGGCTGCATGAAGTCCTACTCTACTCTTAGACTCAGTGCAAGCCTTCGTGAATCCGGCCCTAAGATCTGAAGAAGACTCAGTATGATGAAAACTCAGTGATACATTAAGTGTTTTAAGCGTTTATGTGCTATTTTTTTTATTTTTTTATTTCATTAAAGCGTCATAACCTCAAGGATTAAGGGTTGTTCTTCTGAAGTGCCTTTCCGGTTTGGTACTTATTTATCAGAAGTCAGCGCAAATGAAGACAGGCTTTGACTGACCAAGTTTGTGGCTACCTGCAAATTGGGGGTAATCATGCAATCCATGAACAATATCGATATACTGCAGAAAGGATTAACACACAGAAATTGTTGTCAGAGCCACGGAGAGAAATTAAATATGAAACAATTCATAATGATTCAAGTTTGGATAGCAAATACACCACCTAATTGCAATATTTGACAGCACCCCTCTAGGAGCAGGCCCAGTGGTGCATGATATGATCACTCAGGTTGGTACTAATCTGAACTTTGACCACCCTGTGTCCATAGTGGTGAGAAAGTCCTTCTATGTGACATAACTCATAAGTAAGTGTAAGACTTCCAGATCAAATGAAGTTATAATTCCATTGTACTCGTCCCTCATCACATCAATAATTGAGAACAATGCAATATTTTGCATGTACCTCACCAGATATCTGCAAGACATGGAGTGAACCCAGAGTTTTCTCACTAGGACTATACAGGTTAAAAAAACAAGTCCTACGTGAAAAGAGTGAAAGTCCAATCACTGTTTTCTGTCTCCTATAGACTACTAAGGGGTGATCTGTGTTTTGCCTACAGGGCACTGGCTGATCTGGCCCTGATGGACATGTTACACATTTGTAAATCAAACTGCACAAGGGTCACTCATTCCAAGGATCTTAACCTAGCCTCTGACATAAATAAATCATGTTGGAGAGAGGGAGAGAGAGAGAGAGACAGAGAGACAGAGAGACAGATACATCTTTCAGAGACTACTCCTTCTCTGAAACAAGCTTCTCATTCATGTAAAGCAAAGCCCTTCCAAGACCCTCTTCAAGCACAACTTACATCAATGAATGTATAATCATAAACTTACTCCTGGGGTGGCATCTATGTCCCTCATGGACAGTGGCAGTCAGTATTACATACCATATCATGGGCTCATACCTCTGTGAACCTCATTCACCTAGCTATTGAAAATTGTTAAACTTGAGTTAAATCTTTCTAGACTTGTTTGTGATCTTGGCCAGTTAGCCTAGTACTCTCCTATGTGCCTATGAACCTATGAAGTGCAATTGTAGCCTAAACACAGCTATAGTGTGACTGTACTGTATCACAGCTGTGCCAGTATATCACATCAGTATTATCACTTGATTGTTTGCATAGACACATATGGATGTATGTCAGGATTTCATGGCAGTATAACATTTTTAATGGCAATGTCAGGGGGACACTCATCATGTGTCATAAGTTTTGAGATCTGACATGTGCTTAGAATGGGTGCTCCATGTATTGTTTGGCAGGTATACAATATTACAATGACAACATCCTCGATCATAGACATTTTACTTTGTACTGCTGTACTTTCTATGCACATGGGATAGTTAATGCATTGCCATCATTCTCACATACTGCTGTACTATTTGTTATAAAGGATCACTTCTTAATTCACACATCAATTGCTGGTGCTTCAGACAATATCCATTGGTATTATGTGGCCCAGCCATGTGTAGGGAATCCACTCATACTAGTGTGATGTTTGTATGTGTTATCCGTATGGCTGATACCTACATCAGCCAGGGATGCTTTAGTGAACTGTATCACATGTGGCACACTGAGCTCCCACATATCTAGTAGGCAATATAGAATTGTTCTCTGAGATGTAAACTCATTACGATTTGACAGTGCAGCCCTCCCTTCAAGATGTACTACCAAATGCTTGTGTGATATGCCTTTCTGTGTTGCAGCCAGTAAATACATAGTCCCCGGGATTCATGAACCTTGCGCCAGGTGCAAGCATAGCGTACGAGTTACAACGCCAAATATGGCCGCCGAGCAATTCATGTACGATCCAATCCCACGTGCACTACCGGCGTGCGCCGGATTTGCGCAGCCCCCGGCGTAGGCATGCTAAACACCCCATGTGTGGTGTTGCACCATGCAAATGAAGGCATATAGCGATTCACGAAGTGGCGCAGGCGTAGCATAAGCCCAGAGCAATGTAAACCAAAAAAAAGGTTTACATTTTCCCAAACATAACATAGGAGTAACGGAAGAGTGTCAGACCCAGGTATCACACTGGTACCATATGCCAATGGTGAAATACACAGACAATGTCAAAAGAAAACATGCACAACATGTAAATAACAACTTAAATGGCATGTCCACAGTAACTCACATCAGAACCCTAGGACATGTTTGCGGAAGGTGCAATACAATGAAATAATATAACAATGTTATAAAACAGCAGCGTAATACACATCAGGTTCACAGCATAATACACCATGGTATGCATGGAACGCCACAAACACGGTGCAAGGGTTGCCAAGGACTCGCGGCAGAGTTCGGCGTGGTAACTATGAATTAGTAGTCAATGCCATGCAAATGAGGCAGATAATACTGAATCACAAATCCCTCGCCGGCGTAAGGCTGTACCAAACGGCGCAGCGGTAATACACCGAGGAATGGCTCAGAGGGAATACATGTCATCTGCAGAGGGGTGTGCCACCGTAGCAGGAAGCATATTGGAGCACAGCAAACCTGGGCTGTACATCGCAAATCACAGCTGCAGGACCGGGGTGTGGGGTAATAGTTCATCTGAGAGCACACAATGCGCGCAGAAGTGCATGTGTACAGGGATGTCTACATTCCCTTAACCTAGTCATGTAACGCTCACCCCGCAAACAACATCGGAAACAGGAAGGTGATGTTAAGAATATGAGGAAATGCGGAAGAAGTGCAATTGGAGTACTAATGAGCAATCAACACTAATCAACCCACGAAGGCCAATCGGCGGCAGCTGACAACACTGCATGCAGAAACCTGCAAAACGGGATAGGGGAGGCATATGAATGCAAAGAAAGTAGGGGAGGTAGCAGATTGCAAAGATAGAAGACCTGACACAGCAGAGCAAAGCTGACAGGCAGCACAACGGCGGCAGCACACAAAACACATGATATGCCATGTCCCAGAAAGTACACATGACAGTGCTCTGCAGGATGCATGCCAGAAAATAGTAGGTGCAACGTGCAGAAATAGTAAGGGAAGGTCGAAAGGTAATCCATGGCAGGCAAGAGTAATGCAACACCAAAGGCAACAGCGTTGTAGTTCCATCAGTAAAACACGTAAGATAACCCCCAGATACGGCCGTACAAACACACCCTATGACATAATCGGTGTGCACAGCACAATAGTATAAAGTGTGAATGCACACAACACACAGCCGTGTATTCCCAAACGCCGCACCATAGGTGTAAACACACAGGGAACTTTTAAAATGTACATGTTGGCTGCTGCCGTGGCTGTGATCCATCAGCATGTGTTAGAGACAGACGGTGTTGTTGAGGAGGGTGCCGACAACCACCGTAGGCCTCAGAGGAGAAGGAGAGTGTTCAGACCAAGGGTAACCTACCAGGGGCTGCAAGACCTAGAGATAGTAGAGCGTTACAGGGTGGACAGGGACACGTTACAGCAAATAGTGGAGCTGTGCCGGCCTCGCCTGAGAACAAGAAACAACAGAGGGGAACCCATCCCAGTTACACAAAGGTATGTGTAAGCTTGCGAATACTGGCCACAGGTACCTTCCAAAGGCCAACTGGAGATATAATGGGCATCTCACAGGCATCAGCATCCGGGGTACTACACCAGTTCCTGGATGCCATGTTACCACATGCCAATGAGCATATATACTTCCCCAGATCTTAGGAGGATTTGGCTAGCAATATGCGCCACTTCCACCGTGTAGCACAATACCCAGAGGTACTGGGTGCGATAGACTGTACGCACATACAAATCAAGTCGCCACATGGCGAGCAGGGTAGATGCTACATAAACCGCAAGGGATTCCCCTCCATCAATTGCCAGGTCATGTGCAATGCTCAGGGCATTATCATGGATGTGTGTGCTGGCAGCCCTGGAAGCTACCATGACTCCCATATCTGGCATGCCTCACAGCTGTATCAGGTATTTGCCAGGGGGGACATCCCACAAGGCCATCTCGTGGGGGATACTGGCTATGCACTGGAGCCGTGGATGATGACTCCCATCAGAAATGCACACACACACATGCAGGAACGCCATAATGAGGCACATGCACAAACCAGAATAATCATAGAGCGTGTGTTCGGGATGCTGAAATCACGGTTCCAGTGCTTGGATACATCTGGTGGAGCCTTGCAGTACTCTCCAAGCACATGTGCCCACATATTCATAGTATGTGCCATGCTACATAATATGATCCTGCGGAAGCAGCTGCTGCAGGGACATAATGGGGAAGGGCCACAAAGCCCACCACAACTGCCAAGGCCAGTCCAGGCACAGAGGGTTCTAGACCAGGAACACACTGTGCCAGCCCCAGTAGGCAGACGGAGGCATACCAAATATGCCTACACCTTGGCAAAGAGGGAACGTATAGCACATACTCTGGCAGCGTAGGCCCCATGGACTGACACCTCCCTACCTGCACACACAGTGAAATGGATGGCACACAAACATGACCACCTGTAAAGTGTACTGTATGGGTGGCCTCATGTTTGACTCCAACATAGGCAGCCCCCAAACACTGTACACCCAACAGCCAGTGGAGCATGTAACGCCAACACCTGAACAGTACGCGGGTCCTACAGCATGCGGCACTGCTGTATGCCTGCCACGTTTGCTGCAAGATGTATACATATAAAAATATATATATATATATGTGTATATATAGAAATATATGTACACATATACATATATATACTACAGTTAAGACAAGGAATTAGAGGGATATAAGGTGACTGAGATGTAACCCGCGATATCTGTACATAGTATACATAGTGAAACGACAACCTGAACATCTGGGAGGTTCAACATAAGAGGATACTGCCAACCATGGAACGGGTAACATAGCAATATGCACAACTGCGAGGCGGAAAGATCGCCAGACCACAGTACTGTAACAGTACATGCGCGTGTAATAGTATGATGATATGAAGGGAGAGGTAGACACCGCCGCCGGTGTTGCGGTCCACGTAGGTACTGTGTGCAACCATCCCTGTGAGTGCCGTAGGATGTGTACGTGTGCGGTGAGGGTGCCGTGTGCGTTGCTGTGTGAGTGTAATGTGTGTGTGTCTGCAACATGTGTTTGTTGGTGCCACGTTAGAGGCAGAGCGGAATATTAGGTGTAGGCATACGGTAAACTAGCCTCAGGCATATGTACACTACTAGTCCCAAAGTAGTAGTGACAGCCCCACCCTGGCTAGGTGTGTCGTGACATAGAACGATACAAAGTGAATATGTCCCAGATGGTAGCACAGGAATATACCCCATATGAAATGGAAAGGACGTATGCAATAGTCATGCCTGTATGTACGACACCGATATGTTAATTGCAATAAGATACGTCGGCAAAGTCACACAGCAATAGGTATGTACCGCGGAAATACGTATGTGCTACCCCAGTACTGACCGTGGCCACGTGTCGGCCCGTAAACACCGCTGTGTGTTCTACATGTGTCAAACAATCAATTCCCATCTGAATATGTGGCAACCACTAGCAAACAGGCTATCCCAACAACAGGACCACAATGACTGCAAATATCTGCGACAGAATGACAAGGGATAGTTGACACGTACACACAACCGCTGATATACCACAGATGTCACTGAGGTATACATGCATCAAGCTCACCCGCAGGCGATCCCGACACCACATGACAACAGCCCAACCTACAATCCCATAACAAAAGACAATTAACTGTCAACTCTCCAAGTAGTGACGGAGCTTACAGACAACTATACTGGTTATGTAGAGATGCAAGGCCCACAAACCGTATCTGTGACGTACAACCACCGACATCCCCCACTGTACATAATAAAGGAATACAAACCGTAACAGCAGCACAAACATACAGTCGGTCAATGACATCTGCATAACCACAACATATCGCGTGGGGGACACAATTAAAGGCGGCTGCATAATTGCATGCGTTGTAGAAATGCAAACAATAGCCTAGTTACAGTTTTGAATGCAGTACTCCATTATTATACGTCGGCAGGACAGGTACACCCACTTGTTGAAACAGATACTACACCTGTCACACACAATCCATGGGTGACATGAATGCAGACCATACTAGTTCCCATGTATAGCAGATGCAGTCACACATAACATAAGACAATACAGACCATCCCCATGAAGGTAGGGTGAATATCCAACGGCCAGGCTGATAATCCAATTATACCCCAGTATCGACGCATAATTACCGAATGGAGTACATGCACAGGTGATATGCACGTAATTACGCACGTAGAATTAGCCGCTGATATACCACAGAAGTTACGGGGGTATACATGCAGCAAGGCCACCTGCAGATGATATTGGAACCAATTAACAACAGCCCAAGCTACACTCCCATAACAAAAGACTATTAACTGTTAACTCTCCAGGTAGGGATGGAGCACACAGACAACTATACTGTCTATGTAGAGATACAAGGCCCACAACCCGTATCCGTCACGTACAACCACCGATATCCCCCACCGTAGATATTAAAGGAATACAAACCATAATAGCAGCACAAACATACAGTCAGTCAATGACATCTGCATAACCACAATATCTCGCGTGGGAGACACAATTAAAGGCGGATGCATACTTGCATGCGCTGTATAAAGGAATACAACAGCCATGTTACAGTTTGGAATGCAATACTCCGTTATCATTCGTTGTCAGGACAGGGACACCCACATGTCGAACCAAAGACTACACCCTACACACACAATCCACGGGTAACATTACTTCGAAATATACCTGTCGCCACGCATAGCGGTTGCACTTACACATAACATAGCACAATACAGAACATCTCCACGAAGGTAGGGCAAATAGCCAATGCCCAGGTGAGGAATCCAATTATACCCCAGTATCGATGCGTAATTTCCAAATGGAGTAGATGCACAGGTGATGTGCACGTAATTACTGACAGAGGAACAGCAATTGATGGGATGAATTCACATGTTGCAGGTATCGACGGATATAAGGATGACTCTCAGGATATTCAAACCGTATGCTCATACCGAACCAGCAGTGTAAAACCAAAAGCGAAAGATAATGGAAAAACGATACACGGAATGAACACGGAATGAAACACCGACAAGGTATGTAGAACACACGATATGTACAGTTGTGTAACGCATGATGTGTATGACGAAGCTGTACTGTATGTGAATGGTGGTTGTAATTAATTACACTTGTCCATAATGCAGAAAGTGGTGAAAGGTAGTTATGTAGTGATATCCTGCTGAGCATACCAACGCTTGCGGACACCGTGTGTACAGCAGTGGGACATCATGTACACAGTGGAGACACCACAAAAGATGCCACAGGGGGGCATTAGAGAGAACAATGCCATACCACACGCCGTTTCTGGCAGTGGATGTCCAACAAGGAAGTGCCATAGCACGGGATAGGACATGTATGTATACTGTCACAGCACGCATGTGTATGGGCAGATACCGTTGATGTCATACGTAAGGTGCGGCCGACGTGCAAGTATGCCCTGCATTAGGAGATACTATGTGAAATATGTGTAATGTAAAGCTGTCTATTTAGATATGACAGATATCATACACAGTATCAGAGGCATATCATGCATAACACAGGTATCACCTATTGGTATGTACAATAACAGGATACATATGGCCTGTAGGTATGGGACAGAGTAGTAGCATGATAGCTAGCCGAAATGGAAGGGACACCAAGTAACCATGCCCAAAGGACCTGTAGTAGCTGCACAGGTGCACAGTGGGCAACAATGCAGTCTGGCAGGTCCATGTGTAAACACATGTGCAGTGTACACAGTAGTGTCACCTCCCCATGGTAGTGTCCTGGGAACAGCAGAGGCGGGTGTCAACTGCACGTCTACACAGTACCGCTGCTGTGGTGCTACCAGGACTATGTGTCACTCAAACAGCAAGGGAGGTATCACATGAACAGTGCTACTGTGTGTCCCTGCGGGATGTGCACAGGACCTATGTTCCACAGCATGGTGTGTGTTGTGTTTGTGGAAGTAACACAGAAGCCCAGCCCATGCAGTGTGGCATGTGTGCACATATCCAGGAGCAGTCCGTTCACACTGCCCACCGCAGATGTCATGTATGAGGAGTATATGCATCAGTAATGTGGAGGACATGGGCCGTGTCAGAGCAGAAGACACCCCTGAATATGTGGTATGCAGATGTGTACAGATGTGTCGTCCGTATGTCAGCCGCATATGTAAACCGTCTGAGCCTGGTAAACATCGTGGCATGACAATGTTGTGCCATGTGAAGCTGTAGCTGTTGTTGAAGGTACACCATAAATGTGGTAGTGTACACTTGACTGTGTGTAGATGTGTGTATGTCAGAGGTACAATGGCTGCCTATGTACCAGCATCACACACAGTACAGATAGGTGTGGCCTTGCAGAAGGGTATCCATGCCACAGTGGAATACAGTAACCCCAGGACTGTGTGTGGCATATGTGTGTACAGCAACCATGTACAATGTGATATGTATGTACGGGACCAGTACCCATGTAATAGTCAGTGGGTGAATGTTGTTATGCAAAGGTGATGTGCATGCACCATGTTTCATGCATCCTGATGCCATGATACTCATATGATGTATCCGCTACACTGACACCCGTATGGTTGGTATCAGTATGAGCTGGTGGAGCAATAATGGCGCTTGGTATGTAGGCGTGGGATATCTAGGCATGGACAGTACTCTGTGACAGCATGTTCTGTATGTAAGCATATAGTGAACATGAGGGGCCCCATGACTGAGGACTGTGTAATGCCATATGTACCTGACATGTAGTTGGTACTATGGTATGCTCACATCACTGTGTGTCCTGTCCATGAGCCACATAGCATAACATCCTGAGACACAGGGTATGATGTGCAGGTGGATGTGTAAGTTGCCATTACCAGAACGTGGAATGGTGCTGAAGGGCAATGTGAGGACAACGTCTGACGTGTCAGCCTCTGTACCATCCCAACCGCCCATGCAACAGTATGACAGGTGGCCAGCATGTGTATGTGCCGTGCTGTGGCATACACAAGCCCAACACGGGTGCTAGGAAAGGCCTGGAGGCCATCAATGTGTGTGGGAATCACGTTCGTGAGGATGTGCCCCATTGCCATGCAGAATGGTCCAGTCATGGGTGTATGACTACAGTCCCACATGTGCAATGCAGTGCCACCCATGGGTTGTGCGAGAAATGCCACTGTGCGGCGGTCAGGGTACACAATGTCTGACAACAGGCTAGCAGTGAATATAGTGGCCTGGTGCGGAGACATATACCGAACAGGTTGGTGGGACATTACAGCCAGGGACATCGGAAGGTGACATCGGGCCAGCGTCCCAGGACATATCGTGTGAATGTCAGTACCATGTACGTGTCCACAGGGACACTACAATGTCCATGTATGGATTGCGACCCTGTAGTGAGTGAGAGGGTGTATTGTCAGTAAGTATGCCATTGCCTGGCACGTTGCCAACATTAGCTCGGTCTGCAATGCCTGGGTGACTATTGTATGTGACATCAGATGTGGATGTAGCCAAACAATACAGACATACCACCACAATGCCTGAGGCCCCACACCGCAATGTGCGGCAGTCATGTTTATGTAGCTAGCCTTGGAGTATGTGATGATGGACCTCGAGGACCCACCATGGCTGACAAGTGATGCAGCCCACACATGTGAATGTACACCACTGTGCAACAGCCTGCACATGTGGTTGTACATCATATGTGCATGGAACATGACCACCACAGTGGCGTCTGTGAACAGGTCAGTACCGCCATGTCTCTGTGTGGAATAGCATGTGTTCTGCAATTGTGTACATGCTACGGAAGTGCACTGTGGTATGTGTCAGCATATGTATGTGCACTGTCCATCTGCTGGGGTGTCATGCCGTTAACAACTGCTGTCAGCAGACGTCAGTAGTACTGGTTGTAGTACACATGTTCCGTGTATGCTGCGATGGGTGTGTTTCCAGGGTGTGGCTAGCAGGGCCGTGTAGCATATGTGTTTAATCCACGAAGAGGGATAACCCCAGGTGCATCACACCAGTCACATGGAGGTATTGTGCATGCTAAGGGTAGTGTAGGTATGGTATGTGTTGTGTAATGTGTCATCCAGCTGAGCGGAGTGCATGACTCAAGCATGTGTAGGTACATGGGTGTCTATTCCAGGGAAGTGTGGGTTGCTGTCAGCACTTGGCAGTATTAGCTGTCTGAGGCCCAATGTACAGTATAACAACACAGACGGTATGTAACCTGTGGTGTACAAAGTCGACTCTGTCACGTGTTACAATGTGTATAGCGGTCACAAACACGGGTATCTGCACATGGAGCAGCTATGATGCATTGTGTTAGGCAACTATCCAGGATGTGTGCAAAACACTGTGTGATGTGTGAACCCCTCACCTGTGGGTGTTCCAGTCCAGGTATGTGCCTGGGAGGTACGATCCGTGTACAATCCGTACTCACAGGCGTGCTGCGCAGAGCATGGAGGCAGGTCCCAGTCACCGCAGAGATATGTGAGTGGTGCAATAGTGTGTGTGCCTCGCTTGTGTGCAGCACAGTGGAAGATGCAAGCATTGTCCCACATGACCCCATGCTGTGCCTGCCTGTTACAGCCCTGCCGGAGACGGTTATGTAAAACTGCCACAGAGGCAGTATAGCATGTGAAGATGTACATGTGTGCTCCACACCCCAGGCCGATGGCTGCAGGTCATGAGTGCCACAGCATTGTGGTCGACCAGGACTGTCATAGCGGTCAGATACCACATGCCTGTACAGTAACAGTAGGAGCATAGGCAACAGTTGCAGTGACACAGTAGGTCAATGTACAGTGTCCCTGTGTCCAGACCACTGCCTACTGTACACTTGGCTAGACACACACCCAGAGGGCTATAACACCGGTGAGCCATTGCATGTCCCAGTACACGTAGTCTGTGTATTGCCATCACAGGGCAGTCACAATAACATGTTGTATGAGAGATATATTGTAACAGGTGATGTGTCATGTGTGTGTATGTTGAGTTGCAGAGCTGTTCACCCATCCGCAACATCTCAGTGCATGATGCCTTGTGTAACATGATGTGTGGAACTGCAATGTGATCCACAACAGGGTCATCCGTGACTGGTGCATTGTGAATGGTGTAACCCATGGGTCTGCGGGATATACACTGGTGCTGTCAGTTGCCATGCTGGGGGCCACCAGTGGTGCCTACAGTGGTCATACAGACATACTGCATACATTGCTCTGGCAGGAATGTCCATTGTTGTAGATGATGTGGTACTACGTGAAGGTAGGTGTGTGTTGTGAATGTTACCCATCCAGACGTGACCGTCAGGTGCAGTCATGGTTGTCGACAGCATCACACCCATCCACAGCTGTCAGCACCCTGTCCCCAGAATGGGTAACAGTAGCCCTCGTACTGTGTGACTAATGTGCAGATGGCGGAACACCTACTACTGGCTGGCTAACAGTGTCATCTGGGAAGGCTATATGATGGCTGGAATACGCTGCTCTAATGTATAATTATGGTATCACGATGAAGTACATTGATTCACATATAGTAAGCCATGGCTGCTGGCATGTAAACCGTGTACAACAATGACTGTGTGACAGACCCAACCAATGTGGAGCCATGATGAACATGCACCCATTAGAACACCAAATGAGGTACGTTGCACGTAATGATGTACAAATGACAGCTATGGGCACAGCATGGATGCAGAAGTACATCCCCCACAGGCAGTACTGCTCCATGTTTGTAGGGGGGCATTGCACGAGTACATGTGACAGTTGCTGTATTGCCACATGTACGGCATATCCGTCATATAGGGGTAGCACTGGTACGTGACTGTCGGACATGCCTGTACATACGACCATGTCCCACAGGATATGTGTTACGTGTGTACAACACCTGTCGTACCTTCATCAAGCTGTGACATGTATGGCTGCCAGTGTACCTGTATGACTTGTTGTACAATGGGTGCAAAGGTACGCAGTAGCGCATTACATGCCCACATGTCCTGCACAGGTGCATAGCCTGAACATACACTACAAATAGGGTGTTGGATAATAGCAACCCACAAGAGGTGATGGAGTGCGGTGGCAATCCACTATCACCTTTCGGGTAAGGTGTGCATGTCCATGACACATTAGCACCTGAGATGTTAGCAGTACAGCTGTACAGGGCGGCATGCATATTTGATTTCAAATACCCTTGCGTGTTCCACCACTGGCCTGTTGACAGACAGACACCAACACAATGTGCAGCATTGACATGTGCACAGCACATCACTGCTGGCTACAGTAGAACAGGGTTACTGTGTTGACATGTGCACAGAACATCAGCGGCAGCCACAGTCGAACACGGTATGTGTTGAACCCCACCGTCATTGTAGCCCATGCCACAGACAGACGTGTTATGCATCTGTGTATGTACGGCTGGGAATGGCCCTGGCCTAGCAGTATAGCTGTGTCAGTGTTGCGAACAACATACTGAATGGGCTGTGTGTGTGTGAGGTGTGCGTCATACATGTATGGTCTGATGGATGATACCAGCAGTGACCCCGCTATGTGAACATCCCCGTCCCCATAAATGAATACCTAGGCTGTGCTCAACACCATGGTCACTGTGGGAGGGATGATGCTGTGTGGTGCACCTGGCGACATGGTGGTGACAGCAGGCACTGGATGTAGACATATGCGGTACCCATGTCAGGCCGGGGTACCATCCATGTGCACAGGATATCACCGTGCGGGCACATACAGCACTGTGTTCAACAATATCACAGCACATAGCACCTGTCAGGGGTAATGTTTATGCATGGATGTGCGATGCCAGCATGCACCATACACACCCCCACCAGGCAGCATGCTGCCTAACTTGCAGAAGGCCATCGTCCACACCATGGTGATGGACATGCGACATGTCCATATACCCATAGAAATGACATATGGAATGGACAGCCACCCTCCCAATACTGGTATCCCACAGGCGGGACACATCCCTCTGCCATGTATGTGATATACCCTGCCATACCATGCAGCCCTGTCCAGCAAGGCCGCACGTGCCATCACAGTCATACATGGTGCGGTGGCCACATGGCACTTGCACTATCAACTGACCAGATCAGTAATGTGGCAGTGATGCACCTTTTGGTGTCACAAGTGCTGTGTGTCAGCATGTACAACGTCTTGTGGCGCACATGCTATGTATGACCATCCCTGCTAATGTCATATGATTAGACAGTGTCCCATGTGTATCACATGTGCAATACAGGCGAGCCATGGCAGGTTGTCCAACACCCGTACAGTGCTGAGTAGATGTATATGGCACAACACATGCATGTACAGGTGTCCATGTGTATGTGTGCATTGCCACCGCTGACATCCATAACGGCTGCGTCTGTGATGCTACGTGACATATACACAGCATCCAGGTGAACAGTAGAACTGTGCACACATCGGGCCACGTGCTGATTGGTATGAACACAGGTGCAGGCAGGTACACATGTCCACAGCAGGTTACCATCTACATGGGGTGTGTACAGTGTGATGAGTTGACACAGAGATATGATATGATACCCACTGCATAACGGTGTGACAGGTGTAACAGCAACACGTCAGCTGTGTCAGTGTCATGATGCATCTCAGAGATTACTGTGCAGATGTCGTACATGTCATAGCAATGTATGTTCAGCGGTATGCCAGTACGTCAGTGTGAATGTGACCTGTCACCATCATTATGTCTTACAGATAATGCCTCATTCACGACTGCCAGCCTTCAGCCACCAGGAGGATGAAGTAATCATACCGTTGCTCCATGACAACTATGACTTGCTATTCAGTCATGTTCCACAGCAAGCGCAGCAGCGGGATGACCTGTGGCAGGATATGCGCAGGAGGGTGAATGACATGGGTGGCAACAGCCGCACCTACCAGCAGGTACGCCGACACTGCACGGACCTCATATGGCACGCGAAACAGCACACCAACGCAATCGCCAGAGAACAAGGTGGAAAAGGTGGTGGGCCACCAACCCAGCCCCCACTCACACACACGGAGGAGCTCCTGGCCAGTCTGGGGACACCCAGGGAACAGCATGCAGAAACACTAGCCACCATCGTGGAGGTGGGTGTCTCCCAACCAATGAGCCTGCAGCTGCCTGGTAAGTCAGTCGTGCCTATGAGTATGATATTCACTGTAGGTGTAGGTGTCACTGTACATCATGTAAAGTAAAAACACATGCCAGGTATATGGGCACATAAGCCGCATACTACAGTATGCCACATTGTGTTTGCAGACGTGTGCATACCACATGCTAACACACAGGTACATGATGTGACATGCACAGTGCAAACTGTGGCTGTCATACAGTCATGGATAATGTTTATACTGTTGTGTCGCCCCTATACAGGTACCTCTGGCGTGTCGCACAGACATGGGTCCGTTGCAGGTGAGACTGTTGTTAGTAACAGGCATGTTACAGTGTAGAGTTATTCGCCATGTGGCCAGGTATAACATGCACACCTGGGTTTTGTTCCAGTCACGGTATACAGCTTGCACCACAAGACACACACATGCCACCCATGCGCAGTAGATACAACCATTATTATACACCTGCATGAAACCACAGTACCTGTCAGTGTGATATGTGCGGTCAGCTATGCATACAAGAGTGGAGGTGTTCTACAATGGATGCATATGTAGTATGCATTGGAACACCATCCGTGGTACGCACACAGTACCACACAGTGAGCAGTGATCTGGGCAGCACACAGGTGTCACCAATGTGACATATGCCCCTGCATTGTGTGCACACATTGTGACATGCCACCCGTCATGTCCCAAGCCCGTGGTGTTCTGTCTGAAATATTGTCACACCATCACATGACCCACACCCGACATAGCAAACATCCACACTGTTGTCTGCATAACCCTCTGGATTGTGACACCTCTGACATGTATGGGTGTATGCCACATGGGACACGACAGGAATGTGTACACGATGCCCATCACACACAATTGTCCAAGACCCAGTCACACATGGCCATGGGTGATAGCCACAGGCATGTTGGCACACAGTACGTCTGATGTGGATAGACACCGTTGCACATTGTCCACACATAGTGCGATCATAGCCGTAGTGGACCACCTGTACATTTCATGTGGCACACCAGACAACCGGAATGCCTGTCTGCAGCCACTGGAGGTGCCATCGATATCTACCATATACATGCTGTGGAACAGCATGACTGTGTTGCAGTCATGGCAATGCAATGCATCCATGTTATGCATCACACAGCAACATACATGCGTCCTGTTGCCATGCAGTGGCACAGTGCCTGTACTCCCCACTGTACAGCTATGTACATGGCTCACACTAACCACACCTGCACATACATATTTGCTAAACATGCATTCTATCTGTAGGCTGTACAAACAACACTGCACTGTGAAGCCCATTATGATGCGGTGCATGTGGCGGGACACCATTGTCACACATGTCCACATGTTACCGCACATGTCGGCGGATTACATGTCAAGGTAACATCAGCCATGTGTACTGTTAACCTGTCTGTGGCCACATGGTGTATCACGGTGATGCATGCAAACTACCATGATTGTGTGTACTGCATGCCTACTGATATGACACCTGCTTGATGTAGTGTGCACCCCAGGGCGGTATGCATACTAACGCTATTAATGTCTGGGCTGCATTCCCTGCGCTGTAGTGTGGGAATGCTGCATGACATCTGCAATATCACATGCATGGTGTGTCTGCGTGTGTGTGTGTCTGCGTTTGTGTGTGTGTCTGCATGTGTGTGTGTCTGCGTGTGTGTGTGTCTGCGTGTGTGTGTCTGCGTGTCTGCGTGTGTCTGCATGTGTGTGTGTCTGTGTGTGTCTGTGTGTGTGTGTCTGCGTGTGTGCGTCTGCGTGTGTTTCTGCGTGTGTGTGTCTGCGTGTGTGTAATGTACCTTACAGTATGTCTTTGTATTCACAGGTGGTGTAGGTGCATTCCCCTGCTGCGGTCCATCTGATGTTAGTGTCCCCACAGATACTAGCGGTGATGACCATATGCATGAGGTACAGGCAGGGTTGTCAGGGGCAGAAGCTGTGCCATTGGGTACCATCCCACCTATGTCCCCCTCATCCCCGCACACGGTTCTGATGCCGACACATACCACATCACCGTTGCCCATAGAGGAAGGACAGTCAGCGTCTGTTGGCATGGAGCAGGAATGTGTGGTGGCTACAGAAGGTGCGCCTACACACCATGTTGCCAGTGTAATGACTGGTGATGTGCCACACAGGTATGTGGCTGGTGCTGCTCGTAGGAGGACCTCTGGCAGACATGCACCTGCTGTACAGGGCGCAGCAGCTGGTATCACCAGACGCATGTTCCAGACTGTAATGGTGGCACAGGCACGTGCAGAACGGCAGAACCAAGTAGGGCAGAGTCTGCAGAGGGCTGCAATCCGTTCCCTAAATGACAACATCCAGTCATTGGTGAATGCTCAACAGCAGATTGCTAATGTACTGGATAGGCGATTAGGTGAAATGGCTGGAATCCTCGACCGAGGCATGGCAATCCGCGAGCGTGAGCTGTCTGTGCTGGAACATCTGGTAGGGGTGAGGCGTAGGACACGTGGGCATAGGCCAGCAACACCAGCTAGTGTAGGTCGACGTGTGCGTGCCACCTCTCATGCCCACTCACACAGTGCCGGTAGCAGCAGCAGTGCAGCTGGTGCTACACCGTCCACACCAGGACACAGCAGGCCATGTGGACGTGGCCCTGGTCGGTCCCAGCATGGACACGGTTCCAGTGGACATGTGTCATCAGACAGTAGCCATTCTATACCTCCACCCAGTAGTGCCCGTGCGACCCCAGGCAGGCACGGGTCACGTGGCCACAGACGGACACAGTGAGCCTTACAACCTGCACTGTACAGTCTGAGGCTGCCAATTATGCCCCGTGTAGGCATCACATATGGCTGAACCGTGTACACACATACCCACACATGGCAGACACAACTGTAGGGCTCCACCACATCCACATGCATTCTGCACAGTCATGCCCAGTAAACTCACCGGCCCTTACACACACACATGATGTCATCCATTGGTGCAGCCCATGCCCCTGGCAGACATATCACCCTGTGCATATGATGAAGCCTCTGCCGCATCCCTGTCATCCACACCATCGGTGCAGGGTTATGCAAATATATTCTGATGCACAGGGTGGACAAGATTGTGAGAGGTGTATGTGATACCTGTGTATGCACAGCGTGTGATGTGTATGTTGCAGTGGTTGTGTATGAAAACCGACTGTTGCGTATGTGACGTGGGTTGTGTACTGTCAACATGCAGCAGACATACCATGTAGTGCAGGTGCAGCATGCATTGAGCTGTGTTCATGGTATGTGTGACAGTGACATGTGTAGCACCATGTTGGTTCTGATAACCTGTATCCCTCCTATGGTGTACTCGCATGTGCCTACAGGGAGCACTGTTATCGGTCCCCCATGTGTAGCTGTGGATTACCCACAGGCACATCTGGCAATATCAGCATACCACATGTACCCGCATCCTGCCTGGACACCTACATAGGTTCATAGGTGCATAGGTACATACTAGGCTATCTGCCCTAGGGCATGTATAAGCCTAGCCAGAGTGTGTGTGTGGCTTTCACCACCCCTTAGGATGAGGATACTATACCCATTAGTTTGCTGTGCCTCTGTCCAGCAGTGACACAGAGCAGATTCCCGGGGTATACCTACGATCTCCCATCCACTCGTCCAGCTTCCTCCTGAACAGAGTCAGTGAGGGGCTCTGCCTCACAAGGACTGGGATGCTGTTCCATAGTGTAGTGAGTCTCTGGGTGATGAACCTGTCCCTCCAGCATGTCCTATTTATATCCGTGTTGAGGTTTGTGTCTCTTGCTCTCATGGCTCTGGTTGATTTGGATCTTATGAGGTGGAGCATGTCCATTAATTCCGGGTTGGACATGGCCTTGTATGTCAGGCACAGATCACCTCAGAGCAGACGGTATGCGACTGTATAGCGCCGGAGTTTCTTCAGTCGGGCAGCGTGTGACATATGTTTGAGCCCCTTTATCCTATTGGTGGGGAATGTTTGGGGTCGGTCCAACTGCTGCAAGTGTCGGGCTAGGTACATTCCGAATGGGGCATTGTACTCAATCATTGGTCTGATAAGTGAAGAGTACAGGGGTACACTGACCTCCCCTGATCTGGATGTGAATCCCTTCATGATCAGGTGGGCAATGTAGACAGTCTTCCCAACCACATTGGCAATGTGGGTGTCAAAAGAGAGGTTACTGACAAGTTGGGTCCCCAGGTCCCTGATAACATCTTCTGTGTTTAATGGATTACCACCTATGTGGTAACTAGGGGTTACCTTGTTTTTCCCAAAGGGTATGACTATACCTTTCTTGGCATGTAGCTTAAGGCCATGGCTCTGGCACCAGTTATCTATTTCTATGAGACCTCTGGTACATGTCTGTGTCTGATGGGGTGTCGATTATGGTGCCCAGTTTGCAGACATCTGCATACTTTGTCAGCCACAATCCCCCTATGTTTGCCTGCACGTCAGACAAATAAATGCCAAACAAGAGGGGGCCCAGGACTGAGCCCTGTGGGACACCGCTCATGACCGGCTTAGAGTCTGACATGGCACCAGGAACTCTAACCCTGTGGGTTCTGTCCTTGAGCCGGTTTGCAACCCATCTTGTGACATATGGATCTACATCTACGCTGGTGAGCTTTTCTATGATGCCCGCTTGGGGTATTGTGTCGAACGCTTTTGCTAAGTCAAGGTAGGCTGTGTGAACTGCCTTACCCTCATCAATGGCCTTAGTGACTCTTCCGAAAAGGTCGACCAGGTTCAAGAGGCAGGACCTGCCCTTGACAAAGCCGACTTGGGTATGATCCAGTGTATGAAGGTCCCCAATGTCTTCATTTATGAGCTCCATTATGATCCCCTCCATAGCTTTGCAGACAAGGCTCGTCAAGCTTATAGGGCGGTAATGTCCAGGGTCCGTAGAAGCACCGCCTTTGTGGAGTGGGACCACAGTTGCCGTACGCCATTCTTTGGGTACGTATCCTGTAGTAAGGCTGAGATTAAACAGCAGCCTTATGTGCGGGTTTAGGTCCTCATTGAGGTCGTGTAGCACACAGCCGGGGACACCGTCTGCTCCCATTGATGCTGTGATTTCTGCTTTAGAGAGAGCAGCTCTCACCTGGGCATCTGAGATGTTTGGGAGGCTAGACTCTGGTGGGATAGATATCTCCCCTCTTGGGGGGGAGGGAGGGGAGAAATATGCACGGAACCTGTCTGCCAGTATGTTGGCAATGTCTCTGGGTTCAGTGATCATTGTACCATTCTGGACTCATTCCGAGCATAACTGTGAGCTTCCACCCATGTTTCTACCATAGCTACAGAAGGCCTTATGGTTGCCTTTTGTGTCTTTCGCGAGTTCTCTCCCACAGGTGGCCTTGGATGATAGTATGAGTGATCGTATTTTACTGCTAGTATTGATCAGAGATGACTTCCCTGTTAGGGATTTCACTCTGTCATGTAGTAGCTTTCCCCTCTTGTTGTACAGTTTGTTTGTGGCTGGGGTCCACCAGACGGTGCGCCTGCCTTTGGTGGAAAGGGTCCTGATGTTATTAGGGATTGCTTGATCCATACATTCCTGCAGGTGCTCGTAGAGGGCATTTGTAAGGGTTTCAGCAGTGTGGGTTGTGTTTTCCACTGGCTTGGAGGCCTTGAAGGGTACCACTCCAGTCTTAAGAAGTGTGACATTTGCTTTTTAGAAGTTCTTCACCGTGGTCTCCTTTGCTGGGGTTGGGGGCGGGATGTGGATCTCCAGTGAGATTAATTTATGGTCTGATCTCACAGATGAGGGATATACATCCGGTGTGGAGCATGTCATCCCCATGTGTGATGATCAGATCTAGTATAGTTCCTCCTCTTGTGGGTATGGTGACTAGTTGTTCCATAGCATTTGGGTGTATGAACTCCAGGAACCTTTGGGCTAGGGTGTTGGGTCTTGGGTAATGTTCCCGGTCTATGTTTGGGTAGTTGATGTCACCCAATATGATGGTGTTTGGAGAGACATTCATACTCTCCAGTGTCTTCAGGAAGGCTGTGTGGGTATCCTGAGTTTGAGAGGGTGGTCTGTAGCATGCTACAAACTGTAGGGCAGTTCTACCTATGGTTAATTGCACCTGGATGGTCTCCGCTACTATGTGCATTGCCACTAACCTGGAGGTGTGGGTATCCTTTATGCATATGGGGACTCCCCCTCCTTCTGTGGTTCGGTCCGGATTTGGGGCCGGAACGCGTGATATGAGGTATAACCTGATAGTGTTGGGGTGATCTCAGGAGCCTTGAAGTAGGTTTCAGTCACAGCACAGACATCGATGTTCTCCATACTGTGGAGGGCTTTGAGGGTGTGCAACTTGAGGTTTAGGCTTCTGGCATTGAGCAGTATTACCCTTAGTTCTTTCCAGGTTTGTTTTCTAGGGCGGTAGGTTTATCATTTGAGCCTTGCCGGAAAAAAGCACTATGGGGGTGGCGGGAGCCTTTGCCAATATCCGGAAGCACAGGGGTGACAGGTGCAAGCCGTCCCCTGTGAAGCAGCGTGGCTTGTCAAGCATGTCATCCCAGGCAAACAGACATTGGACCCCCTTAGACTGACACCGGTAATTAAGCCATTTATTAAAGCTGATCATTCCGACTCTGTATTGTGGCATCATTCTCGGTGAGGGTAGGATACTGCTCAGGGTCAGGGTCATACCGGCCTGGGCTACATAATCTGAGAGCCCCTCTATGTCTCTTTTCATGTAGTCCAGGGAGGTATGTCACAGGTCGTTCACACCGGCATGGACAATGACTGTGTCATACTTGTACATGCTGCGTAGTGACCTGAGTGCTTGTGTTATGTGGCAGATTCTAGCGCCCAACAGGCAGCCTACTGTGATCATTTCCTTGTTCAGCCTGGTGGGTGGGACTTCAGTGTGTCTCACTATGGCGTCACCTATAACAAGTGTGTCTGGCATTGTGTGTGGCCTTAAGGGCTGTGACTGTTTAGCACACTGACTTTGAGAACTATGTGTTGCATGTCCTATGTCTTGAGGAGGCAGTTGCTTGGTTGTCTGCTTTGGAGGCCTCTGTAGGTTTGGTATATGTTTGAACAGTGCCTCCGAGTATGACTTTGTGTGTTGTCGTGATAGTTCTATGTGACACTGGGTTTGTGGTGTGCGTGGTGTCCTTCTCCTCCTGTCTGGTCTTGCCAGTCCTGAGTTGAGAGAGCCCAGCCTCCAGTCTGGCTATATAGTTGCATCTCTCACATGTATTTGTGTTTTGTGGGGGAAGGTGTGGGTTGTCTGTGTACATGAGGCAATTGTAACATTGCCTCAGGATGCCCAGATTCACCAGATGAACAGGAGAGGACGCTAGCAATTGACCCTTTGACATGCTAGAAAACGTGAAAGCGTTTGCTGTGTAACTGAGTCAGAAGGGACCTATAGGGGAATGGGTACTCAAGGGGATCCTAGGCTAATGTAGTACTTTGTTTAGTATATATGTACTTTACCTATGTAAGAATGCTTTAGGAGCAAGTGCTGAGCTTTTGTGATAGAGAATAGACAGTTTAGATTGCAAGTAGAGAAGTTCTAAGGGAAAACATGAAGAGCAGAATGTACGGAGCCAGACATAGTTTAACGTTGTTTACACAGTACATGACACACATGGCCACACATATACTGCACCTGACGCCTGTGGTCGGTGCCACAGGCTACAGTGGACAGAGACATCACATACATGGCAGGACACAGTACAGGTATGGTGACATTGTGCAGGTGTCATACACAGCGTGCTGCCCACTGACCTCAGGTGTCACCTGTCAGCTGTGGTGCATGCTGTGCAGCAGTAGGATGCTGTACCAGTACAGGAATACAGCCCCATAGTGTGTAGATGGGGACACCTGCCTGTGTGGTCAGCACCCTCACAATACAATGCACCCACATGCCATGTCACAGGGGGCGGACTTGCACAGGTGGCCAGTATGGCTCACACCTATGGCATCGACAGGGTTGTGCAATGCAGCACCAGTATGGGATGGTCACCCTGTGTGGTTAGTGTCCGTTCACAACAGTATATCTGCATACACCCTCACACCAGGCAGCAGACATACCAACATGTTGACACACACACATGGTGGTGACCACACATGTATACATGGAGAGACGACGTGTTGCATGTACTGCACCATCCACATCCATGCACCCCACACTGAGGTATGTACAGATCTCTACTATGGTGTACAGGGATGTGTGGCACATGGGATATAGTCCCCCCGATATGTGGGATACATGGGCACACATTCCTGCACATATGTCGGTGCTGGGAATGCCACACCCGCCATATGAGACATGTGCAGGAGTGCAGCGGCATGTAGTGCATTATGCGTACCAACACTGTATCCGGCAGATGTGCCAATATATGCACTTGGGAGGTGGTAGGTGTTACAGTAGCCATGTGACATACAGTTGATGACACCTGACCGATGGGTATGCATTATGGCAGCATTGTCATGTAACAGCGACATAGCATACTGTATGCACATGACAGGGTAGGATGGTGTGTGACACACCTGTGAGCCACCACCTGCACACATGCATGTGGACAGGTGTTTAAGCACATGATGTACACACATACCGCCATGCATGCTGTTACTATGCCACCATATAATGGCCCCCATGATGGGTACGCATGTGGTGGGGAGTTGCAACTATGTTATGGACATTGGTCACTGCTCATGCATGGCTGCGCCATGCACAGTACATGTGTCACATGTGTCCCCTGTTGCCATGTGTGTGTATGCATTGCTATGTTTTGACATGTGTGTTGACATACATAGAACATGGACTGTGGTATGGTATCACAGCTGTCACAGGCGAACAATACAAGGGTATGTGTCCCGGTCAACACCGCTACACCCTGTAGTGGGAGCATACCACAGACATGTGTCCACCTTCCATTTGTGTGTGTAGCACCGCGTATGCCAGTGTTATGCATGTGGTACATCACAGGCTTCGTATGTGTCCTGTGTGCAGTCCATGCACACAGCCAGACAATCGCATGTATGACATATCCGGACGTTGGTTCACTCTGGTACAGCAGCAGTCATGTGTCATAGCTGTGTCAGGGCCGTGGTATGTGTGGAGCCGACCTGTCTATGTATACTGATATGGGCGGACTACATCACACATGTGGGATCATTGTTAGTACATGTGTACTCTGCACGACTGGTGTACACCGCTATACAGACCTGTGGACATATGTCACATGCTATTGTTGGACCGTGAGGCATATTGCTGCACCGATGACATGGTGCTGGCATGGCAGCTACAGTGTTCACTGCAGTGTGTACATGTTTGACCTGCACCCGTGACGCCTGTAATGCCATCTGTGTGTGTACGAGTAACTGCATGTGTGACCACCCTGTGCATGTGGACGGGTTTACCTGACCATGACCCGCGGTGTGTACACTCTGTCTGCATGCCGGACGGCACGTAGCACATGCTAAGTGTGTGAGCATGCCCGGTTTGCTGTTGTGTAGGTGGACACACATGATGTTCCACACTCTGCCCTTTCATGATTCAACCACATGTGTATGCATGTCTGCACTCTGCAAATGCTAAGTGTGTGAGCATGCCCAGTAAGCAGTTGTGTAGATGGACACACAGTACAGTGCACACCACGCCCGTCTGTGATTATACCCCGTGTGCATGTATGTTTGCAACTGCCAGGTGTGTCAGCATGCCCGGTTTGCTGTTGTGTAGGTGGACACACACGACGTTCCACACTCTGCCCTTTCATGATTCAACCACATGTGTATGCATGTCTGCACTCTGCAAATGCTAAGTGTGTGAGCATGCCCAGTAAGCAGTTGTGTAGATGGACACACAGTACAGTGCACACCGTGCCCATCTGTGATTATACCCCGTGTGCATGTATATTCCCCCTTTGCAACCGCCAGGTGTGTCAGCATGCCCGGTTTGCTGTTGTGTAGGTGGACACACACGACATTCCACACTCTGCCCTTTCATGATTCAACCACATGTGTATGCATGTCTGCACTCTGCAAATGCTAAGTGTGTGAGCATGCCCAGTAAGCAGTTGTGTAGATGGACACACAGTACAGTGCACACCGTGCCCATCTGTGATTATACCCCGTGTGCATGTATATTCCCCCTTTGCAACCGCCAGGTGTGTCAGCATGCCCGGTTTGCTGTTGTGTAGGTGGACACACACGACATTCCACACTCTGCCCTTTCATGATTCAACCACATGTGTATGCATGTCTGCACTCTGCAAATGCTAAGTGTGTGAGCATACCCAGTAAGCAGGTGTGTAGATGGACACACAGTACAGTGCACACCGTGCCCATCTGTGATTATACCCCGTGTGCATGTATGTTCCCCCTTTGAAACCGCCAGGTGTGTCAGCATGCCCGGTTTGCTGTTGTGTAGGTGGACACACACAACGTTCCACACTCTGCCCTTTCATGATTCAACTATATGTGTATGCATGTCTGCACTCTGCAAATGCTAAGTGTGTGAGCATGCCCAGTAAGCAGTTGTGTAGATGGACACACAGTACAGTGCACACTGCACCCTTCTGTGAGTATACCCCGTGTGCATGTATGTTTCCCCTTTGCGACCGCTAGGTGTGTGGGCATGCCCAGTACGCCATGCGTGGGGACACAGTGCAGTCGGCACTGATGTCTGATACTAGGCGTGTAGCCTTGGCTAATGACATCCTGCATAGCCATGGTGGCCATCCAGGTGAGTTATATGTAGTTGCTATGCCACAATGGCTGCCTACATCATGCACGCCGGTTGCTCTCTCATAGGGTGTACTGTCTGTGGTGCATCCCGTATCCATGTCATGATGTTGTGCTCCGTAGTTAGTTAGTATTCCCGAGGGCAGCACTGCCTTGTTACTGTACGCCCACCTTGGGATAGTAACATGCTGTGTGACTGCGCACTCTGTCTTCATTCCCTATCGGCTGCCTTGCCTCTGAAGATGATATCACCCACCTAGGAGTATGTCTCTTGACAGTGCTGTGCTCAGTAATCTCGGTAGCATGTTCTGTAAATGCATCATCCTGTAGTGTGTTCATGTAGATAGGCGTAGGTTCAACTCCTGGCCCTTCCCCGTGTGTGTGTGTGTGTGTGTGTGTGTGTGTGTTTCCAGCTGCCTCTGGAGATAGTAATGCTTTTAGATGCTTCACAACACATACCTTGGCTATCAGCGTCTATTCCTTTACGGATGATGTCACCCACCTAGAAGTATGCCTCTGACAGTGCTGTGCTCAGTAATCTCGGTAGTGCATTCTGTAAATGCATCATGCTGTAGTGTGTTCATGTAGGTAGGCGTAGGTTCAACTCCCATCCCTTCCCCTGTGTGTGTGTGTGTTTCCAGCTGCCTCTGGAGATAGTAATGCTTTTAGACGCTTCACGACACATACCTTGGCTATCAGCGTCTATTCCTTTACGGATGATGTCACCCGCCTACAAGTATGCCTCTGACAGTTCTGTGCTCAGTAATCTCGGTAGCGCGTTCTGTAAAGGCATCATGCTGTCGTGTGTTCATGTAGGTAGGCGTAGGTTCAACTCCCGGCCCTTCCCCGTGTGTGTGTGTGTGTGTGTGTGTTTCCAGCTGCCTCTGGAGATAGTAATGCTTTTAGATGCTTCACAACACATACCTTGGCTATCAGCGTCTATTCCTTTACGGATGATGTCACCCACCTAGAAGTATGCCTCTGACAGTGCTGTGTTCAGTAATCTCGGTAGTGCATTCTGTAAATGCATCATGCTGTAGTGTGTTCATGTAGGTAGGCGTAGGTTCAACTCCCAGCCCTTCCCTGTGTGTGTGTGTGTTTCCAGCTGCCTCTGGAGATAGTAATGCTTTTAGACGCTTCACGACACATACCTTGGCTATCAGCGTCTATTCCTTTACGGATGATGTCACCCGCCTACAAGTATGCCTCTGACAGTTCTGTGCTCAGTAATCTCGGTAGCGCGTTCTGTAAAGGCATCATGCTGTCGTGTGTTCATGTAGGTAGGCGTAGGTTCAACTCCCGGCCCTTCCCCGTGTGTGTGTGTGTGTGTGTTTCCAGCTGCCTCTGGAGATAGTAATGCTTTTAGATGCTTCACAACACATACCTTGGCTATCAGCGTCTATTCCTTTATGGATGATGTCACCTGCCTAGAAGTATGCCTCTGACAGTGCTGTGCTCAGTAATCTCGGTAGCGCGTTCTGTAAATGCATCATGCTGTAGTGTGTTCATGTAGGTAGGCATAGGTTCAACTCCCGGCCCTTCCCCGTGTGTGTGTGTGGTGTGTGTGTTTGTATTTCCAGCTGCCTCTGGAGATAGTAATGCTTTTAGACGCTTCACAACACATACCTTGGCTATCAGCATCTATTCCTTTACGGATGATGTCACCCGCCTAGAAGTATGCCTCTGACAGTGCTGTGCTCAGTAATCTTGGTAGCGCATTCTGTAAATGCATCATGCTGTAGTGTGTTTATGTAGGTAGGCGTAGGTTCAACTCCTGGCCCTTCCCAGTTTGTGTGTGTGTGTGTTTCCAGCTGCCTCTGGAGATAGTAATACTTTTAGACGCTTCACAACACATACATTTGCTATTGACGTCTATTCCTTTGCGGATGATGTCACCCACCTAGACGTATGCCTCTGACAGTGCTGTGTTCAGTGCTCCGAGTAGCGCGTTCCGTACCTGTGTCATACTGTCATGCGGTTGGGTAGGTAGGGGTAAGATCAATTCCCATGCCTGCCAGCTGTGTGTGTGTGTGTGTGTGTGTGTGTGTGTGTGTGTGTGTGTGTGTGTGTGTCTATGCTCCCAGCCGCATGGGTTCGTAGGTTAATGTTTTAGACGCTCTGCAGCACACATATACCCTGCTGACATCTCTGTGTTTGCGGATGTTGAGACACAGCTAGTGGACTGCCTGTGTGCCTGCTGTGGTTAGCGACCTCTGTAGCGTGTTCTCCACGTGCGTCCTGCTGTGGTGTGATAGGGTAGTGATGTGTAGGTTCCACTACCGGCCTTGCCACATGTGTCTGTCTGTATCTCTCTCGATGTATATCTACATACATATGTTATGCCCATAGCGCTGCTCTTGCATGGACAGCTGTCTGTCCCATGTATCGCATATTTGCACGGCTGACACATAGAAATGTGGTACGATGCATATCCAAACATTGTCCATGCAACGTCCGTGTTCCGGGAGGTGTTGCACGCCCTAGAGACATCTGCTGTATATCTTGGCAGACAGCTATCCTTGCTGTACTGTCACTGTACTCGTACACGCCATAGACCTTGTGTATCATTGCCTGTTTATGGTATGTGTATGTCTATCTGAGCTGTGTGCATGGTCGTGTGTATGTCCCACTATAATCGTCTGTGCAGGTGTCGCCACTATGGGTGATCCATGTAGACAGCTGTTTCATGTGCATTTCAGCACATACCTGCGGACAGTACTACCCCTCCTACAGCAGGACATTCCATCGTCTTGCAGTGGATACTAGTGTTTCCACACACATGTATCTGTGTCTGTTCATAACACTCCACCTCAGGGAGCGTATATCTGGACACGGCCTTATGTGATAGTGGGACACTCTGGGCCAGTCATGTCATGTTGCTCTTAGAAACATTGATAGTGGGCACAGTGATATGTTATGCATGCGTATGTCATTTCTGTCTGATTTGGTGTCTTCCTCGCATGTTTGTCGTTGTTTCCTGTCATCAGTTATCATGAGGGCACCGGACTGTTACTGTTACGTGGAACACAGCGAACATATGAGGCAGACTTCTACACAGTCTGCGTACATCTGTGCAGTTGCAGGGTATGTGTCTAATACAACATACCTACTGTCTGACTACAATACACACACAGTGTGTGGTGGCATGACAGACCACATGACATTACTTTGTATTTGCACGGCACACCCACTCAGACAGTTGTATTCCTCACACAGGTCTACATCTGCTTATCCACACTACTTGTTCTTTCCTGTACCATATGTGTGCATCGTATTTGCGCTTCCCGTCAGTAGCGGGGCTCATGTACGACTATGGGGGCCTGGTAATTGTTATGTTGTCACGTCATGGCACCCTGGGGGACACTTCACCTTTGTGTCTGATTACCTTCCACATTGACCTTCGCGGGGCATATGTTGTCATTCACAATTACCGGGGTAGGACATATACATGTTTGCACATTTGTCCTGCTGTCTTTCTTCCCACTTGTCCACCTAGTATCACCGGTTCAGTACATGTATTCTGGACAGGTAGCTCCTTCATACCCTGACCTGTTGTCATTATGTGTACACGCCCTGACGTTTGGCCATTGCCCTTGTTACATTTTGCATAGCGCTGTGCCTTCCTAGCTGATTGCTGCCTAGGCATTCTGGACTGTGCAGTGGGTGATAGGGGGCACTATTTCCATTGCATGATTAGTGACACTCATAACATCCGTATTCATGGCTACGCCAGCATACCTCTCAAGTGTACCTCGTTATGAGGGACGTACCTCATTTGGGGTCTTAAAAGGGTCATGCTCCTCGAAATTCCTCAAAGTTCCACATTGAATGGGTCTGTTACACATTCAGTGTTAGGAATGCTTTAGGTGAAATCCATGGTAAATTGACATTAATCCTATTACTTCATTAAAGGATCTTCTTTATAAGTGAAAACAGCATATTTAACCATCCTATGACCTTCCTAGTTGAAGTTGTTAGTAAGCCATTAGTATGTGTTCCACATTTTGCCCATTTGTTCCACATTATGAAGGCGAGTGTCCCTCATTTTGGTGATGGAAGGTTGGGAGCTATGTACGCCAGTATTTGCACAACGGTCTGACTTTGTATGGGGTATTTGTAATGTAGTCCCTATCTGTATTTCCTGTGCTATGCCTTACTGCAGCTGTGTTGTTCCGACAGATTTCCAGTTATGGGTGCCATCTTGGTCGTACCCATGTCCATCCAGGGGAATCGCCTACAGGACACTGATATAGGGCTGTACATATTTCACACCTGCTTTCCGCATTATCCGGTGGATGCTTTGCACCATTACTGGGGATTAAGGCATGTACTATACCCACATCCCTCCCACGGGGCGGGCCTACGGATTCTCTGCCAAACAACACCTAGGCCCATTTCTGCATACCCAGGTTCCCATGCCTGCAACCCTTGATGGTACACATTACACATGGTTAATGTGTGCGGTACTGGGATGTGGACGCACTTCTATGGACTCGCCACTCTGGGGATATCTGTCCATATGTCCTGCATTTCATGGACACATGTGTCATCAACCTTGAACAAGCTTTTAGTGCATGTATAGCTGTTCCGTAGTTGCGGCTGTCACTTCGCAGCAGGGGTTACGAATGGAGCAAATTTTGGAGTCCTACAATGGACACCAGTGTGCATGTGTAAAGTGTAGAACTTGCTGGACTGTCACCTTCTGGCCAGTGGTTTTGACTGCTGCTGTATGTTCCCCATTCGCGGACATCTGTTTGACTACCCATATTATCTATTACTTGGCATATTTATATCCATGTGTCGTATGTACGGGACGTAGGTCTGTTGTGTGTACATATATACATGTGAACCCCTCGTTTCATACCTTGCTTTGTTACCGTCTGTGGATTACCTGTGTACACACATCTATAACCATACCATACCTTTCCACTGTACAGGTTCTAGCAGAGTGTACGGATGGTTGGCCCTTTATCTTAGGTGTGTGTTACATTGACCTGTGTCTATCTGGCAATTTGCTGGCATTTCATGTGAGACTTACTTGATTCTATAGAGACTTGATTCTATATTTATGATGTGCTTCCACTGACTATATTTTTCTTTGTCTTCTGGAATCTTTATGTAACCAGTCCTTTTTGGACACTTTCTATTGTTGTTCATTTTTGTTTACATATATGACTACTTTGGTATGTTGTGCTATTATTGTGTGTGGAGCATTTGTCCCCGGGCCTCTACTGACACTGGACATATATCCAGCTAGCCTAGCCCAGTCAACAAATGTAAACCAACATAAAACTTACATAAATGTACGGTGGCACCTTCTGACAAGTAGGTTGGGTTACAGATGCATACCCTTTGTCAATCCCTGCTACTACCACACCCGTTATTCTATCCACATTCTATGTTTGTCTTATCACATACATGTGTTTCTCACTATTTGTACCAGTACTTTGCATGGCATTGTCCGGTTCAATACTTTCAGAGGCTGACAGTTTTGAGACATGTATAACTAACGTGGAGGACACAGCATTAACTTACCCTGCTGTGAGCGGATCACACACGCACAGGCGCACTTACATTTCCTAATTGTGGGTTACGCGCAGGCGCACATGCATATCCGTATTCTGGGTTACATATGTTTACTGAGTCTGTGTGATTATGTGGCCTGTATTAGTTGTGACTGTTCCAGTAACATATCTCTGATCCGGTTAACGGACGTGTGCGGAACACACTTTCACCTTTACACATGTAACTGTCTTTGCGGCACAGACGTATTACTTACACGTTCACATTTATATGTTCTTTAGTCGTAATTCTAACGAGACTGCATTCACGTTGGCCGGTTGCTGTGACCACTACACGTTTGCTGTTCTGTCTCATTTATATGCATACCCATGGTACATAGGTACATTAACATATCCCCCCCGCACTCACTTACGTCACAAGCATCCATTCTCCTGCTGGGAAAAGTGCTGTACTACATGTTACACATTCCCTATTCTCTACTGCTCTTGACCCAGGATGCATATGGCATGACCGCAGGGATATTCAGATCACAGGGGCTTATAGCCCCAACGCATACAGGTCTTTGATTGTCAGGGTGTTCCTGTGGTGCTCTGGGTTTGGTCTTGTCTGCCTAGTGTACGGGACTGCCCTGACCATGTACGAATGTCAGACGAGGCACATGGGCACGGTTTGTCCATGTCTACTATACCATAACTCCCCATTATTCCTAACCGTGCACACTGATTGGCCAGCGTGCCCGTTGTAGATCGGGTTATAGTAATGGCACATGGTCCGGTCACCCGGACCTATTTCCATTAGTATACCTCGGTATTCATAACCTGTCTCGCTATGTTACATGGGTTTAACATAGTGTGACAACATTCACCGAGCCACGGAGATGTCCGTTGCTTACTTTGGGGCAGTCTCGCTCTGCTACACACATTTAACATAACGGGTCAGGTTGTACAACACAGCAACGGGGACATCAAGCTCTCCGTTGCTGTTTTGTATTGATTAGCTATGTTGACTGTGTTTTACATAGCGAGACAGTTTCGACATTGGCAACGGACATCTCACGCAGTATGTCAGCACCACTGCGGATGCCAGACATCTGCGGATGGGCAGCAGACAGGCATTATGCTGTGCCATTATGTCTGGGGATTAATAGTTTATTTTCCTAGATGATATGGCATAATAGCAGTAACCCACATCTGGGTGTGGGTACTGCTGTATTTACTCATGGTTGCCTTTGTTTGGTCCCTCGGGCATCACCCTCGGGACTGCACCACGTCTACCGTGGGTATATCCAGCATTACCCACACCCAGGCATGGGTTATTGCTATGGTATTTATTCCGTGTGTACAGACACGAGTGTTTGGACAACCAACAATAGCTTCTGCTATTGGCATACAATGCTGTGGGTGGTGCCGGTTATCATACATATGCCATGTTCTGCGTTTTTCCCATTCACACTTGTCTATCCCCTGTCCTCATTCATACATGGATATTTATGTGGCACATGACTGAACTACGTATTACCTGCAGGTATGCTGTGTACAGTGCACATATGTGATGGTTGGTTACAGTGTATCTGTGTACCTACCTCTGTGATACTGGGGACTACCACACATCCTTCGCAGCATTACATGCGTATGTACATACTATTATTCGGTGGCCTGTGGAAGGTTGTCGGAGCACCGGTTACATGTGTCCCTATTTGTGCACGCATCGGGTTGGTCTTTGTCCGGCCTTCGTTGCTATCATGGGTTGGACGGTGGTGTTGGTGTGTGTTTGGGTTGTAGTTGTACTGCCGATACGTCAGTGGGGGGTGGGGTTGGTACGTGTTCCTCTTTGCAGGGGGCCCCATTACGGGCATTTGTGTCCTGCGTCGACACTTGACACGTGCCATATGTCCTGTGATATTGACACAGTTGTGTATGTCTTTCTGCATTACTACGTGCGTGCTACAGGCATTTTGTATCTGGTACGCATGACTATTATGTTGGATAGCTTAAGCTATTCCCATGCTATGACATAACCATTCATCCGGGCATATACATGTTATTCTATCCTTTGCATTGGCCGTGGGTGTTTTGCCATACAGAGCCACACATATCTACGACTGATGTCCCACCTTGACATTCTGTGCATGTGGCAACCCTGCTAGGGTGACCTGCTTGGTGGACGGCTGTTCCGCCCTGTGTATTGTGTTTGACATGTCTGCATAGCTAATCCATCGGTACAGTGGCTGCACATACTGCTTGGTCCAGATGTGTACAGTTATGGACACCGTGGCGTGTGAACACCTATGGGGTTTCGACAGGTCCGTAACCACACGCGGGATGTACACATTCTGCCGACACATTCACATGCAGCCATTTGGATATCAGTACCTGGGGTGGGATGTTGACATGTGGGGTACATATTTGCACGCGTGTCACTGCCTAGGACAATACTTCCTACTACATATGGGGTATACCCGCTGTGTGTAGGTGTGCAGCTGCGCAAGGTTGCTAGCTGGATTGGGTGGACATTCGGACATGGGTGCGGGTTACGTGCTATGATGGGGTTGTCGTGTATTACATTTGCATGCATGGGTTCTGCTTCTGGATATTCCGATTCGGCATTCGCCATCCTATGTGTATGTGACGGCTACGTTGCTGTGTCTAGCACATTTTACTATACACATGTCTGTCTGTGTTTGGGATATCTGGTTTCTTTCTGGTTGTTATATGGCCACGACTGCCCAGCTGTGTACTCTCACTACCACTGTGGGACTGCTGGTGACCATGCCCATGGGGCTAGTCGTGTGTAGTTGCGGCACGCTGACATGATGCAGTACACCTCCACTGGGTATGCCTGCTGACAGTGCATTACATGACGGACACGGTATTCCGAGTATCCTTTGTTCCGTGGACGGGAACATTTTGTACTTCGTGGATTTATGGTTGGTTCTCCATTTTGTGTGGACGGGTACTATGTTGCATACTCTGCATATGTTTCATTATCCACGGACACTGGTTGGTGCGGTTACTATTGCAGGCGGCATGTGACAGTCAGCACTTGCTCATCGCCTACCGGCTTGGCCACGCCTATGGGCGCATCCTACTTGGGCTCCCTGGACTCGCGCATGTGCCCTATGCACGTGGTTGTGGTTGCGGCGCACACTCATTACTATGCATGTGGTGCTGCTACGCCAGTTATACGCTGCACGGCCGGCGCAAGCCTTATGCCGGCCTTGCGCCGAGCTTCATGAATCCGGGGGAGTGAGTGATGGCATAGATGGCATGGGTTTGATTCTTGCAGGTGGTGATTCTAGCTTATGTCATGCAAACCTATCATGTGGCCCTGATTTCAATTCCAGTTTTAACAATGTCCCTCTTAAACCATCCAGAATGTAGTCATTTTTGTGGAACAGGTTGTGAATTCCACTTATAAAATACTGACAATCATTACAGTTGCAGAGGTCTGTTCCTGAAGAACATGGATAATAAGTTATACTCAAATATTTTGTCAGTCACAGATTAAGGGAATATTGTAAAAGTGTCCACAATTGTGCTGTTTCTGTCTACGTACATTATCCAGGGGTCTGCTGCTATGTGTTCTTGATTGGTTGAGAGTTATGGAGACATGTCAGTCATATTCAGGTAAGTATGCACATACCCCTAATTTATATACCAGTTTTGCTAAATGTCCTTTCCAATGAGAATGTCAGGGATGTTTATATCGCAAGCTTTCTCCCCCACTGACATATATTCAGTATTTTGAACTTTCAAGATTTTGTTCTCAGGATTTTGGGTTTCAGGATTTTGTAGTGCTCCCATCTATCTATCTATCTATCTATCTATCTATCTATCTATCTAGATGTGTGTGTGTGTGTGTGTGTGTGTGTGTGTGTGTGTGTGTGTGTGTGTGTGTGTGTGTGTGTGTGTGTGTGTGTGTGTGTGTGTGTCATTCAAATAGATAAATCATTTGGTCAATAAATCTCTCTCTCTCTCTAGGTGCCATTGACTCAGATTCAAGTCCTAGTGACTTGAATTAAAGATCCAAAAAGAAGCCGTTTCCATGCTAGTCTGACGATGTCTTTCAGTGTCATCCTTACGGTTGTTGTCAATGTGTACAACCATCTGGCTGCAGGTCACCCTCTTCACCTGTCTCCCTCGATCTGCCCAAACATAATGTCCTTCTCCAGTGGTCTCTCTCTTCTGACAGTATGACCAAAATAAGACAGTCGTAACTTCATCATTTGGGCTTTGAGTGGTATAGCCAGTTTGATCTCTTCCACAATTGATTTGTTAGTTTTTCTGGCAGTCTGTGGCAGGCTCAGAATCCTTCACCAGCACCAAAGTTCAAATGAGTCAATCTTCTTTCTGTCCCATTTCTGTAGTGTCCAGCTTTCACATCTGTAATTGACCTCTGAGAAAACGAGTGTGTAGACAAGTCTGATATTTGTTTTGAGTGTTATTTCATTACTTTTTAATATTTTGTCAAGCACCTTCATTGTACAGTGACCAAGTGCTATTCTGTGAAGTATTTCTTCCCTGCTAGTTGATTCCATGTTTACAGAAGAGCCCAGGAAATTAAAATTCTTTACAACTTCTATTCTATTGTCTTCAAGATCAAAATCTTCATAATTTTCCATGAACATAATCTTTGTTTTGTTTATGTTCAGTTCTAATCCCATGTTATGACTTTCAGCTTTGACCTTTCTCAATAGATGCAGCATGTCTTCTTTGCTGCTGGTGACAAGTATTCTGTCATCTCCATAGTGCAGGTTGTTTATATTTCGGCCGCCAGCTTTAAAACCGACACTCTCTTCTTCCACATTTGCTTTTCTGAAGATGACTTCACTGTAAAGGTTGAACAGGTAAGGTGGCAAAATGCATCCTTGCCTGACACCACATTTTGTTGGAAACCAGTCAGTATTGCCATATTCAGCTCTCACTGCAGATTCTTCATTTTCATAAAAGTTCTTTATCAGCTAAGTTATGTGTTTGGGTATTCCCAGTTGTGCTAGACTTCTCCATAGTTTATCATGATCCACAGTCAAAAGCTTTGCTTTAGTCGATGAAGCAAAAGCATACGGGCTTTTGGTATCCTTTGGTCTTCTCCAATATCCATCTAACATTGGCAATAATGCCTCTTGTTCCTCGATCTTTTCTAAAACCAGCCTGAACTTTGGGTAGTTCTTGCTCAATGTATGATTGTAGCCTTCATTGTATTATTTTCACCAGTATTTTGC
The DNA here is from genome assembly GCF_019279795.1 of Protopterus annectens. NCBI lineage: Eukaryota > Metazoa > Chordata > Ceratodontiformes > Protopteridae > Protopterus > Protopterus annectens. The sequence continues at coordinate 219,418,240 of NC_056750.1, forward strand.
GGGCATGTGGAATTAATACAATCTTTCTGCAGCTGTTACAATCTTTAGTGTTGCCTTCCTTTCATATAGGTATGAACAATGATCTTCTCCAGTCAGTTGGCCATGTTTTTCCCTTCCAAATCTGTTGACACAGTCAAGTGAAGGCCATGATAGCACCTTCTGAGCCTTTGATTAATTCAGTTGGAATACTATCGATGCCAGGTGACTTTTTATTTGATAAAGCTTTAATTGCTGCTATGACTTCTTTTAAAATATCTGCTTTTTCCTCAACATCCATTTCTGGCATTTCCCCAGTGTTATCCACATTACATTTTTGTATAAATGTTCTGTATATTGTTTCCATCTCTTTGTCATGCTTTCTGGATTGCTCAATATCATTCCATTGGCATCTTTACGCATCCCCGATCGAGGTTGGAATTTCTACTGTAATCTCTTATTATCCTGAAAAGCTGGTATGTTATTTTTCGGTTTACATGCTCCAATTCAATTTTCTGACAGATATCCTTGAAATATCATTCCTCATCTTTCCAAATTTGATGTTGAAACTCTTTGTTCATCTGTACTTTTCTAGTTTCTTCTGAGATCCAAGGTGATTTTTTGGCTTTTTTTTCTCTCCTGGAGTGTTTGTCAGCTTCATCACTAATTACAGTCGATAAACAGATGTGCATAAATAAATCAACAACTACACAAATGTGTGAATGCTTATTTGTGTGCATCACTTTTGGATGAATTTTAGTTTTGTATAGTATAGGTAAATAGTAAGTGGGAGTGTGCAGGAAAACTAATGTTTGCTTAAAAAGGTTGTGGTTGTGAAGCTGAGCAAGATCCCATTATAGGGGTTAGTGTGCTTGTGTATATGTTCATGGATCAGGTTTAGTGAAAGGGTAAGCTAAAGGGGTCGATTTTGTGCTGTTCTTGTTTGTTGTTGTTTTTTTTTTTTACCTTGTGTTGTGGCACTGTTAGGAAAATAATTTTTAGCAATGTAATTTGTAGGGTTGGAGTTACAAGGCATGGTTAGAGTTAACAGATATGAGTAAGGTGATGCGGTGGGGGTGAAGTCCTTCTGATCACCCTTACTTACTTGTGTTAAACCTGGAATGAATAAGATGTAAAAACTACAGTAATGATTAACAATGCATGTATAACTAAATCTGACTTTTAAGCCTAGATTTTATGCTAATTGTGAAACGCAGAATTTAATATATCTTGCAACTTGTGAATATTGCATAGCTTTTTATGTGGGGCTGACTAAGAGATTCTTCAAGAAAAGGCTATATAACCACATTTACGATATTCGTCAGAAAAAGGAACAGAATGCTTTAGCCAAGCATATTATGGCCTACCCGGACCATACATTTTGTTTTAGGGTCTTACAGGTAGTAAAGAAAAGTATTAGAGGGGGGGATCAAGTGAATAACCTAGAGATGGTTGAAATTGAATGGATTTTTAAACTTAGAGCACATGTGCCCCCAGGATTGAATGCCTATGTTTCCCTTAAGCCTATATTGAAAAATAGGGATTAATAGTGTTTTTAATTGTTTTTAATTGTTTTTAGTAGTTATTCAAGGAAATATATATACTTATACATTTTATTTTATGCATTCAACATGTATGTTTATACTTTTATATTTCTCACATAAGGTTCCCTGTAGCCTGTTAGAACAGGATCTGGATCTTTGCTTGCCAGTATCCAATTCTTATATAGTAAACAGTAAAGTAGCAGATAGAAGAATAAAATGTTACTTAGGTTATTCATATGAAGTATTTATGTGTTTTCTACTTTTAGTCCTTTTATTAAGTTAATATTTAGTTTCATAAATGAATGTTTATTATTAATAAGCTGTTATATAGAGCATGAACAAAAGTTTGCCTCTTAACAAGTCTGTTGTTTAGTATGCTTTATGCTCCATATAGCCAGCTAGATGAAGTTTTTTTCTTAAGCTTTGCCTTTAGCATAAGCACATTATGTATCTGTGCATATTTAGCATTCTTGTTTTAGTACGGTTTCTTAGGAAGTTAGGTGTTTAGTTTATTTTAACTTTCTATACTGTTTTCTACTGTCTTATATTACATTTTTCACGTTACACAAGTTCATCATTTTGTTATGTAGCCTCAACTTTTAGTATTTTTAACATTTCTATACTATACCCATGTTTTATAATTGTTTTATAATTGTTTTATTTGTGATATTTATATATATAAAGATGAGAGTTTCCTGTTTTCTGTTTTAAAAAGTTGGATATGAGTCCTTTGCCTCAGTTATGGTATTGCATTCTACTTTGTCTGGTTTTAAGTAACCTACACAAAGTAGGTGGAGGGAGGGGTGTTGCCTTTAGATGCACTTTGAGAATTGTTTTACTAATTAATTTAATAATTGAATAATTGGTGCATCAGTATTAGTATATAAAGGGTATGGTTTTGTTATAGAGATGATCTGAAGAAGCGTACGATAGCAGTACGCGAAAGCGCTTATCATCCTGTTTTTATCGTGAATAAAATTACCTTATGGACTACAGTTTTGTTTCCTGATTGAATTCCTTCATCGTGGTGGGTTTTACAGCGTCAGTTTTGCTGAAACATTCTTTTTTGTTCGCTTTTGGACCCGCAGAGTGTGTGGCATTTATTTGGTTTTTAATGCATGTATAATGTGTGAAAATATTGTCAGTGAATATTTTTTGTTCATGTATGTGAACTTGTGTTACAAGTTAAAGTATGAGAAGTAATGTTGTTTTACTCAATATCTATCTATCTGTCTATCTATCTATCTATCTATCTATCTATCTATCTATCTATCTGTCTGTCTATGTCTATCTATCTATCTGTCTCTCTATCTGTCTATCTATATCTATCTACCTATCTATATATCTATCTATCTGTATGTCTATATCTATCTATGTATCTATCTATCTATCTATCTATCTATCTATCTATCTATATATCTATCTATCTATCTGTCTGTCTATGTCTATCTATCTATCTATCTATCTATCTATCTCTCTATCTATCTATATCTATCTACCTATCTATATATCTATCTATCTGTATGTCTATATCTATCTATCTATCTATCTATCTATCTATCTATCTATCTATCTATCTATCTGTCTGGCTATGTCTGTCTATCTATCTATCTATCTATCTATCTATCTATCTATCTATCTGTCTATCTATCTATCTGTCTGTCTATATCTATCTATCTATCTATCTATCTATCTATCTATCTATCTAATCTATCTATTTGTTCTCAATAGTAACACTGTGCTACCTCCTGTTATTTTCCCTGGCCTGCTGTTCTTAGAAATTATTATACTGTAATTCCTAGAAATATAGGGGGTGTGATTGGATGTGTATGTTTATTTTTAATCCTGGTTTCGTTGGTGATGAGTATATAATAATTATTAGATATTCTAAGCTGAAAGTCTATTTTTTTTAGTTTGAGGAATTATGTCACAATTTTTTAAACTTTGATTCAAGCAACTTGTACAGCATGTTCTGGAATGGAAACATTTGGTGGGAAAAACTGGGAAAGTTTCTGAATGACTTTTTTGAGCTTCAGTCAGTACTGTAAGGAGTCAGGTAAAATGAGGCCAGATGTTGTGAGAAAGAGGCAGGACAAGGGTTTAGATTATATGCAAAAAAGAAAATGGTTAGCTATAAACCAAAATATAATGTAGTGTAAAAGCACTGCAGCTGTGTTGCAGGAAAAATAAAGTTTCTATTACTTGTATGTCTTTCTGCAAATTTTATTTCAGAAAATGACCTATTATTCATAGAATCAATATCACTTTTACACAAAACATAGAAAATATCAAATTAGTGTTATTAATACCTCACAACTGTAAAGATTTTCACAAAATGTCCAGATTTTTGTCTCACATTTTTGGTCTGTTCCTCACAAAATGTGTGATTTTCTGGCAAATCATTAAAGAGCGAAGTCACTAATAATGCTAAATAATGACAACCATTTGAGTTTCAGACTTTATATCCTTCCAAAAATACATAATAATGCAAAACCTGTTATTCTAGCAATGTTCAAAGTTTATAGAAGTAATATTTAAATTCTGTCCCTACTTTTAGGCCTTTGTCCCCTTTTCTTTCTGGCTATGTCCAGATTTCTTGCACTGAGAGGTTGAGAGGTATGATGTTATTTGTACACTAAAAACTCATATTGGTTTAAGTATTGACTGTGTTATAACCTAAAGTAAACAGTAGAGCTGCATTAAATACCAATCAACACAACAGAGAAACAGAACTAGTTAGCTAGGAGGGGAAGAAAGAACACTAAACAGGAAATGCAAAGTGACCATCTTCAGATGTGAGCACAATAATCAGGTATCAAAGAGCAACAAAGAAATAGTTTAATGTAGTTCAAGCTGTGATAACTGAAGCAGCACACTACAGAACAGGGCTTCCAATCCTGGAAGTTGTGGAATAATTGTTTATACCTAGGTAAGCAAGTAAAGAAATGAAAATGGTAGGCACTTTTTCCCCGAGTACAGGTCTGCTTTTTGCTGCAGTAACAAGTCTTAACATTTTAAGTAGCACCTTGTAGTTTTTTTAACAGGCTTGCATCACTAAACATAGAGTCAGATTCGTGAATGGCTAATTTCTGTGCTTCTATCATGTACCTGTCACTTTGTGCTGCACACACAGTAGCTCTCTATTTTGCATTCATTAAGCGGCTCTGTCAATTGTCTAGAGCTGCCAAACAAAGGTAAACAGCAGAATATGTTAATGAAAGCAAAAGCAGTGAAATGACATGCTAATTCATCAATCCAATATGACAGACCCATTCAGGAAGCTATAAAGTAACTTTGTAGGGATGTTGTAGCCAAGGGCACCCACAGGCAGTCTCAAGGGGGTGCACTTGCACCCCCCTGGAACTGGCTGGCCAGCAGATTCTTTTTTTTTTAATTAAAAAAAATGTTTTTCTTTTAAGGGCATTCTTCTTTAAGACCATCCTGCCTTTGTGTCCAGTCGCACAGATGCAACAGGTGTTTGCGACTTGTTTTCATCTTCTGTGTCTGTGCAACTGATGGTTTATGTCTTCATCTTCCACATGCAATTTGAATTTCAGAAAACGTTTGGACATGGACAACTGTTCAAGTGAGAGGTAGGTGTGTGCATATGTGTGTTTAAGTGTTTAAGAGGTATGTGTGTGTAAGAAATAGGTAGGTAGGGTTGTGTGGATGTAAGATGTAGGTAGGTAGGGGTGTGTATGTGTGTATGTAAGAAGTAGGTAAGTAAAGGTAGATGTGTGTGTGTCTGTGTGTGTGTGTGTGTGTGTGTGTGTGTGTGTGTGTGTGTGTGTGTGTGTGTGTGTTTGTGTCCGTGCGTGTGCATGTGTGTGTGTGTGCGTGTGTGTGTGTGTGTAAGACATAGGTGTGTGTGTGTGTGCGCATGTGGGCATGTGTGTGTGCATATGCGTGAGCGTGCACGCGTGTGTATATATATTTGTGTGTGTGTGTGTGTGTGTGTGTGTGTGTGTGTGTGTGTGTGTGTCAGTAAGAAGGAAGCATACCTCTCAACTGTACAGATTTTCACAGAATGTCCAGATTTTTGCCTCATATTTTTAGCCCATTTTTAATAAAGTTGTGGTTTTCTTGCAAATTATTGGTAAATCATTATAAAGACTAAATTTAGAAAATAATGACAGATATTTCAACTTCAGAAAATTCATGCTAATGCAAAACCTGTAATTCTATCGACTTTCTAAGTTTATAAGAGCAATATTAAAAAATTGTCCCTGTTTTTGAGTCTCTGTCCCACTTTTATATATGACTTTGTCCAGATTTTGCTCAGAGAGGTTGAAAGGTATGGTGGGGAGGTAGGAGTGTGTGTAAGGGTGGAGGGTTCATACCTTGCAAGATTTTTTCTCATGTGTTTGGTTTGTTTCTCATAAAATTGCATTTTTCTAGCAAATCATTTTGTACTCAAGTCATAAAATAATGGCAGACATTTGAGCTTTAGACTTTATATCCTTTAGAAAATGCATACTAATGCAAAATATGTTGTTCTATCCACTTTCTAAGGAGGTAGGGGTTGTATGTGTATTTATACCTCTCAACTGTACAGATTTTCACAGAATGTCCAGATTTTTGCCTTATACTTTTGGTCTGTTCCTCATAAAAAATATTTTTTGACAAATCACTGGGATGAGTTATGGATTAAAGTTACTAAATGATGACATGCATTTGAGTTTCAGACTTAATATCCTTCAGAAAATGCATTCTAACACAAATCCTGTTATTCTAGCAACTTTCTAAATGTGTCCCTCATTTTGGGCCTTTGTCCCCAGCATTATAACAGGCTTTGTCCAGATCTCATGTGGTAAGAGATTGAGAGGTATGGTATATGTGTGTGTGTATGTATGTATGTATGTATGTATGTATGTATGTATATATGTATAAGGGGACGGTAGCATACCCCTCAGCTGTCCAGGTTTTGCAGAATGTCCGGAGGTTTGCCCCATATTCCTCCTAAAAAGGATTGATGTTGCTAAATAATGACATACATTTGAGGTTTAGATGTCATATCCTTTAGAAAAATGCATACTAACACAAATCATGTTATTCTAGCAATGTTCTAAGTTCATGAGAACAATATTTATAATGTGTCCCTATTTATTTTAGGATTTGTCCAGATTTCTTACACTGAGAGGTTGAAGTATGTGTGTGTGAGAGAGAGAGAGAGAGAGAGAGAAAGTGAAATGTCCTAGTGAGAGTTAGCTGGTGGAATTTATTTTCAAGTGCATTTTTTAGGAATTGTGAGCTTCAAGGGAAGAGAAGTTTACTGCTGCTCATGCTAAGTCTGCTTAAAATGTGCAACTGCTTTGTTTAGCAAATGCTAACACTATCGTGGTATCGAATTTTAAAGCAGTGTTAGTAGCACAGCAGGTAGCATACTGCGTCTTGATGTAGAGGGCTGTAGCTTCTAGTCCCACAGCATGTAGATTTGTATTTTAAGGGGTGGGATGCTGCACTCCTGAGTATGTCCTCCTTTGGTTGAGATGGCTAGTAACTATTAACCTGTTTTTCAGCTTGTCACCCATTCCCTATTGCAATATACCAGCTCTGCATTTTTTAAATGTAACATGGGCAATGTATTCTTCAAGGGCAGCAGGCACTGAATTTGTAGATGAAACACTGAAATATAAAGTTGTTTTCTAGCAACAACCTCTTCATTAGTTTCAGATCTCTTTAATGTGGAATTATTCAGATTACTTTTACTTATGCAGAGATTGTGCATATTGAGTGATATTGGTGGATTGTAATGGCAGACGTTTGAGTGGCTTTTTATGGTTGAAATGTTCTGAATTGGGCACTTTGTCATTATTGGTTCATATGTTTTCATTCATTGCTTACTGCAAAACTATTCAAAACTATAGATTTAAAACACCCTCTAACACATGGTGCTGTATTAGACAAAGGATATAATTTATTATATATTATAATTAATACAATCAGGAAGGTGAATCAAAGAACTTTTGCATGATCCTACAAATGTGTGCAAGGGACCTTTGATTTGAAAACAGCCCAAAGGTAAATTTAACCTGCCACTGGCCAGATGCCTTTTCTTTGAATGTGGGTTTCAATGCTGTTTCAGTGAATGTGAGTTTCAAAGGTAGAGAAGTTTCAATGCTAAGTCTGTTTTCACTGTAAGACTATTGCTTTGTTTAGCAAATGTCTATCAGTGTTTGTGCTATAAAATTTGAAATAAAAAGTTGCAAATTAAATCCAAATATCTGTAATCATTGTAGAAGTAAAGCATAAAACAGTTTGCACACTGACAGTTTTGAACAGTGTTTATGGCAGCTGGGGAGAAATAACCAAGTAATGGGACACTGGAATGGCTGCAAGTGGGGGAGGGGCTGTGTGTGTCAGGGGTGAGCATGGGGGTTGGGTTTGCATCCACCTGCAAAAAGTCCTGCATGCTCCCCTAGTTGTAGCTCTTTGTCATGAATATCAAAGCCTAATGGAATATAACCACCATCAAACCTAGAAAACAAAAACAGTGTTAGGGGGCTGCTGTTCTTTTCCATGTGTATGTGCAATAGGTTAAGATCTATGCTGCTGCTGATGACAGACCTCATCTAGGGAGAAGCAGGTTGTTCAGACCCTGTTTAACTCATTCACTCCAATGGAGCTCAGGAAGTCTGCACTGTAACTTCCACTGGGCAGAGCCTAAGCCTTCTGATACAATCAAATTATGTCCTCAAATTTCAAACAAATGTTCATATCGCTGGAACCACAGGGGTTATGACAGAAGGATAAATGTCAAACTCTTCAACACAAACCATTTTTATAGTGGTAGTATTCTTTAGGTTCTAGGTCTTAAACTGAATTTTATGTCACAGTAAACACAGTCCCCGGGATTCATGAACCTTGCGCCAGGCGCACGCATAGCGTAGGCGCTACAACACCAGATATGGCCGCCGAGCGATTCAGGTACGATCCAATTCCACGTGCACTACCAGCGTGCGCCTGAGTTTCACCGCCTCCGGCGTAGGTATGTTAAACACCCCGTGTGCGGTGTTGCACCATGCAAATGAAGGCATATAGTGATCAACGAAGTGGCGCAGGCGTAGCATAAGGGCACGGCAATGTAAACCAAAAAAAAACGGTTTACATATACCCAAACATGACATAGGAGTAACGGAAGGCTGTCAACGTCAGGTATCATACTGTTGCAACATGCCAATGGCGAAAGACACCGAGAATGTCAAAAGAAAACATGCACAAAATGTAAATAATGACATAAATGGTATGTCCGCAGAAACCACAGCAGAACCCCAGGACATGTCCGTGGAAGGTGCTAAACAATGAAATAATATGACAATGTCATAAAAGAGCAGTATAATACACATCAGCTTCACAGCCACAATACACCATAGTATGCATGGAAAGCCACAACCATGGCGCAAGGGTTGCCAAGGAGTGGCGGCAGTGTTCGGCGCCGTAACTATGAATTAGTAGTCAATGCCATGCAAATGAGGCAGATAATACTGAATCGCAAAACCCCCGCCGGCGTAAGGCTGCACCAAACGGCAGCGGTAATACACCGAGGAGTGGCCCAGAGGGAATACATGTCAACCGCAGAGGGGTGTGCCACTGTAGGAGGAAGCACATTGGAGCTCAGCAAACATGGGCTGTACAATGCACATCACAGCAGCAGGACCGGCGTGTGGAAATAGTTGAGCTGAGAGCACACAATGCGCGCAGAGATGCATGTGCACGAGGATGACTACGTTCCCCTAACCCAGTCATGTGACGCCCGCCCCGTCAACAACAACGGATACAGGAAGGTGATGCGGAGAATATGAGGAAATGCGGAAGCAGTGTAATTGGAGTCGTAATGAGCAATCAACACCAATCAACCCACGAAGGCCAATTGGCGGCAGCTGACAACTCTGCATGCAGAAACCATAAAAGCGGGACAGTGGAGGCATATGAATGCAAAGAAAGTAGGGGAGGTAGCAGAATGCAAAGAGTGAAGAACCGATACAGCACAGCCAAGTAGAGAGGTAGCATAACGGCGGCAGACAAAATGCATGATATGCCATGTCCCAGAAACGACACATGACAGGGCTCTGCAGGATGCAATCCAGGAAATAGTATGCGCAACGTGCAGAACTAGTAAGGTAAGGTCTAAAGCTAAACCAATGCAGGCAAGTGTAATGCAACACCAAAGGCAACAGCGTTGCAGTGCCAACGGTAAAACACGGAAGATAATCCACAGATACGGCCGCACAGACACACCCTATGACATCACCGGGTGTACAGCACAACAGTATAAAGTGTGAATGCACACAACACACAGCCGTGTATCCCCAAACGCCGCACTGTAGGTGTAAACACACGGGGAACTTTTAAAATGTATATGTTGGGTGCCGCCGTGGCCGTGATACATCAGCATGTGTCAGAGACAGATGGAGTTGCGGAGGAAGGTGCCGACAACTACCGTAGGCCTCAGAGGAGAAGGAGAGTGTTCAGACCAAGGGTAACCTACCAGGGGCTACAAGACCTGGAGATAGTACAGCGTTTCAGGGTGGACAGGGACACATTACAGCAAATAGCGGAGCTGTGCCGGCCACGCCTGAGAACAAGAAACAACAGAGGGGAGCCCATCCCAGTGGACACAAAGGTATGTGTAAGCTTGCGAATCCTGGCTACAGGTACCTTTCAAAGGCCAACCGGGGATATAATGGGCATCTCACAGGCATCAGCATCCAGGGTACTACACCAGTTTCTGGATGCCATGTTACGACATGCCCATGAGTATATATACTTCCCCAGATCTCAGGAGGAGTTGGCTAGCAATATGTGCCACTTCCACCGTGTGGCACAATACCCGGAGGTACTAGGTGCGATAGACTGTATGCACATACAAATCAAGTCACCACCTGGGGAGCAGGGTAGACACTACATAAACCGCAAGGGATTCCCCTCCATCAATTGCCAGGTCGTGTGCAATGCGCAGGGCATTATCATGGATGTGTGTGCTGGCAGCCCTGGAAGCTACCACGACTCCCATATCTGGCATGCCTCACAGCTGTATCAGGTATTCGCCAGGGGGGACATCACACAAGGCCACCTTGTGGGGGATGCTGGCTATGCACTGGAGCCGTGGATGATGACTCCCATCAGAAATGCACACACACACATGCAAGAACGCCATAATGAGGCACACGCACAAACCAGAATAATCATAGTGCGTGTGTTTGGGATGCTGAAATCACGGTTCCAGTGCTTGGATACATCCGGTGGAGCCCTGCAGTACTCTCCAGGCACATGTGCCCACATATTCATAGTATGTGCCATGCTACATAATATGATCCTGCGGAAACAGCTGCTGCAGGGACATAATGGTGAAAGGCCACAAAGCCCACCACAACTGCCAAGGCCAGCACAGGCACAGAGGGCTCAGGACCATGAACACACTGTGCCAGCCCCAGTAGGCAGACGAAGGCGTACCCAATATGCCTATGCCCTGGCAAAGAGGGAACGTATAGCACATACTCTGACAGCGTAGGCCCCATGGACTGACACCTCCCTACCTGCACACACAGTGAAATGGACGGCACACAAACATGGCCACCCGTAATGTGTTCCGTGAGGGTGGTCCCATGTGTGACTCCAACATAGGCAGCACCCAAACACTGCACACCCAACAGCCAGCAGAGCATGGAACGCCAACACCTTAACCGTACGCGGGTCCTACAGCAGACGGCGTTGCTGTATGCTGCCACGTTCGCCGCAAGGTGTATACATATAGACATGTACATATGTGCATATACAGATATGGAGATAGATATCATTACACACATAGAAATATATGTACACATACACATATATAAAGTACAACAGGTAAGACAGGGAATCAGAGGGATGCAAGGTGACAGAGAAGTAAGACGCGATATCTGTACATAGTAAAGATAGTGAACGACAACCTGAGTATCCAGGAGGGTTGACAGAACAGGAAACCGCCACCCATGTAAAGGTCAACCTACCTAAATGCATAATCGCGAGTCGGGATGATCGCCAGGCCACGGTACAGTAACAGTACATGTGCGGGTAATATTATGAGGATATGAGGGTGGAGGTAGACACCGCCGGCGGTGATGCTGGCCACGCAGGTACTGTGTGCAACCATCCCTGTGACTGCCGCAGTATGTGTATGTGTGCGGTGAGGGTGTCGTGTGTTCCGTTGTGCGAGTGTAATGTGTGTGCCACTGTAAAATGTGTATGTTGGTGCCATGTGACAGGCGGAGTGGAACAACATGTGTAGGCATACAGTATAGGAACCACAGGCGTATGCACAGCAGTACCCCCAAAGTAGTACTGAGAGCCCTTCCCTGGCTAGGCTAGTGGCGACGTAAAACGATGCAAAGTGAAAATGTCCCAGAATGTACCACAGGAATATAGCCAACATGAAATGCAAAGGACGTATGTACAAATCATGACCGTATGTATGACACCGATATGTTAATTGCAAAACTATACGTCGGCAACGTTACACAGCAATAGTCATGTACTGCGGAAATACGCATGTGCTACCCCGGTACTGATCGTGGCTACGTATCGGCCCGTAAACACCGCTGTGTGTTCTACGAGTGTCAAACAAGCAATCGCCACCCGAATAGGTGGCAACCACTAGCATACAGGCCGTCCCAAGTACAGGACCACAATGACTGTAAATATCCGGGACAAAATGCCAAGGGATAGTCGGCACGTACGAACAACCGCAGATATACTACCGATGTGATGGAGGAATACATGCAGGAAGCACACATGCAGGCGATACCGACACCAGACGATATCAACACAACCTACACTCCCAGAACAACAGACAGGTAACTGCCAGCTTCCCAGGCAGGGATGGAGCACACACACAAGCATACTGTGTATGTAGAAATGCAAGGCCCACAACCCGTACCCGTCACCCACAACCTCCGATATTCCCCATCGCACATATCAAAGGGATACAAGCCGCAATAGCAGCACAAACATACAGGCAGTCAATAACAGCGGCATAACCGCAACATCTCGCGTGGGAAACACTATCAGCAGCGGATGCATACCTGCATCCGTTGTTTAAAGGAATACAAGAGCTATGTTACACATCCGAATGCAAAACGCCATCGACAGACGCCGCCAGGACAGGGACACCCACATGTCGAACATAATACCATACCCAACACACACAATCCACGGCTAACACCACTGCGAAATGTACCTGACGCCACACATAGCGGCTGCAGTTACACATAACATAACACAATACAGACCATCTCCACGAAGGTAGGGCAAATAACCAATGCCCAGGCGAGAAATGCAACCATGCCCTAGTTACGATGCGTACTGTACGAATGGAGTAGATGCGCAGGTTATATGCGCACAAGTACACACCGAGGAACAGCTATTGGTGTGATGAACCCACATGTCGCAGGTGACGATGGATATAAGGATGACTCCTAGGATATTCAAACCGTATGCTCATACCGAACTACAAATCAAAAACAGATAGAGTGAGACAACGCAATAGCGAGACATGCAACGGAAAACGGAAGGAAACACAGTAAAGGTATGTAGAACCCACGATATGTACTGGTGTGTAACGCATGATGTGTATGACGAAGCTGCACTGTATGTGAACGGTGTTTGTAAGTAAGGATACTTGTCCATAATGCAGAGAGTGGTGAAAGGTAGTTATGTAGTGCTATCCCGCTGAGCATACCGACGACTGTGGACACCGTGTGCACAGCAGTGGGACATCATGTACACAGCCGGGATAACACAAGGGCTGCCACAGGGGGGCATAACACAGAACAATGCCACCCCCCACGCCGATGCTGGCAGTGGATGTCCAACAAGGAAGTGCCACAGCAGGGGATAGGACATGTATGTATACTGTCACAGCACACATGTGTATGGGCATATACCGTCAATGTCATACGTAATGTGCGCATGACATGCACGTATGCCTTGCAGTAGGGGTTACTATGTCAACTATGTGTAATGTAAAGCTGTCATGGTGGATATGACAGACATCATACACAGTATCACAGGCATATCATGCATAATGGAGTTATGGCCTATTGGTATGTACACTAACAGGATACATATGGCCTGTACATATGGGACAGAGTAGTAGCAGAATAGCCATCTGAAATGGAAGGAACACCAAGTAACCATGTCCAAACGATCTGTAGCAGGTGCAATGTGTGCAACAATGAAGTCCGGCAGGTCCATGTGTAAACACATGTGCAGTGTACACAGTAGTGTCACCTCCCCATGGTAGTGTCCACTGAACTTCAGAGGTGGATGTCAACTGCATGTTTACACAGTACTGCTGCTGTGGTGGTACCATGACTATGTGTCACCCTATCAGCAAGGGAGCTATCACATGAACAGTGCCACAGTGTGTCCCTGTGGGATGTGCACAGGACCTATGTTCCACAGCATGGTGTGTGTTGTGTCTGCGGAAGTAACACAGAAGCCCAGGCCATGCAATGTGGCATGTGTGCACATATGCAGGAGTGCTCCATTCACCCCGCCCACTGCAATTGCCATGTATGAGTACTACATGCATCAGTAATATGGAGGACATGGCCCATGTCAGAGTAGATGACACCCCTGTGTATGTGGTACGCAGATGAGTACAGATGTGTTCCCCGTCTGTCATCCACATATGTAAACTGTCTGAGCCTGGTACACATCATGGCATGATAATGCCGTGCCATGTAAAGTCGTAGCCGTTGTGGAAGGTACACCACAAATGTGTTATTGTAACCCTGCCCGTGTGTAGATGTGTGTATGGCACAGGTACAATGGCTACCTATGTACCAGCAACACACACAGTACAGATATGTGTGGCCCTGCAGATGTGTACCCATGCCACAGTGGAATACGGCAACCACAGCACCATGTGGGGCATGTGTGTACAGCAACCATGTACAATGTGATATGCATGTATGGGGACAGTATCCATGTGATACCCAGTGGATGACTGTTGCTATGCAAAGGTGATGTGCATGTACCATGTGTGATGCATCCTGACGCAATGACACCCACATGATGTATCTGCCACACCGACACCTGTACGGTTGTTATCAGTATGAGCTGGTGGAGCTACAATGGTGCCAGGTATGTAGATGTGGGATATCTAGGCATGGACAGTACTCTGTGACAGCATGTTGTGTATGTAAGCAAATAGTGAACATGAGGGGCCCCATGACTGAGGACTGTGTAATGCCACATATACCTGACATGTAGTAGGTAGCATGATATGCTTGCACCACTGTGTGTCCTGGCCAGGATTCATATAGCCAACATCCTGAGACACAGGGTATGATGTGACGGTGGATGTGTACATTGCCAATACCAGAATGTGGAATGGTGCTGAAGGGCAATGTGGGGACAATGTCTGATCTGTTACCCTCTGTACCACACCAACCACCCATGCAATGGTATGACAGATGGCCAGCATGTGTATGTGGTGTGCTGTGGCACACAGAAGCCCAACAAGGGTGCCAGTAAAGGCATGGAGGTCATCAATGAGTGTGTGAAGCACGTATGTGAGGATGTGCCCCAGTGCCATACTGAATGGTCCAGTCATGGGTGTACGAATGCAGTCCCACACGTGCAATGCAGTACCACCCATGTGTAGTGCGATAGATGCGGTAGTGTGGCGGTCAAGGTACACAATGTCCAACAACAGGCTAGCAGTTAATTCAGTGGGCTGGTGTGGAGACACATACCAAACAGGTTGGCGGGACATAACAGCTAGGGAGATCGGAAGGTGACATTGGGACAGTGTCTTAGGACATAACGTGTGCATGGCAGTACCATGTATGTGTCCACAGGGACACTGCGATGTCCATGTATGGATTGCAACCCTGTAGTGAGTGAGAGTGTGTATTGTTGGTAGGTACACCATTGCCTGGCATGTTGCCAACATTATCTCAGTCAGCAATGCCTGGGTGACTGTTGCAGCGACATCGAATGTGGATGTAGCCAAACAACACAGACATACCACCACACTGCCTGAGGGCCCACACTGCAATGTGCGGCAGTCATGTGTAGGTAGCTAGCCTTGGAGCATGTGATGGGCCACGAGGACCCACCATGGCTGTCAAGTGATGCACCCCACACATGTGAATATCCCCACCGTGCAACAGCCTGCACATGTGCCCATACAGCAGATGTGCATGGAACATGACTACCACCGTGGCGTCTGTGAAAAGGCCAGTACCGCCATGTCTCTGTGTGGAATAGCATGGTCCCTACCATTGCGTACATGTTGCGGAAGTGCACTGTGATATGTGTCAGCATAGTCATGTACACTGTCCATCTGCCGGGGTGCCATGCCATTAACAACCCGTCAGCAGACGTCAGTAGTACCGGCTGTAGAGCACATGTACCATGTATGCTGCGATAGGTGTGTGTCCAGGGTGTGGCTAGCAGGGCCGTGAAGCATATATGTTCATCTACCAGAGGGGGGATATCCCCAGGTTTAACACAGCAGACACATGGAGGTATCGTGCATGCTGAGGGTAGTGTAGGTATGGTATGTGTTGTGTAATGTGTCACCCAGCTAGGTGGAGTGCATGGCCAAGCATGTGTGGGTACATGGGAGTCCATACTAGGGAAGTGTGGGTTGCTGTCAGCACATGGCAGTAGCAGCTGTCCGAGGTCCAATGTACAGTATGACAACACAGCCAGCATGTAACCTGTGGTGTACAGTGTAATCTCTGTTGCGTGTTACAATGTGTCTAGCGGTCACAAACATGGGTATCCAAACATGAAGCACCTACGATGCATTGTGTTTGGAAAATATACAGTATGTGTGCAAAACATTGTGTGATGTGGGATCCCCTCACCTGTGTGTGTTGCAGTCCAGGTATGTGCCTGGGAGGTATGATCCGTGTACAATCTGGACTTGCAGGTGTGCTGTGCAGAGCATGGAGTCAGGTCCCAGGCACCGCAGATAAATGTGAGGCGTGCACTAGTGTGCGTGCCTTGCTTGTGTGCAGCACAGTGGAAAGTGCAAGCATTGTCCCACATTACCGCATGCTGTGCCTGCCTGTTACAGCCCTGCTGGAGACAGACATGTGACACCGCCGCAGAGGCAGCATAGCATGTGAAGATGTACATGTGGGCTCCACACCCTAGGCAGATGTCCGCAGGTCATGTGTGCCACAGTAGTGTGGTCGACCACGACTGTCATACTGGTCAGATACCACATGCCTGTATAAGTACAGTATGAGCATAGTCAACAGTCGCAGTGACAGAGTGGGCCAATGTACAGTATCCCTGTGTTCAGACCACTGCCTACTGTACACTTGGCTAGACACACACCCGGAGGGTGAATATACCTTTGAGCCATCACGTGTCCCAGTCCACGTAGCCTGTACAATGCCATCACAGGGTGGTCACAATAACGTGTGGTACGACAGACATGTTGTATCAGGTGATGTGTCATGTGAGCAAATGTTGAGTTGCACAGCCGTTCACACGTCCGCAACATATCAGTGCATGATGTATAGTGTAACATGATGTGTGGAACTGCACTGTGATCCACAACAGGGTCATCTGAGACAGGTGTGTTGTGAATGGTGTAACCCATGGTCACATGGGATATACACTGGTGCTGTTGGCTGCCATGCTGGGGGCCACCAGTGGTGCCTGCAGTGGTCATACAGACATACTGCACACAGTGTTCTGGCAGGAATGTCCATTGTTGTGGATGATGTGTTGCTACGTGAAGGTAGGTGTGTGTTGTGACTGTTACACATCCAGATGTGACCATCAGGCGCAGTCATGGTCATCGACAGCATCACACACATCCACAGCGGTCAGAACCCTGTCCCCAGAATGGGTGTCAGCCGCCCTCGTACAGTGTGACGTATGTGCAGATGGCGGAACACCTCCTACTGGCTGGATAACAGTGTCAGCTAGGACGGCTATGTGATGGCCGGAATACGCCG
This sequence comes from Protopterus annectens, assembly GCF_019279795.1. Taxonomy (NCBI): domain Eukaryota; kingdom Metazoa; phylum Chordata; order Ceratodontiformes; family Protopteridae; genus Protopterus; species Protopterus annectens. The sequence goes on from NC_056750.1 coordinate 219,435,728, forward strand.
TGATAATGTACAATGCTGGTATCCCAATGAAGTACCTGGAATCACACACAGTACGCCATGGCTGGCATGTAAACCATGTACAACAATGACTGTGTGACAGACACAAACAATGCGTAGACATGTTGAACATGCACACATGAGAACACCAAATGAGGTATGTTGCACATATCGATGTACAACTGTCATCCATGGCCATAGCATGGATGCAGATGCATATGCCCCACAGGCAGTACCACACCATGTAGGTAGGGGGGCATTGCACGTGTACATGTGACAGTTGCTGTACCGCCACATGTCCTGCATAGCCGTCATGTAGGGGTAGCAGTGGTATGTGACTGTTGGACATGCCTGTACATTTGACCATGTCCCACAGGATATGTGTTACGTGTGTACAACATGTGTTGTGCCGTCATCAAGCTGTGAAGTGTATGTCTGCCAGTGTACCCGTGTGACATGTTCTGCGATGGGTGCAAAGGCACGCAGTACTGCATTGCATGCCCACATGCCCCACACAGGTGCATAGCCTGAACATACAATACAAAGAGGGTGTTGGATGATAGCAACCCACAAGAGGAGATGGGTACTGGTGGCAACCCACTACCACCTGTTCGGGTAAGGTGTGCATGTCTATGACACATTAGCACCCGAGAAGCTAGCAGTACAGCAGTACCGGGTGGCATGCATATATGTTCACCAATACCCCTGTGTGTCCCACCACTGGCCCATGGACAGACAGACACCAACACAATGTACAGATTTGATATGTGCACAGCACATCACTGCTGGCTACTGTAGAACAGGCTTACTGTGTAGACATGTGCACAGTAGGTCTGCGCCAGCCACACTCAAACACGTCATGTGCCGAACCACACCAATAGTTTAGCCCATGCCACAGACAGATGTGCACGCATCTGTGTATGTACATCTGGGAATGTCCCCGGCCTAGCAGTATAGCTGTGTCAGTGTTGCGAACAACATACTGAATGAGCTGTATGTGTGAGGGGTGCGTCATACGTGTATGGTCAGATCGACGATACCATCAGTGCCCCTGCTATGTGAACATCCCTGTCCCCATACATGGATACCTAGGCTGTGCCCAACACCACGTTCCCCGTGGGAGGGATGGCACTGTGCGGTGCACCAGCTGACATGGGGGTGGCAGCAGGCACTGGATGTAGACATATGTGGCACCCATGTCAGGCCAGGCAACCATCCATGTGCACGGGATAGCAGTGTGTGGGCACATACAGCACTGTGTTGAACAATATCGCAGCACATAGCACCTGTCAGGGTTAATGTGTATGCATGGATGTGCGATACCTGCATGCACCAGACACACCCCCACCAAGCAGCGTGCAGCCTACCTTGCAGAAGGCCAGTGTCCACACCATGATGATAGACATGTGTAATGTCCATATACACATAGCAATGACATATGGAATGGACTGCCACCCTGCCAATATCAGTACCCCCCAGGTGGGTCACATCCCAGTGCCATGTATGTGACATACCCTGCCATACCATGCAGCCCTGCCCAGCAAGGCTGCACGTACTATCACAGTCCTACATGGTGCGATGGACAAAAGGCACTTTCACTATCAACCGTCCACAGCAGTAATGTGGCAGTGATGCACCATGTGGTGTTACAGGTGCTGTGTGTTGCTGTGGACAACGTGCGTGCGCACATGCTATGCATGACCTTTCCTGCTAATGTCACATGGTTACACATTGTCCCATGTGTATCACATGTGCAACACAGGTGAGCCGTGGCAGGTTGGCCAACACCCGTACAGTGCTGTGTAGATGTACATGGCACAACACATGCATGTACAGGTGTCCATGTGTATGTGTGCAGTGCCACTGCTGACGTTCATAATGGCCGTGTACAGGATGCCTAGTGACATATACACAGCATCCAGGTGAACAGTAGAACTGTTGTCACATGGGGACATGTGCCAACTGATATGGACACAGGTGCAGGCAGGTACACATGTCCACAGCAGGCTAACATCAAAATGGTGCGTGTACAGTGTGATGAAGTGACACACAGATATGATATGAGACCCACTGCTTAATGGTGTGACGGCAACACGTCGGCTGTGTCACTGCCATGATGCATCGCAGAGATTACTGTGCAGATGTTGTACATGTCATAGCAATGTATGTCCAGCAGTATGCCAGTACAGCAGTGTGAATGTGACCTGTCAACATCATTATGTCTTACAGATAATGCCACGTTCCCGGCTGCCTGCCTTCAGCCGATAGGAGGATGACGTGATTATACCGTTGCTCCAAGACAACTACGATATACTATTCAGCCATGTGCCACTACAGGCACAGCAGCGGGATGACGTGTGGCAGGATTTGCGCAGGAGGGTGAACAACGTGGGTGGCAACAACCGCACCTACCAGCAGATCCGCAGACACTGCACAGACCTAATTCGGCACGCAAAACAGCGTGCCGCTGCAATCTCCAGACAACAAGGTGGGACAGGTGGTGGGCCACCAACCCAGCCCCCACTCACACACACGGAGAAGCTCCTGGCCAGTCTGGGGACACCCAGGGAACAACATGCAGAAACACTCGCTGCCATCGTGGAGGTGGGTGTCTCCCAACCAACGATCCTGGAGCTGCCTGGTAAGTCAGTCTTGCATGTTTGCATGATAACTGACGTAGGTGTGGGTGTCATAGTACACCACATAATGTACCGACACATGCCAGGTATATGGCCACACAAGCTGCATACTACAGTATGCTACGTTGTGTCTGCAGACATGTGCATAGCACATGCTAACACACAGGTACATGATGTGACATGCACAGTGCTCACTGTGGCGATAGTAATGGATAATGTGTATACTATTGTGTCGCCCCTATACAGGTACCTCTGGCATGTCGCACAGACATGGGTCCATCGCAGGTGAGACTGTTGCTAGTAATAGGCATGATACAGTGTATAGATATTCCCCATGTGTCCAGGTATGACATGCACACCTGGGTCTGCCCCAGTCACGGTATACAGGTTGCACCACCCGACACACGCCACCCATGTACAGTAGATACAACCGTTAGTATAGACCGGCATGACACCACATAACCCATCGGTGTGATATGTGCAGTCAGCTATGCATACAATGGTGGAGGTGTTCCACAATGGCTGCATGTGTAGTATGCATTGGTATGCCTTTGCGGTACACACACAGTACCACATAGTGAGCTGTGATCTGGCCAGCACGCAGGTGTTACCACTGTGACCTATGCCCCTGCATTGGGTGCACACGTTGTGACATGGCACATGACATGTCCCATGCACGTGGTGGTCTGTCCGCAACATTGTCACATCATGACATGACCTACGCACGACATAGCAGACATCCACAATGTCTGCATAGCCTTCGGGAATGTGACACCTCAGACTACTATGGGTGTATGTCACATAGGCCACCACAGGGATGTGTACATGATGCCCATCACACACAATTGTCCATGAACCAGTCAAACATGGCCATGGGTGATACCTACAGGCATGTTGCCACACAGTACATCCGCAGTGGGTAGTCACCGTTGCACCCTGTCCACACATAGTGCGGTCATAGCTGTAGTGGACCCCCTGGACATCTGATGTGGTACACCAGACAAATGAAATGCCTGTCAGCAGCCAATAGAGGTGCCACCAATGTCTACCATATACGTGCTGTGGAACAGCATGACTGTGTTGCAGACATGGCAATGCAATGCGTCCAGGTTACGCATCGCACAGAAACATACCTGTGTCTTGCTGCCATGCAGTGGCACAGTGCCCGTACTCCCCACTGTACAGCTATGTACACAGCTCACACCAACCACACCTGCACAGACATCCTTGTAACACATGCATTCTATCTGTAGCCTGTACACATAACACTGCACTGTGACATCCGTTTTGATGTGGTGCATGTGGTGGGACACCATTGTCACATGTCCACATGTTACCGCTCATGTTTGCGGTGTACATGACATAGTGACACCAGCCATGTGTACTGTTAACCCGCCCGTGGCCACACGGTGTATCACGGTGATGCATGCAAACTACCACGAATGTGTGTACTGCAAGCCTACTAAAAGACACCTTGATGTAGTGTGCACCCCAGGGCAGTATGCATACTACCACTATTAATGTCTGGGCTGCATTCACTAGGCTGTGGTGTGGGAATGCTGCATGCCACCTGCAATATCACATGCATGATGTGTCTGCATGTGTGTGTGTCTGCGTGTGTATGTCAGCATGTGTGTGTGTGTGTGTGTGTGTGTGTGTGTGTGTGTGTGTCTGCGTGTGTGTGTGTCTGCGTGTGTGTAATATAACTTACGGTATGTCTTTGTATTCACAGGTGCTGTAGGTGCGTTCCCGGTCCATCTGATGCTAGTGTCCCCACAGATACTAGCGGTGATGACCATGTGCATGAGGCACAGGCAGGGTCATCACGGGCAGAAGCTGTGCCATTGGATAACATCCGACCTATGTCCCCTTCATCTCCGCACACGGTTCAGATGCCGACACATACCACATCACCGTTGCCCATAGAGGAAGGACAGTCAGCGTCTGTTGGCACCGAGCAGGAATGTGTGGTGCCTACAGAAGGTGCGGGTACACACCATGTTGCCAGTGTAATGACTGGTGATGTGCCACACAGGCATGTGGCTGGTGCTGCTCGTAGGAGGAGCACTGGTAGACATGCACCTGCCATACAGGGTGCAGCAGCTGGTATCACCAGACGCATGTTTCAGACTGTAATGGCAGCACAGGCACGTGCCGAACGGCAGAACCAGGAAGGGCAGAGGCTGCAGAGGGCCGCAATCCGTTCCTTAAATGAGAACATCCAGTCATTGGCGAACGCTCAACAGCATCTTGCCGATGTTCTGGATAGGAGATTAGGTGAGATGGTTGGAATCCTCGACCGAGGCATGTCAATCCGCGAGCGTGAGCTGTCTGTGATGGAACACCTGGTAGGGGTGAGGCGTAGGACACGTGGCCGTAGGCCAGCAACACCACCTAGTGCAGGTCGGCGCAGCGTGCCACCTCTCATGCCCACTCACACAGTGCTGGTAGCAGCAGCAGTGCAGCTGGTGCTACACCAACTACACCAGGACACAGCAGGCCACGTGGACGTGGCCCTGGACGGTCCCAGCATGGACACGGTTCCAGCGGACATGTGTCATCGGAGAGTGGCCACTCCATACCTCCACCCGGTAGTGCCCGTGCGACCCCAGGCAGGCACAGGTCACGTGGCCGCAGGCGGACACAGTGAGCCATACAACCTGCACTGTACAGTCTGGGGCTGCCAAGTATACCCCGTGTAGGCATCACAGATGGCTGAACTGTGTACACACATACCCACACACAGCAGACACAACTGTAGGGCTCCACCACATCCACATGCATTCTGCACAGTCATGTCCAGTAAATGCACAGGCCCTTACACACACACATGATGTCATCCATTGGTACAGCCTATGCCCCTGGCACACATATCACTCTGTGCATATGATGAAGCCTCTGCCGCAGCACTGTGATCCACACCATCGGTGCACGGTTATGCAAACATATTCTGATGCACAGGGTGGACAAGATAGTGAGAGGTGTATGTGATACCTGTGTCCACATAGTACGCAATGTGTATGTTGCAGTGGTTGTGTATGACAGGAGACAGGTGCGTATGTGACGTGGGTCGTGCACTGACATCATGCAGCAGACATACCATGTAGTGCAGGTGCAGCATACATTGATCTGTGTACACGGTACGCGTGGTGGTTACATGTGTAGCACCATGTTGGTTCAGTTAACCTGTATGCCAATTATGGTGTACTTGCATGTGCCTACTGGGAGCACTGTTATCCGACCCCACGTGTAGCTGTGGGGTACCCACAGGCACATCTGGCAATATCAGCATACCACAGGTACCCACAACCTGCATGGACCCCTACATAGGTACATAGGCGTATAGGTACATACCAGGCCATGTGCCCTACGGCATGTGTAAGCCTAGCCAGTGTGTGGCTGTCACCACCCCTTAGGATGAGGATACCACATCCATCGGTCCACTGTCCCTCTGTCCATCAGTGACACAGAGATGATGCCTGGCGCATACCTACGATCACACATCCACACGTCAGGATTACTCTTGGACAAAGTCAGTCAGGGGCTCTGCTTCACATGGGCTAGGAATCCTTTCCATGTTGTAGGGGGTCTCTGGGCGTTGACCCTGTTCCCCCAGCACATCCTATTTATGTCCGTGTTGAGGTTTCTGTCAGTTGCTTCTGTGCCCATGTTTGCTTGGAGCCTAGGAGGTGGAACATGTCCATGTCACCCATGTCGGACATGGCCGTGTATGTCAGGCACAGATCACCACAGAGCAGACGTGCTGGGAAGGTATACAGCCGGAGTCCCCTTGGTCGGGCAGCGTGTGACACATGTCTCAGCACCTTTATCCCTGTGTTGTGGAAAGTTTGTGGTCCTTCCGAGTGCTGCAGGTGTCAGGTTAGGTACATCCCAGATGTGGCATTGTACGCAATCATTGGTCTGATGTGTGAAGAGTACAGGGGTACAATGAACTCCCCTGATGTGGATGTGATTCCTTCCTGACCAGGTGGCCACAGTGGAATGTCTTCCCAACCACATTGGCATTGTGAGTGTCGAGAGAGGGTACTGACAGGTGTGGTACCCATGTCCCTGAACACGTCCACCATGTTCAATGGATTACCACCTACATGGTACGTCGGGGCGAACATGTCCTTCCCACTGGGTAGGTCTGCACCTTCCCTGGCATGTAGCATCAGGCCATGGCTCTGGCACCAGTTATCCATTTCTATGAGGCCCCAGGTGGATGTCCGTGTCTGATGGGGTGTTGAGTATGGTGGCCGGTGTGCAGTCATCTGCATACCTTGTCTGCCACAATCCCCCTATGTTTGCAGGCACATTGGAAGGTTGAATGCCGAACAGGAGGGGGCCCAGGACTGAGCCCTGTGGGCCTCCACTCGAGACCAGCTTGGAGTCTGACATGGCACCAGGAACACAAACCCTGTGTGGTGTGACCTCCATCCAGTTGGCAAACCATCGTGTGACATATGTCTCCACATGTACGCTGGTGAGCCTTTCCATGAGTCCCACGTGGAGTGTTGCTTGAACGCCCCCGCCAGGTCATGGTAGTCTGTGCACACCGACGTACCCCCATCAATGGCCTTAGTGACCCCTCCAGACAGGTCGAGCAGGTTTGGGAGGCAGGATCTGCCCTTGACTAGGTCGATGTGGGTATGTTCCGGTATTGGCTGTATACCACTGTCTGTACTTATCGGCTCCAGTATGGACCTCCCCACAGCTTTGCAGACAAGGCTTGTCAAGCTGATAGGGCAGGGATGTCTACAGTCCAGAAGAGCACTACCCTGGTGTAGTGGGACCACAGCTGCCGTATGCCATCCGGCGGGGACCTAGCCCATAGTAAGCCTAAGATGACACAGCGGCCTTATGTGTGGGGCGAGGGCCTCAATGAGGTTGTGTAGCACACAGCCAGGGACACCATCTGGTACCATTGGTGCTGTGTTCACCGCATAACAGATATCAGATCTCACCTGGGCATACCAGATGTTTGGGAGGCTAGACTCTGGTGGGATGGATACGTCCCCTCTTGGGGGGGGGGTAGATGTATGCATGGAACATGTCCGCTGGTTTGTTGACAATGTCTGTGGGTTCAGTGATCATTGTACCATTCTGGTGTAATTCCGGGCATGACTGTGCGCTCCCACCCATGTCCCTACCACAGTTAAGGAAGGCCCTATGGTTGTCTTATGTGTCCTCTGCAGTACCACTCCCACAAGCGGCCTTGGATGATTGTATGTGTGATCGTATGTTAATGCCGGTATTAATCAGTGATGCCTTCCCTGGTACTGATATTGCTCTGTCATGTATTAGCTCCAACTGTCGTTGTACAGTTTGTCAATGGCTGGGGTCCACCAGACCATGTGCCTGCATTCGGTGGACAAGGTCCTGATGTTATCATGATCGCTTGGTGCAGACATCCCTGGGGTGCTCAGAGAAGGCATTTGTAAGGGTTTCAGCAGTGTGGCCTGTGTTTACCACTGGCATGGAGGCCTTGTAGGGTACCACACCGGTCGTATGACATGTGTGGTTCGCTGTGGAGAGGTCGTCACTTTGGTCTCCCATGCCGGTGTTGGGTGCAGGATGCGGATTACCAGTGGATTCACTATATGGTCTGACATCACCATTGAGGGATGTACATCCTGTGTGGAGCATATCCTCCCCATGTGTGATGATCAGAACTGGTATACATCCCCCCCTTGTGGGTATGGTGCATGGGTGTTCCACAGCAGTCAGGTGTATGAACACCTGGGACCTTTGGCGTAGGGTGTTGTGTCCTGGGTAATGTTCTTGGTCTATGTATGGGTGGTTGATGTCACCCAATATGACGGTGTTGTGAGAGCATTCATACTCACCAGTGTCTTCAGGGCGGCTGTGCAGGTATCCTGGGTTTGGGAGGGTGGTCGGTAGCATGCAACAAACTGTAGGGCAGTCCTAACCATGGTTAATTGCACCTGGATATTCCCCGCTGCTATGTGCATCTCTGCCAACATGGAGGTGTGTGTATCCGTCATGGAAATGGGGACTCCCCCTCCTTCTGTGTTATGTCCGGGTTATGGTCCTGAACGCGTGATATGGGGTAAGACCCGACAGTGCTGGGGTGCTCTCAGCAGCCCTGACCAATGTTTCAGTCACAGCACTGACATCGATGTCCTCCATACTGAGGAGGGCATTTGAGGGTGTGCAGCTTGGCTGTAGACCACTGGCAGTGAGCTGTATTATCCTGTGTGTTCTCCAGGCTTGTAGTGTAGGGTGGTAGGTTTATCATTCCAGCCGTGCCTGCAGTGAGCACTGTGGGGGTGGCAGGTGCCTTTGCCAAACCCTTGAAGACCGGGGGCGACAGCTGCCAGCCATACCATGCGAAGGGGCGTGGCGTGCCAAGCATGTCATCCCAGGTAAGAGGAATCCGGATCCCCTCAGACTGACACCAGTAACCAGGCACATTATCAAGGGTGACCACATTGAGCCAGTATAGTGGCATCATACTTGATGAGGGTGGGATACTGCCCAGGGTCAGGGACATGCCGGCCTGGGCTACACAATCTGAGTGGCCCTCTATGTCTCCTGTAATGTATCCCAGGGTGGTATGCCACCAGTCGTTGACACCAGCATGGGCAATGACCGCGTCATACCTGTACATGCTGTGGAGTGACCTGAGTGCGTGTGTTATGTGGCGTATTCCAGCGCCCGGCAGGCAGCCTACTGTGATCATTCCCTTGTTCAGTATGGTGGGTGGGACGTCGGTGTGTCTGGCAGTGGAGTCACCCATTACAGGTGTGTCTGGCAGTGTGTGTGTCGCATTTGGGGCTCTGCCAGGTTAGCACACTGATGTTGAGAACTATGTGTTGCATGTCCTATGTCTTGTGGAGGCAATAGCTTGTGTGTCTGCTTCAGAGGGCTCGTTAGGTTCGTGACATGTCCTCCAGGTATGTCTTAGTGTGTTCATGTGTTTGATTAGCATTTGCGATAGTCACATGTGACACTGGGTATGTGGTGTGCATTGTGTCCTTCCCCTCCCGCGTGGTCTTGCCGGTCATGGTTGGAGAGAGCACAGCCCCCTGTCTGGCTATATAGTTGCGTCTGTCACATGTATTATGTTCATTGGGGGAGGTGCGGCTTGTCCGTGTCCATGAGGCACCTGTAACAGTGGCCAGGACGCCCAGATTCACCATCTGAACAGGAGAGGTCGCTAGCAATTGACCCGTCGACATGCCAGAGGATGTGAATGCATTTGCTGTGTAACCGGGTCAGAAGGCACCTATAGGGAAGTGGGCACACAAGGGGATTCTAGGACAGTATAGTACTCCATTTAGTATACATGTACTTTATCTATGTGGGAATACTATGGGAGCAGGTGCAGAGCTTTTCTGATGTAGAGAACAGACAGTCGGGATTGCAAGAAGAGAGGTCATACACATAAACCTGCGGAGCACGGAGCCGGATACAGTGTAACGTTGCTTACACGGTACATGACGCACATGTCCACACATATACTGCACCTGACGCCTGTGGTCGGTGCCATAGGCTACGGTGGACAGAGAACAAGTTGAACGGCTGAAAAGCTGACACCAACAAAATCAACTAACTTCACAAGTTAATATTTAATGTAAAAACAAACCACAGGAAAAGTATCACAAGCGCTTTCGCTAGGATGTTCCTAGCTTTTTCAAGTTCATGCACATTCTCAAACCATCAGCTTAAATAGCTGCTTGTGATAGAATAAAACAGTCATAAAACAATTAAACAATTAGAACCTAAATTAGGAACCTATTAAACCTTTTCATTTAGTTAAAGGCTCTGTTAACAATGAAAAATTTTTTTTCTTTTAAAACCCAAGTATAGGACACCAATCATTGTGTGTCATTAAAACACTACTAAACAACAGTGTGTTACATATTGCACAATAGAAAAAATAAAAAAGGTACATAGTAAAATGTATGTTTACATCTACATAATATTTAAACATTGCACTGGGTGCAAAGCCAAATGCCTTGCTAAACATCGCATAATCAAACCTTAAATAGATGAATGAATGAATAGAGAGCTTGTGAATACAAGACATGAGCAGGGGAACAAGCGTTCAAAAGCATTCAAAAGCAAGTGACCCATAAAACCATACTTAACCTTCTCCAAAAAGAGGGGGGCAGCAACGTAAGGACTTTTGCTTTGAGAACTGGATGGAGCAACAATTTGTATTCACTAAAGGTACTGTTCTTTCTAGTAAAACTGCTAACATTGAACTCGAGCTTGAAGAGTTAAAAAAGAAATTATACGCTCTGAAAAACAACCAAATTGAGGTGGACTATTTGAAGGAATGTGTAAATCAAAAACGCATTCCAAAAGGCTTGAGAATTTTCAAGTTTCCTAATAATGTTCAAACTGGAACTTCTTACTATCATAAATTGTGTGATATTTTTAACAGAGCAGGGGTTGAAATGTTAACTGTTATGATTGAAGAATATGAAGGGAAACAGAAAGTTCTCACTGATGATTTAAATGCCTTAAATAACAGCATTGTCACTGATTCAAATTTTCTGTCAATTAAACATGACTATGGTAAAGCATTTGATGAAGTTGATGCATTTTGCAATAAGGTTATTAACAGAAAAATACGTAAACTTGAAAGGGACTTGCATGAATATAGGGAGGGTGTGGCGTATCCCCTATTTAGGCAGCATAGGGCTGAAACTCAGAGTGCAAGTCATGTAGAAAATTCAACATCTAATAGTTGGGGGGGGGGGGGAGCCACCGAGAAGAAGTGAAAGATTGGCTGGGAAAGAGCGTAAAGGGTCGGTGCAGGATTTTCACCAACCCCAGGCAAGACAGTGGGATGGAAGCAGAAACAGCAAGGGCCGCGTCCTTGGAACACATGAGTTTGGTTAGGACACCCACCATTTTAAACTCAGGTGGTAACAATTCATCTCAGTCCACGATGGAGAATGTGAATAACACAATGGTAGTCTCTAAACAGGGAATGTGTACATTATACACTAAATCTAGTTTTACTATTTACAACTACACAGAGATTACAATTGACAACATTGCTTTTGATGTATTCACAAAGGCCTGCATTTTGTTCCACTAAAAACTGTAACATACCCTCACTTTAATAGATGTCAAGTTATTTACTAGAAATCTCAATTTACAACAACTATTTAAACAACAGACAGGTACATCTTCAGAGTTGGACAGGAAAAGTCTATTTAATCCCCCCATGCACTTGTTAATTAGGCTCTTCGAGCAATTGGTGGAAGATGAACTTAGAAGTTTGAAGTACATGCAAACTGACAGAACTAATTTTAAGCAAGCAGAGTTTGATTTTGTTGAAAGGCTAAAGAGTGAAAACATAAGGGTTATGAAACCCGATAAGGGGGGGGGCATTGTCCTAATGTATGAGAATAATTACGATGACTACCTCTATCAAATGTTGCAAGATAACAGCCAATATATGGCAGTTTCTAGAAATGAAGTGCATATTTTCTGGTCTAAGATTAAATATTCCTTGAATGATCATTTATGGCAAGGAGCCATTAATGAGAAACTGTATAATTTTTTACTGGTCCCGAAACCTAGGTCTCCCATTATTTTTGGGATCCCTAAAACGCACAAGGGGCTTGACCCCCTGCCATTTAGACCAATAGTGGCAGGCAGTGGGGGTATAACAGAGCCTTTATCGAAATTTATTGAACATGTAGCAAAAAGATTCACGCACTTGCTAAGTTATGTGTGTAAGGATTCCTGGGAGTTTTTGCAAAGTGTTCCTTGCAACAACTTTGATTCTGACCTATTGATGGTAACCATTGACATAAAAGATCTGTTCCCTAGCATACCTCATGATACTGGGCTGCAATGGTTTGGTGAATTTTTTATGAAAGAAACAAATCTCAGTCCTAAGCTAATTAACTTGATTGTTGAGTTCATGAGTACAGTGTTAGAAAATAACATAGTATTTTTTAAAGGAGAATTGTTTAAACAACTCAAAGGGGTAGCAATGGGGGCACCTTGTGCTACCATCTACGCTAACATCATTCTTCACAGATGGGAACATGAGTGTGTATTCATACCCCCATGGAAGCAGCATTTGTTATTCTATAGGAGGTTTCTGGATGACATTTGTATCCTGTGGAGAGGTACACAGGACTTGTTATCAGAATTTCTCACACACATTAATAGCTCAACTAGTTTTTTGAAATTCACACATTTAACAACAATGCATGAATTGCATTATCTTGATGTGAATTTATATAAGGACTACAGTAACAAGACGTTTCAATCTAAAATTTACCGTAAACCCTCATTTTCCAACTCCTTCTTGCACTTTCAAAGTGCTCATCCCTTTGCTCAAAAGAAAGGGATTCTCAAAGGCCAGTTGATTAGGGCTTCGAGAATGTGCAGCTCAGAGCAAGATTATCACAATGAGGTTATGACATTGCAGAAAATGTTTCTGGAAAGGGGTTACCCTTTGGACCTGTTTCAAGTGTTGCACAATGAGGTCAACAGTAAGAGAGGGACATTGTATTCTCCTTTATTAGGCAAAGAACTAGTGAATAACCAATTGTTCAGTGAAGGGGAGAAGAACAACGTAAAAAATAACAATGAATTTTTGGGTCCTAAATTTATATACACTTTTTGCAGTCAGTCGGAGGACATAGAGAGAATTATTACAAAATTTTGGCCACTTTTAACAGCACATGATGAATTCAGGAACACTTTACCTTTTAGACCGAGGTTTATTAGAAAGAAAGGGGTCAACTTAAAGGACATGTTTGAGAGAAATTCAAGATTACATAATGTAAAATCAGTAGTAACTAAAAAACCTGGTACCTTTAAATGCGGAGCATGCCAACAATGCCATGCAATTTTGAACAGCAAAGGCATTTATTTGCCGTCCAGAAGGATGAGGGTGGATTCCCCCATGCATTTTACATGCAATTCTAGAGGGGTAGTCTACTTGGTGGTGTGTATGTTTTGCAAAAGTTTTTACGTAGGGAAAACGGAAAGGGAAATAAAGAAGAGAATGTATGAACACTTTTATGATTTAGCTAAAAATAAAGAAACTAATGCCCTTTTCAAGCACTCCCTGGTATGCCCACATCACAATTTCAAATTCATGATTCTTGAGCAGATTAACAAGGATTCCAGAGGTGGGGATTGGGAAGCCACCCTGGAATACAGGGAACTAGTGTGGCAGCTTAAATTAAATGCAGCAAGTTGGCCCGGGTTGAATGATACCATTAGCATAAAACCTATTTTAAAACTTAGGAGGGCTAGACTATAAGTAAAGTACACCATAAGGGCTATTTGTGCACTTTACATATGGCCCCCTCTTTTTGGAGAAGGTTAAGTATGGTTTTATGGGTCACTTGCTTTTGAATGCTTTTGAACGCTTGTTCCCCTGCTCATGTCTTGTATTCACAAGCTCTCTATTCATTCATTCATCTATTTAAGGTTTGATTATGCGATGTTTAGCAAGGCATTTGGCTTTGCACCCAGTGCAATGTTTAAATATTATGTAGATGTAAACATACATTTTACTATGTACCTTTTTTATTTTTTCTATTGTGCAATATGTAACACACTGTTGTTTAGTAGTGTTTTAATGACACACAATGATTGGTGTCCTATACTTGGGTTTTAAAAGAAAAATTTTTTCATTGTTAACAGAGCCTTTAACTAAATGAAAAGGTTTAATAGGTTCCTAATTTAGGTTCTAATTGTTTAATTGTTTTATGACTGTTTTATTCTATCACAAGCAGCTATTTAAGCTGATGGTTTGAGAATGTGTATGAACTTGAAAAAGCTAGGAACATCCTAGCGAAAGCGCTTGTGATACTTTTCCTGTGGTTTGTTTTTACATTAAATATTAACTTGTGAAGTTAGTTGATTTTGTTGGTGTCAGCTTTTCAGCCGTTCAACTTGTTCTTGGTCTGGTCCTTTGTATTTGCTGGTACGGTGGACAGAGACATCACATACATGGCATGACACAGTACAGGTATGGTGACATTCTGCAGGTGTCGTACGCAGTGTGCTGGCTACTGACCACAGGTGTCACCTGTCAGCTGTGGTGCACAGTGTTCGACAGTCGGATGCTGTACCGGTATAGGACTATTCCCGCATTCATGGGGCGTACACCTCTATGGCACACACACCATTGTGTGCAGATGGGGACACCTGTCTGTGTGGTCAGCACCCTCACAAGACAATGCACCGACGCGCCATGTCACAGGAGGTGGTCTTGCACAGGTGGCCAGTAAGGCTCACAGGTATGGAAATGACAGGGCTGTACAATGCAGCACCACTACGGGATGGTCACCTTGTGTGGTCAGTGTCCAGTCACAACACGATATCTGCATACACCCTCTCAACAGGCAGCAGACATACACACATGTCAACACACTGACATGGTGGTGGCCACACATGTCTACACGGAGGGATGACATGTTGCATGTACTACACCATCCACATCGGTGCACCCCACACTGAGGTAGGTACAGAGCTCTACCATGGTTCCCCCGATCTGTGGCATACATGGGCACACATTCCTGCACACATGTTGGTGCTAGGAATGCCACACCCGCTACATGGGATTTGTGCAGGCGTGCAGCGGTATGTGGTGCATCCTGCATACTACCACTGTATCCGGCAGCTGTGCCAATATCTGCACTTGGGTGGTGGTAGGGGTTACAGTAGCAATGTGACATATGGCCGAACCCGCATGGCCGATGGGTATGCATCATGGCAGCGCTGTCATGTAAAGGCGACATAGCGGACTGTATGCACATGGCAGTGTAGGACGGTGTGTGACACACCTGTGACCAGCACCTGCACACATGCATGTGGACAGGTGTTTAAACAAATGGTGTACACACAGACTGCCATGCGTGCTGTTACTATGCCACCATATGACGGCCCCCATGATGGGTATGCATGTGGGAGGGGGTTGCAACTGTGTTATGGACACCAGACACTGCCCCTGCATGGCTGCACCGTGCACAGTACACGTGTCACATGCATCCCCTGTTGCCATGTGTGTATGCATTGCTACGTTGTGACATGTGTGTCAACATGCATGGTACATGGACTGTGCTTTGGTATCACAGCTGTCACAGGCAAACTGTACAAGGGTATGTGTCCCTGTGAACACCGCACACCCTGTAGGGGGTGCATACCACAGACATGTGTCCGCCTTCCCTTCGTGTGTGTATCACCGCGTATGCCTGTACCATGCATGTGGTACATCACAGGCTTCGTATGTGTCCTGCGTGCAGTCCATGCACACAGCCTGGAAACCACATATGTGACATATCCAGACATTGATTCACTGTGGTACAGCTGCAGTCATGTGTCATACCTGTGTCAGGCCCGTGGCATGTGTGGAGCACGCCTGTCCATGTATACCGGTAAGGGTGGACTACATCACACATGTGGGATCATTGATAGTACATGTGTACTCTGCATGACAGACGTACACCGCCACATAGTCTTCTGGACATATGTCACATGCAGTTACTGGACCGTGAGGCATACTGCTGCACCGATGACATGGTGCTGGCATAGCAGCTACAGTGTTCACTTCGGTGTGTACATGTTCAGCCTGCACCCGTGGCACCTGTGCTGTCATCTGTGTGTGTATGTGTGACTGCATGTGTGTCCACCCTGCACGTGTGTACGGGTTTACCTGGCTGTGACTTGCGGTGTGTGCACTCCGTCTGCATGCCGGACGGCGCGTAGCACATACTACGTGTGTGAGCATGGCCGGGTCACTGTTGTGTGGCTGGACACACACGACGGTCCACAGTCTGCCTCCCATGCCGTCGCCCCATGTGTATGCATGTCTGCACTGTGCCGATTCTAAGTGTCTGAGCATGCCCAGTACGCAGCTGTGTAGATGGACACACAGTACAGTGCACACCATGCCCGACTGCATTGATACCCCGGGTGCATGCCTGTTTCCCCTTCGCAACTGCCACGTCTGTGGCATGGCCGGGTTGCTGTTGTGTGGCTGGACACACACGACGGTCCACAGTCTGCCTCCCATGCCGTTGCCCCATGTGTATGCATGTCTGCACTGTGCCAATTCTAAGTGTCTGAGCATGCCCAGTATGCAGCTGTGTAGATGGACACACAGTACAGTGCACACTGCGCCCGACTGCATTGATACCCCGGGTGCATGCCTGTTTCCCCTTCGCAACTGCCACATCTGTGGCATGGCTGGGTTGCTGTTGTGTGGCTGGACACACACGACGGTCCACAGTCTGCCTCCCATGCCATCGCCCCATGTGTATGCATGTCTGCACTGTGCTGATTCTAAGTGTCTGAGCATGCCCAGTACGCAGCTGTGTAGATGGACACACAGTACAGTGCACACCGTGCCCGACTGCATTGATACCCCGGGTGCATGCCTGTTTCCCCTTCGCAACTGCCACATCTGTGGCATGGCTGGGTTGCTGTTGTGTGGCTGGACACACACGATGGTCCACAGTCTGCCTCCCATGCCATCGCCCCATGTGTATGCATGTCTGCACTGTGCCGATTCTAAGTGTCTGAGCATGCCCAGTACGCAGCTGTGTAGATGGACACACAGTACAGTGCACACCGCGCCCGACTGCATTGATACCCCGGGTGCATGCCTGTTTCCCCTTCGCAACTGCCACGTCTGTGGCATGGCCGGGTTGCTGTTGTGTGGCTGGACACACACGACGGTCCACAGTCTGCCTCCCATGCCGTCGCCCCATGTGTATGCATGTCTGCACTGTGCCGATTCTAAGTGTCTGAGCATGCCCAGTGAGCAGCTGTGTAGATGGGCACACAGTACAGTGCACACCACGGCCGACTGCGTTGATACCCCGTGAGCATGTCTGTCTCTCCTTTGCAACCGCTAGGTGTGAGAGGCATGGCCAGTACACCTGTCGGGGGTACACACGACAGTCGGCACCGATGTCTGCTACTAGGTGTGTAGCCATGGCCAATGACATCCTGCATAGCCATGGTGACCATCCAGGTGACTCATATGTGGCTGTCATGCCACATTGGCTGCCTACATCCTGCACGCCGGATGCCCTCTCATAGGGTATACTGTCATGTGGTGCATCCCGTATTCTAGTCGTGCTGTACTGCTCCGTAGTCCCGACTGCAGCACTACCGTGTTACTGTACGGCCACCTTGGGATGGTAACAGACTGTGTGACTGCGCACTCTGTCTTCATTCCCTATCGGCCGCATTGCCTCTGCAGATGATACTACCCACCTAGGGGTATGCCTCCTGACAGTGCTGTGCTCAGTAATCCCGGTAGCACGTTCTGTAAATGCTGCATGCTGTAGTGAGTTCATGTAGGTAGGCGTAGGTTCGACTCTCGGCCCTTCCCTGTGTGTGTGTTTCCAGCTGCCTCTGCAGATGAACATGCTTTTAGACGCTTCGCAACACATACCTTGGCTATTGCCAGCTATTCTCTTACGGGTGATGTCACCCGCCTAGAAGTATGCCTCTGACAGTTCTGTGCTCAGTAATCTCGGTAGCGCGTTCTGTAAATGCTTCATGCTGTAGTGAGTTCATGTAGGTAGGTGTAGGTTCGACTCCCGGACCTTGTGCGTGTGTGTGTGTGTTTCCAGCTGCCTCTGCAGATGAACATGCTTTTAGACGCTTCGCAACACATACCTTGGCTATTGCCAGCTATTCTCTTACGGGTGATGTCACCCGCCTAGAAGTATGCCTCTGACAGTTCTGTGCTCAGTAATCTCGGTAGCGCGTTCTGTAAATGCTTCATGCTGTAGTGAGTTCATGTAGGTAGGTGTAGGTTCGACTCCCGGCCCTTCCCTGTGTGTTGTGTGTGTGTGTGTGTGTGTGTGTGTGTGTGTGTGTGTGTGTGTTTCCAGCTGCCTCTGCAGATGAACATGCTTTTAGATGCTTCGCAACACATACCTTGACTATTGCCAGCTATTCTCTTACGGGTGATGTCACCCACCTAGAAGTATGCCTCTGACAGATCTGTGCTCAGTAATCTTGGTAGCACGTTCTGTAAATGCTTCATGCTGTAGTGAGTTCATGTAGATAGTCGTAGGTTCGACTCCTGGCCCTTCCCTGTGTGTGTGTGTGTTTCCAGCTGCCTCTGCAGATGAACATGCTTTTAGACACTTCACAACACATACCTTAGCTATTGCCAGCTATTCTCTTACGGGTGATGTCACCCGCCTAGAAGTATGCCTCTGACAGCGCTGTGCTCAGTAATCTCGGTAGCGCGTTCTGTAAATGCTTCATGCTGTAGTGAGTTCATGTAGGTAGGCGTAGGTTCGACTCCCGGCCCTTCCCTGTGTGTGTGTGTGTGTGTGTTTCCAGCTGCCTCTGTAGATGAACATGCTTTTAGATGCTTCACAACACATACCTTGGCTATTGCCAGCAATTCTCTTACGGGTGATGTCACCCGCCTAGAAGTATGCCTCTGACAGCACTGTGCTCAGTAATCTCGGTAGCACGTTCTGTAAATGCTTCATGCTGTAGTGAGTTCATGTAGGTAGGCGTAGGTTCGTCTCCCGGCCCTTCTCTGTGTGTGTTTCCAGCTGCCTCTGCAGATGAACATGCTTTTAGACGCTTCGCAACACATACCTTGGCTATTGCCAGCTATTCTCTTACGGGTAATGTCACCCGCCTAGAAGTATGCCTCTGACAGCACTGTGCTCAGTAATCTCGGTAGCGTTCTGTAAATGCTTCATGCTGTAGTGAGTTCATGTAGGTAGGCGTAGGTTCGACTCCCAGCCCTTCCCTGTGTGTGTGTGTGTGTGTGTGTGTGTGTGTGTGTGTGTTTCCAGCTGCCTCTGCAGATGAACATGCTTTTAGACGCTTCTCAATACATACCTTGGCTATTGCCAGCTATTCTCTTACAGGTGATGTCACCCGCCTAGAAGTATGCCTCTGACAGCGCTGTGCTCAGTAATCTCGGTAGCTCGTTCTGTAAATGCTTCATGCTGTAGTGAGTTCATGTAGGTAGGCGTAGGTTCGACTCCAGGCCCTTCCCTGTGTGTGTGTGTGTGTGTGTGTTTCCAACTGTCTCTGCAGATGAACATGCTTTTAGACGCTTTGCAACACATACCTTGGCTATTACCAGCTATTCTCTTACGGGTGATGTCACCCGCCTAGAAGTATGCCTCTGACAGCGCTGTGCTCAGTAATCTCGGTAACGCATTCTGTAAATGTTTTATGCTATAGTGAGTTCATGTAGGTAGGCGTAGGTTTGACTCCCGGCCCTTCCCTGTGTGTGTGTTTCCAGCTGCCTCTGCAGATGGACATGCTTTTAGACTCTTCGCAACACATACCTTGGCTATTGCCAGCTATACTCTTACGGGTGATGTCACCCGCCTAGAAGTATGCCTCTGACAGCACTGTGCTCAGTAATCTCGGTAGCACATTTTGTAAATGCTTCATGCTGTAGTAAGTTCATGTAGGTAAGCGTAGGTTCGACTCCCGGCCCTTCCCTGTGTGTGTGTGTGTGTGTTTCCAGCTGCCTCAGCAGATGAACATGCTTTTAGACACTTCGTAACACATACCTTGGCTATTGCCAGCTATTTTCTTACGGGTGATGTCACCCGCCTAGAAGTATGCCTCTGACAGCGCTGTGCTCAGTAATCCCGGTAGCACATTCTGTAAATGCTTCATGCTGTATTGACTTCATGTAGGTAGGCGTAGGTTTGATTCTCAGCCCTTCCCTGTGTGTGTGTGTGCTTCCTGCTGCCTCTGCAGATGAACATGCTTTTAGACGCTTCGCAACACATACCTTGGCTATCAGCGACCATTCCTTTACGGATGTTGTCACCCACCTGTACATGTGCCTCTGACGGTGGTGTGTTCGGTGGTCCACGTAGCGCATTCCATACCTGTGTCATACTTTTGTGCGGTTGGGTATGTGGGGGTGTGGTCAATCACCATGCCTGCCACATGTGTGTGTGTGTCCATGCTCCCAGCTGCATGGGTTCATACGGTATGGCTTTAAGGTTTCCGCAGAACACTCATATCCTGCCACCATCCCTGTGTTTGTGGATGGTGAGACGCAGCTCATGTACTGCTTGTGTGCCTGCTGTGCTTGGCGACCTCCGTAGCGTGTTCTCCACGTGCACCCTGGTATGGTGTGGTCGGGTGGTGCTGTGTACATTACACTCACGGGCTTGCCACATGTGTCCGTCTGTATCTCTGTCATTGTATATCTACGTACCTATGTTGTGCCCGTAGTGCTGCTCTTGCATGGACAGCTGTCTTTCCCATGTATCGCATATTTGCACGGCTGACACATAGAACTGTGGTACGTTGCATATCCACACATTGTCCATGCACCGTCCGTATTCCAGAACACCCTAAAGACATCTGCTGGATATCGTGGCAGACAGCTATCCTTGCTGTACTGACACTGTACCGACCGCCATACACCTTGTGTGAAATTGCCTATTTATGGTGTGTGTATGTCTACCTGTGCTGTATGCATGGCCGTGTGTGTGTCCCGCTATAGCCATCTGTGCAGGTGTCGCCACTATGGGTAATCCTTGTGGACCGCTGTTTCATGTGCACGTCTGCACATACCTGCAGACCGTACTACCCCTCCAATGGCAGCGGCCTTAGATCGACTGCTGCCCTAGGCTGTAGGGCTCCATGGCGCCCACCACCACAACACATGGTGCCCCCATCTTGGTATACCTACATGACACACCTACTAGACAGGTGGCCCTACTAGTGCGGCGCCCTAGGCAGCCGCAGGATTGGCGTATGCCTACGGCCGGCTATGAGCACATCACAAGGCATACGAATACATTCGGTGTTTTACGACGTCTAGGTTATAATACCAGAGGGGGGACCTCATCAGGTATGCTGTAGAATGCGGATTTAGATGGATTATTAGGTGGAGGGTTGGCCACACACCAGGGCTGACCGATGGAACACTGATGAGGCCTCTTTTGAGAAGCAGGTGGATTACACCCCCGTAACAGGAATGTAGTTTAGGTACAGATGTAGAGTTAACACACATTTGTCCACTCTTTCAGTTCTGTACCACTGTATTACAGTGATATGATATGCATATCTTCGATATATATTGTTAGATCTTTGATTGATGAGTATTCGGCATAGTACAATATCATGTAATACATGTGTTAATAGGATGCTTTCTGAGATGTTAATATATGTGTGTGTAGTTAACATTGCATCTGTGCTTTCTATGCTGTGGTTACATGTTCATTGTTTGCTGAGAAAGTGACAAATGGAAGTGTAAGGGGGGATATTTAAAGCCTGGATGCTTCTATGTTATGTGTAAGTCTCCGAGCCTACGGGTGAAAGCGCTTACATGTGTATGACGTAACCTTTGTATACCATATGTGACCTGTCATGGACAATGTCTACCTATGTGTGACTTGGTTTGTGTGCCATAAGGTGCCAGCGGGTCTTTGATGTTGATTAGGTGTATTCCATGGTCATTTGACATTAATCCTATTAATTCACTGAAGGATGTTCTTCATAGGTGGGAACGCCATAGTTTGACCATCGTATGACTTTCCTAGCTGACGTTGATATTGTGCCATTGGTATGTGTTCCACAGGTCACCCATTTGTTCCGCGGTATGGAAGCGTGTGATCCCCATTTTGGTGCTGGCAGACTGAGTGCTGTGTGCGCGGTATTCGCAGCGGTCTGGCTTTGTATGGGAGTATCTACTGTAGTCCCTATCTGTATTTCCTGTGTTATGCCTCACTGCAGCTGTGTGATTCCACCAGGTTTGCAGTTATGGGTGCCATCTTGGTCCTACGCTTGTCCATCCCTAGCGATTGCCTACTGGACACTGGTATGGAGCAGTACACATTTCACACCTGCATTTAGCATTAGCTGGTGGATGCTTTGCACAATTAGTGGGGAGTAAGGCACGTGCTACTCCCACATCCCTCCCACGGTGCGGGACAACGTATTATCTGCCAAACAACACCGAGCCCCGTTTCTGCATACCCAGGATCCCATGGCTGCAACCCTCGACGGTACCCATTACACATCCGTCATGTGTGCGGGAATGGGATGTGGACGCACCTCTATGGACTCTACAATCTGGGAATGTCTGTTCATATGTCCTGCATTCCGTGGACAGTTGTCATCAACCTTGAACACGCTGGGGGTGCATATGTCTGGCTGTACCGTAGTCACGGCTGTCAGTTCTTCTGGGTCTCTCGATCGCAGCTGGTTGACATTGCGTACGGATGAATCTTTGGGGTCCTACTATGAACACCATTGTGCATATGTACAGTGTAGACCTTGTTGGACTGTGTCCATCTGGCCAGTGGGTTTGACTGCTGCTGTATGTTCCCCAATCGCGGATGTCTGCTTGCTACCCATATTATGTAGTGCTACGTTAACCAGGTTATTCTAAACTGAAACTGGATGGTGTAAATCCAATGATGCAGGCTAGGAAATGCTTTAACTAATCCTCAGATGTCCCATTAGGAAATTTCTGCCACTGCATTGTCAAAATGACACAACCACAACATGCAGATCCTATTAATTCATTGAAGGATGTTCTTTATATGCATGAACACCATAGTTTAAGGATCCTATGACTTTCCTAGTTGACGTTGTTGGTGTGCCATTAGTATGTGTTCCGCAGGTCGCCTATTTGTTCCGCAGTATGGTAGCGAGTGATCCCCATTTTCTTGCTGGCAGATTGAGTGCTGTGTACACCGGTATTCGCATGGCGGTCTGACTTTGTATGTGGAGTCTCTACTGTAGTCCCTATCTGTATTCCCTGTGTTATGCCTTACTACAGCTGTGTAATTCCACCAGGTTTGCAGTTATGGGTGCCATCTTGGTCGTACGTTTGTCCATCCTTGGGAAATGCCTACTGGACACTGGTATAGGGCTGTACCCATTTCACAGCTGCATTTAGCATTTTGCGGTGGATGATTTTCATTATTGGTGGGGGGTAAGGCATGTGCTATACCCACATCCCTCCCACGGGGCGGGACAACGGATTATCTGCCAAACAACACCGAGCCCCATTTCTGCATACCCACGATCCCATGGCTGCAGCCCTCGACGGTACCCATTATACATTCTTCATGTGTGCGGGACTGAGATGTGGACGCACTTCTATGGACTCGGCCATATGGGTATTTCTGCTCATATGTCCTGCATTTCATGGACACCTGTCATCAACCTTAAACACGCTGGTGGTGTATATGTCTAACTGTGCCGTAGTCACGGCTGTTACTCCTTCAGCGTCACTCGCTCCATCAAGTTTATATTGCATAGGGTTAAATTTTTGGGTCCTACAATGGACCGATGTGCATATGTAAAATGTAGAACCTGTTGCACTGTGTCCATCTGGCCAGTGGGTTTGACTGCTGCTGTATGTTCCCCAATCGCGGATGTGTGTTTGACTACACATATTATGTAGTGCTATGACATCCAGGTCTTTCAAACCTGAAACCGAATGGTGTACATCCACAGATGCAGGTTAGCAACTGCTTTACATAATCCTCAGAAGTCACAATAGGAAATATCCGCCACTGTATTGTCAAAATAACACCACCATAACATGTGGATCCTATTAATTCATTGAAGGATGTTCTTTATATGTGGGTACGCCATAGCTTAACCATCCTATAACCTTCCTAGTTGACGTTGTTGGTGTGCCATTACTATGTGTTCAGCAGATCGCCCATTTGTTCCGCAGTGTGGAAGCGAGTGATCCCCATTTTCTTGCTGGCAGATTGAGTGCTGTCTACGCCGGTATTCGCACGCCGGTCTGACTTTGTATGGGGGGTGTGTACTGTGGTCCCTATCTGTATTTTCTGTGTTATGCCTTACTGCAGCTGTGGAATTACACCGGGTTTGCAGTTATGGGGGACCATCTTGGTCGTACGTTTGTCCGTCCATGGGAATTGCCTACTGGACACTGGTATAGGGCTGTACGCATTTCACAGCTGCATTTAGCATTCTCCGGTGGATGATTTGCATTATTAGTGGGGAGTAACGCATGTGCTATACCCACATCCCTCCCAAGGGGCGGGACGACGGATTATCTGCCAATCAACACCGAGCCCCATTTCTGCATACCCACAATCCCATGTCTGCAACCCTTGATGGTACCCATTGCACATCCTTCATGTGTGCGGGAATGGGATGTGGACGCACGTCTATGGACTCGGCAATCTGGGGAGTCATATTCATATGTCCTGCATTTCATGGACACTTGTCATCAACCTTGAACACGCTGGTGGTGCACATATCTAGCTGTGCCGTAGTCATGGCTGTCAGTTCTTCTGGGTCTCTCGATCGCAGCCGGTTCACATTGCGTACGGATAAATTTTTGGGGTCCTACAATGGACACCAATGTGCATATGTAAAGTGTAGAACTTATCGGACTGTGTCCATCTGGGCAGTGGGTTTGACTGCTGCTGTATGTTCGGCAATCACGGATGTCTGTTTGAGTACCCATATTTTGTAGTGCTACGTAAACCGGGTTTTTCTACACTGAACCCAAATGGTGTTATTCCAATGATGCAGGCTAACAATTGCTTCAACTAATCCGCAGATATCCCATTAGGACATTCCCGCCTCTGTATTGTCAAATTAACACGACCAAAACATGTAGATCCTATTGATTCATTGAAGGATGTTCTTTATATGTGGGTACGCCATAGCTTAACCATCCTATAACCTTCCTAGTTGATGTTGTTGGTGTGCCATTAGTATGTGTTCCGCAGGTCACCCATTTGTTCCGTGGTATGGTAGCGAGTGATCCCCATTCTCTTGCTGGCAGATTGAGTGCTGTGTACGCCAGTATCCGCACGGCGGTCTGACTTTGTATGTGGAGTCTCTACTGTAGTCCCTATCTGTATTCCCTGTGTTATGCCTTACTACAGCTGTGTGATTCCACCAGGTTTGCAGTTATGGGTGCCATCTTGGCCGTACGTTAGTCCATCCATGGGAACTGCCTAATGGACACTGGTATAGGGCTGTACACATTTCACAGCTGCATTTAGCATTCTCCGGTGGATGATATGCATTATTAGTGTGGAGTAACGCATATGCTATACCCACATCCCTCACACAGGGCGGGACAATGGATCATCTGCCAATCAACACCGAGACCCATTTCTGCATACCCATGATCCCATGGCTGCAACCCTCGGCGGTACCCATTGCACATCCTCCATGTGTGCGGGAATGGGATGTGGGCGCACTTCTATGGACTCGACAATCTGGGGATTTCTGTTCATATGTCCTGCATTTCATGGACAGTTGTCATCAACCTTGGACATGCTGGCGGTGCATATATGTAGCTGTGCCGTAGTCACGGCTGTCACTTCATCTGGGTCTCCCGATCGCAGCAGGTTGACATTGCATACAGATAAATTTTTGGGTCCTACAATGGACACCAATGTGCATATGTAAAGTGTAGAACTTGTTGGACTGTGTCCATCTGGCCAGTGGGTTTGACTGCTGTTGTATGTTCAGCAATCACGGATGTCTGTTTGAGTACCCATATTATGTAGTGCTACGTAAACCGGGTTTTTCTACACTGATCCCAAATGGTGTAATTCCAATGATGCAGGCAAACAATTGCTTTAACTAATCCGCAGATATCCCATTAGGACATTCCCGCCTCTGTATTGTCAAATTAACACGACCAAAACATGTAGATCCTATTACTTCATTGAAGGATGTTCTTTATATGTGGGTACGCCATAGCTTAACCATCCTATAACCTTCCTAGTTGACGTTGTTGGTGTGCCATTAGTATGTGTTCCGCAGGTCGCCCATTTGTTCCATGGTATGGAAGCGAGTGATCCCCATTCTCTTTCTGGCAGATTGAGTGCTGTGTACGCCGGTATTCGCACGGCGGTCTGACTTTGTATGTGGAGTCTCTACTGTAGTCCCTATCTGTATTCCCTGTGTTATGCCTTACTACAGCTGTGTGATTCCACCAGGTTTGCAGTTATGGGTGCCATCTTGGAAGTACGTTTGTCCATCCATGGGAACTGCCTAATGGACACTGGTATAGGGCTGTACACATTTCACAGCTGCATTTTGCATTCTCCGGTGGATGATTTGCATTATTAGTGCGGAGTAACGCATATGCTATACCCACAACCCTCACACGGGGCGGGACAACAGATCATCAGCCAATCAACACCGAGACCCATTTCTGCATACCCACGATCCCATGGCTGCAACCCTCGACGGTACCCATTGCACATCCTCCATGTGTGCGGGAATGGGATGTGGACGCACTTCTATGGACTCGACAATCTGGGGATTTCTGTTCATATGTCCTGCATTTCATGGACAGTTGTCATCAACCTTGGACATGCTGGTGGTGCATATATGTAGCTGTGCCGTAGTCAAGGCTGTCACTTCATCTGGGTCTCCCGATCGCAGCAGGTAGACATTGCATACGGATAAATTTTTGGGTCCTACAATGGACACCAATGTGCATATGTAAAGTGTAGAACTTGTTGGACTGTGTCCATCTGGCCAGTGGGTTTGACTGCTGCTGTATGTTCAGCAATCACGGATGTCTGTTTGAGTACCCATATTATGTAGTGCTACGTAAACCAGGTTTTTCTACACTGATCCCAAATGGTGTAATTCCAATGATGCAGGCAAACAATTGCTTTAACTAATCCACAGATATCCCATTAGGACATTCCCGCCTCTGTATTGTCAAATTAACATGACCAAAACATGTAGATCCTATTACTTCATTGAAGGATGTTCTTTATATGTGGGTACGCCATAGCTTAACCATCCTATAACCTTCCTAGTTGACGTTGTTGGTGTGCCATTAGTATGTGTTCCGCAGGTCACCCATTTGTTCCGTGGTATGGAAGCGAGTGATCCCCATTCTCTTTCTGGCAGATTGAGTGCTGTGTACGCCGGTATTCGCACGGCGGTCTGACTTTGTATGTGGAGTCTCTACTGTAGTCCCTATCTGTATTCCCTGTGTTATGCCTTACTACAGCTGTGTGATTCCACCAGGTTTGCAGTTATGGGTGCCATCTTGGAAGTACGTTTGTCCATCCATGGGAACTGCCTAATGGACACTGGTATAGGGCTGTACACATTTCACAGCTGCATTTTGCATTCTCCGGTGGATGATTTGCATTATTAGTGCGGAGTAACGCATATGCTATACCCACAACCCTCACACGGGGCGGGACAACAGATCATCAGCCAATCAACACCGAGACCCATTTCTGCATACCCACGATCCCATGGCTGCAACCCTCGACGGTACCCATTGCACATCCTCCATGTGTGCGGGAATGGGATGTGGACGCACTTCTATGGACTCGACAATCTGGGGATTTCTGTTCATATGTCCTGCATTTCATGGACAGTTGTCATCAACCTTAAACACGCTGGTGGTGCATATATCTAGCTGTGCCGTAGTCATGGCTGTCACTTCATCTGGGTCTCTCGATCGCAGCCGGTTGACATTGCGTACGGATAAATTTTTGGGTCCTACAATGGACACAAATGTGCATATGTAAAGTGTAGAACATGTTGGACTGTGTCCATCTGGCCAGTGGTTTTGACTGCTGCTGTATGTTCCCCAATCACGGATGTGTGTTTGACTACCCATATTATGTAGTGCTACGAACCCATGTTTTACTACGATTAACCCAAATGGTGTTAATCTAATGCTGCAGGTTGGCAACTGCTTTAACTAATCCTCAGAAGTCCCAGTAGGACATATACGCCACTGTATTGTCAATATAACACAGCCAGAACATGTAGAACCTATTAATTCATTGAAGGATGTTCTTTATAAGCGGGAACGCCAGTGTTTAAACATCCTATGACCTTCCTAGTTGACGTTGTTGGTGTGCCATTAGTATGTGTTCCACAGGTCGCCCATTTGTTCCGCAGTATGGCAGCGAGTAATCCCCATGTTGTTGCCGGCAGATTGAGTGCTGTGTACGCCGGTATTCGCACGGCGGTCTGGATTTCTATGGGGAGTGTCTACTGTAGTCCCTATCTGTATTTCCTGTGTTATGCCTTACTGCAGCTGTGTAATTCCACCGGGCTTGCAGGTATGGGTGCCATCCTGGTCGTAGGCTTGTCCATCCATGGGAATTGCCTACTGGACACTGTTATGGCCTGTACACATTCCACACCTGCATTTAGCATTATCCGGTGGATGCTTTGCATTATTAGTGGGGAGTAGGTCATGTGCTACACCCACATCCCTCCCACAGGGCGGGACAAGGGATTATCTGCCAAACAACACCGAGCCCCATTTCTGCATACCCAAGATCCCATGGCTGCAACCCTCGACAGTACCCATTACACATCCTTCATGTGTGCGGGACTGGGATGTGGACGCACATGTATGGACTCGTCGATCTGGGGATTTCTGTTCATATGTCCTGCATTTCATGGACACTTGTCATCAACCTTAAACACGCTGGTGGTGCATATGTCTAACTGTGCCGTAGTCACGGCTATCGCATCATCTGGTGGACGGTAACGGCTGGATGGAATTCTGTTAGGATAAATTTTTGGGTCCTACAATGGACACCAATGTGCATATGTAAAGTTAGATGTTGCTGGACTGTGTCCAACTGGTCAGTGGTTTTGACTGTTGCTGTATGTCCCCCAATCGCGGATGTCTGTTTGACTACCCATACTACGTGGTGCTACGTAAACCAGGTGTTTTAGAACTGAGAACAAATGGTGTACATCCAAAGATGCAGGTTAGCAACTGCTTTAAATTAACCTCAGGCGTCCCAATAGGAGATATCCGTCACTGTATTTTCAACATAACACCACCAGAACATGTTGATCCCCTATGTATTCATTGAAGCATGTTTGCTTTATAGGTGGGAACGCCATAGTTTACATATCCTAGTTGACGTTGTTGGTGTGCCATTAGTATGTGTTCCACAGGTCGCCCAACAGTTCCGCAGTATGGTAGCGAGTGATCCCCATTTTGTTGCTGGCAGATTGAGTGCTGTGTACGCCGGTGTTCGCACGGCAGTCCAACTTTGTATGGGGGATGTCAACTGTAGTCCCTATGTGTATTTCCTGTGTTATGCCTTACTGCAGCTGTGTAATTCCACCTGGTTTGCAGTTATGGGTGCCATCTTAGTCGTACGCTTGTCCATCCATGAGAATTGCCTACTGGACACTGGTATAGGGCTGTACACATTTCACACTTGCATTTAGCATTCTCCGGTGGATGCTTTGCATTATTAGTGGGGAGTAAGGCAGGTGCTACGCCCACATCCCTCCCACAGGGCGGGACAACGGCTTATCTGCCAAACAACACCGAGCCCCATTTCTGCATACCCAGGATCCCATGGCTGCAACAGTCATCAGTACCCATTACAAATCCTTCATGTGTGCGGGACTGGGATGTGGACAAACTTCTATGGACTCGACAGTCTGGGGTTTTATGTTCATATGTCCTGCATTTCATGGACACTTGTCATCAACATTAAACACGCTGGTGGTGCATATGTCTAGCTGTGCCGTGGTCACGACTGTCGCTTCTCCTGGTTGGACGATGAAGGCTGGCAGGTATTCCGTACGGGACAATTTTTGGGTCCTACAATGGACACCAATGTGCATATGTAAAGTGTAGAGCTTGTCGGACTGTGTCCATGTGGCCAGTGGTTTTGACTGCTGCTGTATGTTCCCCAATCGCGGATGTCTGCTTGACTACCCATAGTGTGTAGTGCTATGGAAACCAGGTTTCCCAAAACTGGAACCAAATGGTGTACATCCAATGATGCAGGTTAACAACCGCTTTAAATAATCCCCAGAGGTCCCAGTAGGGAAGTATAGCCACTTTATTGTCGGAATGACACCACCATAACAGGTAAATCACGAGCACTTTGGCCCGGTCTTACCGGCCATTTGCAAGTGTAATTAGCAGACACATATCAATAAATGTATAATAATACATATTGTAATACTGAAGTTAATCTATGTTATTTGGACAATGGCTTCTGCTATTGACATATGATGCTGTGGGTGTTGCCGGTTACCATACACATGGCTTTCTCAAAGGCCGAATTCACAATTCTGAACACTACTGTGGTCTCCTTTAAGGACCCTGAGCCAGTGGTTAACATTACTCAAGCCACTGCATCACTTACATATGCCTTCTACCGGCACCTACAGGACTGCATGGATCAGGCATTCCCTTACCCAACTGTGGTTCATTGTACCAATGCCAAGCATCCAGTGTGGTGTACCCCAGCCATACACAAGCTGTACAATGAGAGGAGGTGGCTACTACAAGGCAGAGCAGACACCTTGTGAGGTATGACACCCTTGCTCATTATATGTGAAGAGCTACAGGCTGACATGACATAGTCCGGGGCAGGTTCCACAGATATATCTCCAAGGACTCGACAAACAATCATACGGCCTTCATTTGCTATGCTGGACACCTGGGAGGTAACTCCCAGATATGCTCTGACTGGGTTCACAATGATGTGGAGTTTACTGAACATACACACATTGCCAACATACGGGCTGACAGGTTCGGTGAAGACATCTCCACCCCCCCCCACATGGAGAGATGTCTGTACCAGCGGTTTGTGGTCCCCGAATGTTCTGTAACGCACGGGTGGGACATGCTCTGTCCAAGGTAGTGAACACAGCATCCATGGCACCAGCTGGTGTCCCGACTGTGTACTCCGCGATCTCATTGAGGAATTAGACCCACAGTTATGACAGCTGTTTATTCTTAGCCTCACCTCGGGTAACGTACCCAAGTTGTGGCGCACGGCGACTGTAGTCCCACTTCACAGGGCCAGTGCCTCCACTGACCCTGGTTATTACCGTCCCATTACCATGAGAAGACTTATCTGCAAAGACATGGGGAAGGATCATACTGCGGCCCGTAGATGACGACATCGGGGACCTGCATACTTTGCATCCAACCCAGTTTTGCTTGGTCAGGGGTGGTTCATGCATTTAAATCCTGGTTGATGTTTTAGGGACAGTCACCGAGGCCATTGATGAGGGTCATGCAGTCCATACAGCCTACCTTGACCTGGCAAAGGGCTTCAACACAATACCCCCCTCGGGTATCATTGCTAAACCCATCGGCTTGGATGTGAACACGTACATCACAGGATGGGTTGCAAACTGGCTAGGTGACACAACCCACGCGGTCATAGTTGCTGGCAGCATGTCGGACTTACTGCCTGTCACAGGCGGTGTCCCACGGGGCTCTGCCCTGGGTCCACTCTTTTTCTACATCTACATTTCCACAGTACAAGCACACACAGGGGTGTTATGGCTGACATTGTTTGTAGATGACTGCGAACTGGGTGCCATAGTGGGACGGACATCTGACACAGATATCCTTCAAAGGGGCCTCCCAGATATGGATGTCTGCTGTCAGGGACATGGCCTACAGCTGAATGCCAGGTGATGCATAGTCATACCCATCGGGAAGAACGAGGTCACCCCTGTCCGGCATATGGGTGGCAGTCCACTGAGCACAGGGGGAATTACCAGGGATCTGGGGACCCAGGTTATCAGTCACCATTCGTTCGACACACACGTTGCTATCGTGGTTCGTAGAACTTCTACATTGCCCGCCTGATCGTGCAGGGATTCACATCTAGATCAGTGTAGGTCATCGTCTCCTTGTACTCATTACTCGTTACACCTATGATTGAGTACATTGCCCCATTTGGAAGGTATCTGACCCGACACCTACAGCAGCTGGGAAGGCCCCATAGGTTAATCGTCAGACAGATGCAGGGTGTCAGGGATTTGTGTTATGCAGCCCCACTGTAAGGACTCCTGCTCCATTCAGTCACATACCTCTTGTTCAGTGTTGACCTGTGCCTGACATACGAGGCCATGTCGACCCATATTTGATGACTATGCTTCACCTACTGGATCTACATCCCTCGGCACCACAAGGGCAGGTGACGTGAACCTTGACACGGTCATTAATAGAATGTGTTGGAGTGACACATACATCACCCAGACACTCACTATGCTGTGGATCTACATCACAGTACATGTGAGGCAGAGAACCTTGCTAGCCTTGTTCGAGGGGGATCTTGTCCGTTGGATGGGGGATTGCAGATATACCCCAGGGATTACATCATTGTCACTGCTTGACAGAGGTACAGCAATATAATAGGCATTTATCTCCATTCCGGAGGGTTGGCGAAGGAAACCTAACTATGGCCTAGGGTTATGGCTGCCCTTGGGTAGATAGCCTACTCTGTACCTATGGACCTATGAACCTATATTCATAGTTTGTCCCATTCACACTTGTCTATCCCCTATCCTCTTTCTCATGTGTATATTTCTGTGGCACGTGATTGAACTCTGTATTACCTGCAGGTATGCTGTCTACGGTGCACATATGTCACGGTTGATTACAGTGTATCTGTGTACCTACCTCTGTGATACTGAGGACTACCACACATCCTTCACAGCATTACATGCATATGTCCATCCTATTATTCTTTGGCCTAAGGGGGGGTGTTAAGGCAACGCGTACACGTGTCCCTGTTTGTGTGCGCGTCATGGTGGTCTTTGACCAACCTCCGTTGCTGTCGTGGGATGGACGGTGGTGTTGGTGTGTGTTTGACATGTGTTTTCACTGCCGGTACATCTGTGGGAGGTGGGGTTGCACATGTTCCTCTTTGCAGGGGGCCCCATCCTGGACTTTTGTGTCATGCATCTACACTTGGCACGTGCCATATGTCCTGTGCTATTCCCACAGTCGTGTATGCCTTCATGCATTACTACTGCATGTTACTGGCTGTTTGTATGTGGTACACATGGCTATTATGGTGGATGGCTTGGCCTATTCCCATGCTATGACATACCCATCCATCCAGGCATATGCATGTTATTCCGTCCTTTGCGTTGGCCGTGGGTGTTTGGCCGTCCGGCAACGCTACTCTCAACATGTGATGTCCCACCTTCCCCTTCTGTGCCTGTGGCACCCTGTTAGGGCGTCCTGTTTGGTAGGTAGGTGTTCCGCTATATGTGTTGTGTTTGACATGTCTGCATAGCTAATCATCGGTACGGTGGCTGAACATACCGCCTTGTCCAGATGTGTACAGTTATGGGCACCGTGGCGTGCGCATGCCTATAGGGTTTCGACAGGTCCATACCACATGCGGGATGTACACATTCTGCCGACACATTCACATGCAGCCATTTGGATATCTGTACCTGAGGCGGGTTGTTAACGTGTGGGGTACATATTTGCCCGCATGGCACTGCCTAGGACAATACTTCTTACCACATTTCAGGTATGCCCATTGTGTGTAGGTGTGTAGCTGCGCAAGGCTGCTAGCTGGGTTGGGTGCATGGTCGTACGTGGGTGTGGGTTACATGCTATGGCGGGGCTGTTGTGTATTACATTTGCATGCATGAGTTCTGCTTCTGGATATTACGCTTAGACATACGCCGTCCTATGTGTATGCGACGAGCACGTTGCTGGGTGTGGTACATGTTGCTATGCACATGTTTGCCTGTGTTTAGGGTATCTTGTTTCCTTCTTGTTGTTATATCGACTCGACACGGCTACCCGGCTGTGTACTCTCACTACTGCTGGTGACCATGCCCATGTCGCTACTTCTATGTCGGTGCGGTGCGCTGACATGCTGCGGTACACCTTCACTGGGTATGTCCACTGACAGTGCATTGCGGGACGGACACGGTATTACGCGTATCCTTTGTTCCTTGGACGGGTACACTTAGGACTTTGTGGGTTAATGTTTGGTTCTCCGTTTTGTTGGAACGGGTACTATGTTGCATAGTCTGCGTACGTTTCATTCTCCGCGGGCCCTGGCTGGTGCGGTTACTATTACAGGCGGACTGTGGAAGTCAGCACTTTAGGTTGCTCATCGCCTGCCGGCTTGGCCACGCCTCTGGACGCATCCTACTTGGGCTCACTCACGTGCCCTACGCACGTGTCTGTGGTTGCGGCGCACACTCATTACTATGCATATGGCGCTGCTACGCCGACTATTCACTGCACCGCCGGCGCAAGCCTTACACCGGCCTTGCGCCGAGCTTCATGAATCCCGGGGAGTAACTATTACATTTGTAATATTTTGTAAACAGCTTATAATATCTCAGCAACCTCTCAAGTTATACACAGCAGCATTTTATTCACCTAGCTGAGAGCTTTCATATCAGACTGAGGAGTTCTGTCTGTGTTAATTGATTTTTGAAATATTTAGAAAAATATGAAAATTATATTTATATAAATTAGTATCATAAAAACAGCAGTTACCTATTTACCTGCACTAGACAGAGGATAAGTATTAATGCAGTTGAGTTTGCTGTTGTATAAGCTTTAAGATGGAATATTTTAAAACCATGTAACCTGCATTGTTGTCTCAGTTCTTTCAATTTGCACTGTTTATGACTTTTTACCTCAGTGCTACATCCTGTTACAACCTCTATGCTGTAATACACGTTACAATTGTTGATGTATTTTTTTATGTACTAGGAAAATTAATATTTTTACTAGAATATTAGATTTTATTTCTTATTTTTATTTGTTTGTAATTGTATTATTGTATTGGACCATGTCTTGGAGCTTATCTCCCCGGGCCTCTACTGAAAATGGGCATATATCCAGTTAGACTAGCCCGGTCAACAAATGTAATATAAATAAATAAATAAATATGTACATAGCATGGTTTTAGAATTATGAACAAGCAATATTTGGTGCCTAGAGGCTTCAGTAGGAGTTAACTGCAGATGCACCTGGAGGTGTCACTAGGATGTAATGAGTTATATCATGACTGCATGATACTGAAGTAGTAGAGTAACAAAGAGTTGACAGGGAAACACTACAGGAACTCTGAAACCTCTGCCACTCCGACCTCAGACCCAA
The DNA here is from genome assembly GCF_019279795.1 of Protopterus annectens. Taxonomy (NCBI): domain Eukaryota; kingdom Metazoa; phylum Chordata; order Ceratodontiformes; family Protopteridae; genus Protopterus; species Protopterus annectens. Next base: position 219,471,224 of record NC_056750.1, read on the forward strand.
GGAAAATTCAGAGGAATGTATATCAGGGGAAACTAAGGTATGTGTAACATTAAGAATATCAGCAACTGATACATTCCAGAGACCCACAGGGGATATATCATGGTGTCACAAGCCTCAGCCTCCAGAAAATGTCACCAATATCTTAATGCTATGCTATAACATGCAAGAGAGTACATCTACTTTCCAAGCACACCACTGGAGAGAACAAGAACAGTGCTGGAACCTTATGCTGTAGCACACTTCCCTGAAGTCTTAGGGGCCATAGACTGCACTCACCTAGAAATAACAGCCCCACCTGGTGAAGAGGGAAGGACATATATCCTCAATGTCTATGCAGGCAACCCAGGCTGTTACCATGACTCACACACATATGGCACACATTGCAGATTTACACAAGGCTTGCCAGGGATGATGTTTTACAAGGCCATCTACTGGCTAATGTTGGTTATGTATTGAGGCCATGGCTCGTGACATCTATCATAAATGCACAAACACCCATAGAGGAAGGATACAGCAATGCCTATGCTGAAGTCACAGTTCTGCTATCTAGATACATCAGGGGGTGCTCAACAGTACAACCCAGGCACCTGTGCAGAACTTCTCACACTTTGTACCATGTTGCACAATATCATCTTGAGGAAACAGCTACAGCAAGAACAGCAAGGGCCAGGACAAGATATTCCTGAACCGCAGGCAGGGTCAGCACCTCCAGCACATAAAGACAAGGATTCTGAGGAAGAACCTCCAGCTGCAGAGGTAGCTAGCAGATGAAGGTGTGCACAATATGCCCTTGCCCTCACTAAAAGGCAAAGAATAGCACATACACTCTCTACTTAAGACTCAAAGATTAGCATACACACTCAGCAACTGAGAGGCAAATGATAACACACACACAGTCATCAGTAATGAAATGCAAATAACAACCTAAGCACATGCAAATATTAAATGTGATGCCATCAGATGCCCACAAACTTTACTTACCCATGTACTGTCTGTGTACGGATTGCATCAGATAGAGACAGTCCCAAAGCACATGACTTGTAACTGCAGTACTATGTGGAACCTGTATTATGTGAACTAATATGCAAGAAGATAAGATAAGATACCACCTGTGTACTGTCAGCCATAAATGTACTCAATCAAAACCTGTGTGAGGTGTCCATCAATGGCATTCTCAGCTTATAGGAATGACATCTGCAATATATGGGTATGCATTGAATACAGTAACTGGAATCAAGCTAGTCACTTACTCACTGTAAACAAAACAGCAACATGACAATTATCTCAACAGTTGTACATATACAGCAATAAACAGAATGCAATATCACTTGTTTGAATGCATGAATTACAATCTTAAATAAAAAAAGCCTTCTAAAAGGAGTACTTAGAGAAACATCCAAAATCATGTTTTGTACTAAATATGCATATAATCAACATACTGAGAAAGACTCTCTTAATGATCCACTCTGTGCATCAGACATATATGCAACCCTAAGTCAATTGCAAATGAATGAAGGGCATGGGAGAGTCATCATGATTTGCAAAGGGGGGTGGGCAGGAGGCCAAGGCTGACACCAAAGAAGTGAATGCATGTGAGTAAGAAACACAGAACATTCAGTAAAGCTGGAAATATCTCAGAGCCACTAACAAGAGATATATGCCAACCAACATTCAGGTTTTCTTAGCCTGCATGTATGTGAGTAGGTTTGGGCAGGTTTTGTGAAATGTGTGTGTGTGTGTGTGTGTGTGTGTGTGTGTGTGTGTGTGTGTGTGTGTGTGTGTGTGTGTGTGTGTGTGTGTTTGCAAGAACATAATCAAGCTCTGTGCTCACACTACATCCTGCTATGTAAGACAGGTATGAGACATGCATGGTTGAGTTGGCAGTTCAGTGTCATCACTCATGGCCATGCAAACTGCCTCTGCCAGGAGTTGCACTGCCACTTTCACATTCCTGGTTCAATGTGAGGGTGCTACCTTAACATGAGCAATGTCTGCTGGACAAACTCTCTTCACAACTACGTCCAGAACTATGACCCCATGGCCTAATATGTCTAGATGTGGACACCTCAATCACTGCCAGAGCAGTGGAAGTAGTGCCTCTATGGGAACAGGATCTGGCACAGCCACATCAACCAACACCAGAGGATGTTGTGGCTCTACAGACATGTAGATGCTGTCCCACCCCCAGCAGATGTTCCATTACAGACACTGCCTGATGTAGTGTGTCACTCATCCTATCCAATGAGTTACCCACCCACATGGTTGAGGCAGTCATGCACATCAGAATGTGCCATGCTTAGAACATGCACAATCTCTTCAAAGGCCCTGGTGGAACGTGCCTGTGCCTCCATGATGGCCCTATACAAAAGTCTGGTGGTTCATAATGACACAACAGCTTCAGGATGAGGGTGGATAGAAAACTTCCTCTGAGCACCTATAGCAACCCTGCTGTGTGATGTCATGTCCCCACAATTTCTATGGGCAGACTCAACCATCTCTGCAGCTATAATAACCACACTACCCCAATCAACTGTCACCCTCAATCTGCCCTACATCCAGGCTTCCAGTAGAATGGGTATGCAGAGGCATACTGACTCTGCCTGAAATAAGGTCAATGGATGTGTGAGCCACAACCTCAGTGTCATATTGAATTTCTGCACTCACTGACTGTGCCTCTATATCACCACCATCATCATCAGAGGCTACCGATACTCTAACATCAGATAGTATGCATTCCACACTGCTAAAGTCAGGATCACCTATGACAGTAATCAATAAACACAGGTGAGAGAGAAAAACAGTGAGTGGAAATTATCCAGACATGATTCTACATACTTATGTTAAACAATTTCAGATGCTAAAGGAGCACATTACGTCTTAGTCTTTCCTCAGGCTTACATCTAAGTAATAGTCATTACTAATCAAAGAATGTTTGTGCTCACCAGATGCAGGTAGTCTTTCATATGATAATTCTGATATCCATTGAAAAAAGGAAGGCAGTGGAAGAAGGTTAATAAACATCACAATTCAAATTATACAAGGTCAAGAGAATAATGTTCTGTGTATCTTCCCCTTAAGAAATAATTCAGAATCAAGCAGACTGAAAATGACCCCCAATACAATCTTTGTTGGACTCTTCTCCCTACTAAGGCATGCATCTTGAAGTTTTCAGATGTAGAAGTAGCAACTCATAAAGATATCTAGAATGGTATTAAATTATATATATATATATATATATATATATATATATATATATATATATATATATATATATATATATATATCACATACCTGAGATTTCTTCTTGGGACTCACTTGGCCTGTTGTCCACATGACCATAAGCATCAAGGAGTCTGAGTAAACCATCTGCTGTGCCACCTAGATCTCTGACAGGAAATGTTCATTTTTCATTGAGTGGTGGTTCCATAGCAAGACCACTCCCCCATAGCCATCTCTTCTTGTGCTGCCAAAGGTGCCCTCCTGCATGCTGCTGTAATCATATAAGTGTCATGGTGCTTTTCCTGATCATAGTTTCTGACATGGCTGCCCACTGTGTTTATGTCAATGACCACCTGCTGCTATTTGCTTTTTCTGCAGATATATAACCTTTGCCTCTGTCAAGCAGGAAGGCAGAGTAAGTCTTCAATGATGACCTCATTCTCTGCATTTCTGAAAGGTGGCTTGTGTAGAGCAGATGGTCTGGGTGCCATAATCCTGTGTGACGTGAAAGAAAAAAAAACACATTTGTAGCACATACAGAAAGCATTATCCTCAAACCAAATCAGTGCACTCATCCTCAACACAAAACAATTGAACACACAATACTCAGTTTAGACTACACACATGCTAAAGAAGCCCCCCACAAAAAGAAACATTAATACATTAGCATTACATCCATTCCCTTAAGATTTCTGTAAATGACTGTTGGATAGCAGGATTATCAATAACTAGCCAAAAATTCAAAGTCCAACCACCCAGGCAATTCCCATTGGTCTCTTAACTGTTGTGAAGCTTGCCATGGGCCATTTGAGAAGCCTAACACCTCCATTAGCTACACATACACTACCCCTTGACATTGATGATAAACACAGTACAACTGTCTGCAATAACTGGTGAAATTCCAATAGTAAATGATAACACAATGCAGTGATGTAACCATATTAACTTGGAAAGTACAGCAAGAACTGACAAATGTGCAGTATACCAGCAGTGAATTTTCAAAACTGCATATATAATAAATTGTATTATTTTTTACTGCATATTAAAACACATTCAAAATATGAACATGTAAGCAGTTTATGAAGATGACAAACACATGTTATGAAATAATGCAATAATTTGTAAAACAATCTACCCAAGTAACTAGCAGTAATGGTCTGTCTCTATCCAATCAGTTTGTCCTCCGTCCACTTCATACCTTTCAACCCAGAAACATCAAAAATCTGGACAAAGGCCCATGAAAAATAGCTACAAATCTGTACACCGATTAACAGAAAATTTGCATACATAATTATGTAACCCTGTCCACTCCAGTGGATTGTGGGATATCAAGTTTCAAATGCAAACTGAAGAACAGACAATCAAAATATGCCCCCCCCGACCTGGTAGTAAATAGTAACCATTTTTTTAAATGTGCAGCAATAATGTTCACTGGGAAGGGAGAATATGATGAACCTTAGGATTTTGTTTTTGGTGACCTGCAGTATGTGGGTTTTGTGGTAAAAATAGGGCATTTACTGGTAGACAATATTCTAATCTTTGCAAAATAATAATATAGTTTGCTAGGACCTCCAAAAGTCATTCTCCATGGCCTACTGATCAGTGGCATAGCTAGAGTTTGTGCCGCCCAGGGCTGTTTTTAAGTTTTCCATCCTTCTTCCCTCACAAAATCATGGTTGAATGGGTCCCCCGGCATACACAGCCATCCCCCCTGCAGTAATTCCAATGTCCCATTACTTGGCTATTTTACCTCACTTACCATAAACACTGTAATGTGCATACTGCTTTACTTCTACAATGATTATTTAGATTTCATTTAAAACTTTTATTTTACATTTTATAGCAAAAACACTAATAGACATCTGCTAAACAAAGCAATACAGTCTCACAATGAAAATAGACTTAGCATTAAAACTTCTCTGCTCTTGAAACTCACATTCATTGAAACAGCACTGAAACCCACATTCAAAGAAAATCCATCTGGCCAGTGGTGGATAAAGATTACCTTTGGTCTGATTTCAAATCATAGGCCCCTTGCACACGAAACATGCATGTGTTCTTTGATACACCTTTTCTGATTGTATTAAATTATATTCCTTGTATAATACAACACACTTGTTAGAGTGAGTTTTACATTTATTGTTTAGAACATTTTTCCTGTAAGCAATGAAACAAAATGCATGAACCAATAATGACAAAACTGCCCAATTCAGAGCACAGAACATTTCCATCATAAAAGTCTACTCAGACTTCTGCAATCCACCAGTATTAGTAAATATGCACAATCTCTGCAGAAGTAAAAGTCATCTTAATAATTCCACATTAAAGAGCTGTATAACTAACGAAGAGGTTGCTGCTAGCAAACACCTTTATATTTCATTGTTTCATCTGCAAATAAAGTACATGTTGCCCTTGAGGAATAGATTGTCTATGTTACATTAAAAAGAGATTATAAACTAGTAATATTGCAATAGGGAATGAATAGCAAACTGATAACAGGTTCAAAGTTACTAGGTATCTCCACCAAAGGGGACATTCTCAGGACCACAACATCCACCCCCTTTAAAAGTACAATGCAGTACAGTTTCAGCAATCAATCTATATACTGTGGGAGTAGAACCCACAGCCTTCTACATCAAAAGCAAGTGTTCAACCTGTTGTGCTACTAACAACAAACCCACACAGCCTTGGCATAGCAGCACTAAACTTATCTCCCCCTGAAGGCTTATACAGCACAAGAAATCTGGAAAAATCCAACATTTATTGGGGGGACAAAGGCCCAAAACCAGGGAAATATTTTAAACATTGCTTGTATAATCTTAGAAAAGTTGCTAGAATAAAATATTTTGCATTACCATGCATTTCCTGAAAGATAGGAAGACTGAAACTTAAATGGCTATAATTATTTAGTGAATTCAGTTCTCACTGATTTGCAGAAAAATACAAATTTTAAGGGGAACAGACCACAAGTATGAACCAAACATTCCAGGCTTTCTGTAAAACTTTAGACTTAACTCTTTGAAGCACAAGTGATGGTGGTATGGGTAGAGAATTCAGGCTCTTGTTGCTAAGGTACAGGGTATGATGAGTAATTCTAACTCTAACCACCAGCTATACCTAAATGGGGCATTTACACACACACACACACACACACACACACACACACACACACACACACACACACACACACACACACACACACACACGCACACACACCTACCCCCTATCTCACCCCCTTACACACACACACACACACCCTTATCTACCTCCCCCCTTACACACACACACACACACACACACATACACCTACCTGCCCCCCTTACTCACACACACCACTACCTGCCTCCCCTTGCACACACACACACCTACCTCTACCCCACACACACTCACCCCTACCTAGCTCCCCCTTGCATACCCACACCTACCTCCCCCCTTGCACACACCCAACCTACCTCCCTCCCCTTACACACACCTACCTACCCCCCTTACACACAACCTCCCTCTTACAGCAGAAGAAATTAACTACATACAAATGAGCAGCAGCAATCTCCTTAAAAAAACAGAACTACTAGTATCTTGCAGCAATCTCCTTACATAGAACCTGCAAGCAAACTCTCCTTACACACTGGAACTCACACCTTGCCTTGCACTTCAGAACATGAACAGACAGCATGGCATAGTTGTGACCAGACTGGAATGAACAGAATATGTTGCTATATTAATTGAAAGTTTTATTTTGTATTAGAGTCCCAAACGTGCTGCCCACCCCCTTACTCCCTCTGCACGTTGCTGTACAGAAATAAACACAGTCAGAGAGTAGTACACACCCCTGCCAGCCAAGTTCTGACAGGTTAGCAGTCTGCTCACGAAGCTGATGCCCATCACCAAAACTTCACCCCAAAATATTTTGAAAAAAAAATGAGAAATTTGTATTTAAAGGGGCCACTCAGGAATTTGTGGCACCCTATTATTTTGACCTCAAAACAATTAAATATCGGGGAATTTGGTATAGTTGAGAAGTCTGGCCTTGACCATACCTGCACTGCCAGCTCTATAGCCTGAGCGCTTACCATGCCCACCAGGGTGCCCCCAATTATCTATAGTACCAGCCCTGCTTGCCATGTGGCTATAGCAGGAGAAGGGAGCACTGTCTTTGATGTGACTGTACCCAACACAAGCCCTTGATATGTGGACTGTGCTAGGGCTCAATCAAAGATTTGCAGAGCTATCACATATTTATAGTCTTTCACTACTATTGCCCACATGGAGTGTGGTGCATGGTTTCATGAGGATGTCACCTATCACTGCAAACACCTCGGCGAGACCTTACAGTCATATGACTCATGAGGACTATGGCAGTAGAACTTGCCACTGTTGCACCTCTATGCAGTAGATAGAAAGTACTACCACAAACCTGTATAGCAGTGTTGTCCATATTAACGGGTGTGTATGTACATGCGGTGGTCACACTGGGAAGCCATCATAAGGTACACAATTTAATCCTGCAGGTCTAGGGGTTTATCACTTTTCCTTCCCATGTTATTAGTGGCAATGACTGTTAGCCTCTAGACATAGGACACCATATTGGCAGTAACTGTACAGGCTCCATTCACATGGCAGCAAAACATTCCAGTCATATGGGGCTCATAGTGCTGTTGCAACACAGGGCCAGGGCAGTAGGCCAAGATCATAGCCAAATAGTGCTGTTCCTCTAGGACATACTCCAATAGTTGCATCCCCTTTCTGTGATCAGAGGATATTGCCCTTGTCACAGAGTGCCCCTTACAACAGGGCATACATGGTCTGCATCTGATGATATGCCCCAGCCAGGCTGTTATGTTAGCATATGTCACTGTGTCCCTTCTCACCTGTCAAATTATGACAGCTTTGATTCACTGCCACCCCCCCCCTTCTATATGGTGCACGTGAAGATTTCTGATGCATAGTGACCCTACCATGCACTTCCTAGAATAACCCTTATTTTAACCCTTACTTTAACACTGCATGCATGATGTTTGCTCTACAACACGTTGCACTGTCATTCTGTATGTATTGTGGAGTCATGGAACTAGAGGAGTTGCTGCTGCTTGGCTTGTGCTGTCATATACTATCCCATCATCGTATGTGTGGGGGGAGGAAGCAGCTGCTGCACACTATTGGCCTCACTGCCTTTAACATCAATTTAAGTGGCTGCCCAAAATCAGGGACAATATTAACAATTTTAATATACTTCAATTCAACTTAATAATTAAAGAGAACTACTGTTTTTTTTTTTTCCAGAAGTTGAAAGTAGGAAACTCTAATGTGTGTATTTCATACTGACTGCAAGTTTCAGTGTTTTGCCAGAAAATAAACAATTCTGTGTAGGGCAGAACAAAATTTAAGCCAAAAGCATAATCAGAGATATTCTGCTAAATCAGGGATTTTTGTGAGGTAATGATTTCAAGAGGCTGGAGGCCATTCTTTTGAGAATCTCCTTCTGAGAGTCAATTGAGTGGCCAGCTACAGTAGTAGTTATAACATGCAAGACTCGAACATCTATGGGTCCGGTGGGCCCATAGGATAACTATGCAGTAGGGAAAGGACTTAAGGCCCCTTGTCCCACATACACAGGCATGTATATTATAATCATTATCTCAGTAACTTTAGGTGACGAGCACAAACCAAAGACGTTGTAAATAATTAACAAATGATTTGGTCTTCAGAGGGTTGCTATTTTTATGCAGTATCATGAAACAGGGGTGCGGTGACTGACAGGTACTGTTTTATGAAAAAGAATTGGATGCAGAATGGCACAGGTATACCAGTATTCAGCTCTGGAAATGTAACTATAGTCCTAATAGATAATACACAACCTTTATATTAAGTGGTACATTACATTACTCGTTCATAGGTTCATAGGTTCATAGGTTCATACTAGGCTATCTGCCCTAGGGCATTTATAAGCCTATCCAGAGTGTGTTTGGCTTTCGCCACCCATTTTAAATTAATTTTGCTATGCCCATTTTCGAGGTTAGTATACTGTGCCTCTGTCTAACAGTGACACAGAAGTGATACCCGGGGTAAACCTATGAACTCCCATCCACTCATCAAAATTCCTCTTGAAGAGAGTCAATGAGGGACTCTGCCTAACCTGGACTGGGATTTTATTCCAGAGTGAAGGGAGCCTCTGGGTTATGAATCTGTCCCTCCAGCATGTCCTATTTATTTCAGTGCTGAGGTTTAAGTCCCTCGAGCGTGTAGCTCGATGGGATTTGGATTTTCTGAGGTGCAGCATGTCCATTAATTCCAGGTTGGACATGGCTTTATACGTCAGGCACAGATCGCCACTGAGCAGGCGGTATGCCACTGAGTAGAGCTGGAGTTTCTTTAACCGGGCAGCATACTTCATCTGTTTGAGCCCTTTGATCCTCTTGGTGAGGTATTTTTGGGGTCTTTCCAGTTGCTGCAGGTGTCTGGTAAGGTACATCCCAAAAGGGGCATTGTACTCAATTATGGGCCTGATGAGGGATGAGTAAAGAGGCACAATGACCTCCCCTGATCTAGATGTGAATCCCTTCATGATTAGGTGGGCTATATAAAATGTTTTTCTAACCACTTTGGCCACGTGGTTGTCAAATGAGAGATTGATATCAGCTTGGGTCCCCAGATCCTTAATTACTTCTTCTGTACTTAATGGATTACCACCTATGTGGTAATTTGTGGGCACTTTGTTTTTGCCAAAGGAGATGACTATACACTTTTTGGTGTTTAGCTTGAGGCCATGGCTCTGGCACCAGTTGTCTGTTTCTATGAGGCCCTTTTGGAGGATGCTTGTGTCGGCTGGAGATTCTATTATGGTGCCCAGTTTGCAGTCATCTGCAAACTTGGTCAGCCACAGTCCTTCTTTGTTGGCCTGTACCTCCGAGAAATATATACCGAACAAGAGAGGTCCCAAGACTGAGCCTTGTGGGATGCCACTTGTAACTGGTTTGGAGTCTGACATGGCTCCAGCTATTCTAACCATGTGGGTTCTGTCCTTGAGCCAGTTTGCAACCCATCTAGTGACATAGGGGTTTATATTTAAGCTGGTGAGCTTATCTATAATGCCCGAGTGGGGTATTGTATCGAAGGCTTTTGCGAGGTCCAGGTAGGCTGTGTGGACCACCTTCCCTTTGTCAATGGCCTTGGTGACTGTTTCAAAGAAATTGACCAGATTTAAGAGGCAGGATCTGCCCTTAACAAAGCCGAACTGGGTAGGATCCAGTGTCTGTAGGTCCCCAATATCTTTATTTATAAGGTCCATGATGATCCTTTCCATAGCTTTGCAGACCAAGCTAGTGAGACTTATGGGGCGATAGTTTCCAGGATCCGTTGAGGCACCACCTTTGTGGAGAGGGACCACGGTTGCTGTACGCCACTCTTTGGGTACATATCCTGTAGTAAGGCTGAGATTGAACAGTAGTTTTAGGTTTGGGTTTAGCTCTTCTTGGAGTTCATGTAGGATGCAGCCCGGGACACCGTCTGGTCCCATTGATGCTGTGTTTCTTGCTTTGGAGAGGGCAGTTCTTACCTGAGCATCTGAGATGTCAGGGGGGCAGCACTCTGCTGGGATAGATATTAGCCCTTTTGGTGGGGAGGGGGGGTTTGCGCTGAACCTGTCAGCTAGGATGTTGGCAATGTCTGTGTGTTCGGTGTATTTTTTGTCATTTTGGACTAATTCTGAGCATATCTGGGAATTCCCATCCAGGTTCCTAACATAACTAAAGAAAGCCTTGTGATTATCCTTAGTATCCTGTGCAATTTTTCTCTCGAAGCTGGCCTTAGACGATTTTATGAGTGCCCGTAGTTTTTTGCTAATACTGATCAGAGATGCCTTCCCTTTTTGGGATTTTGCTCTGTCATGTAGTAGCTTCCTCCTTCTATTGTATAGTTTATTTATGACTGCGGTCCACCAGACAGGACGTCTGCCTTTGGAGGATTGGGTCTTGGTTTTATTTGGGATTGCATGATCCATACATTCCTGAAGGTGTTCATAGAATGCGTTTATAAAGGATTTTGTGATCTGGGCCGTATTATCCACAGGCCTGGGGGCATTGAAGGATTCCACCTCGGTTTTGAGAAGTGTGAAATTTGCTTTAGAGACGTTTTTCACTGTGGTTTTCTGGGCATGGGGTGGGGTCGGGATGTGAATATCCAGTGAGATTAGTTTATGGTCTGATCTTACCAGTGAGGGATACACTTCTGGTCTGGAGCATAGAGTCCCCATGTTGGTGATGATCAGGTCCAGTATGTTTTCCCCTCTTGTGGGAGTGGTAACAAGTTGTTCCATAGCATTTGAGTTTATAAATTCTAGGAACCTTTGGGCTAGGGTGTTGGAGCTAGAGTAATGCTCCCAGTCTATGGTTGGGTAGTTGAAGTCACCCAATATAATGGTGTTTGGAGAGACCTTCATATTTTCCAGTGTTCTCAGGAAGGCCGAGTGGGATTCCTGAGTTTGGGAGGGTGGTCTGTAGCAGGCTATAAACTGGAAGGCAGTTTTACCCTCTGTTAGTTGCACATGGATAGTCTCTGATGCTTCGTGCTGTGCCACCAACCTGGAGGTGTGGGTATTTTTGACGAATATTGATACTCCCCCTCCTTTTGTGGTTAGGTCAAAGTTTTGGGGCTGAAAAGCATGGTATGAGGTATAACCTGGTAGTGCTGGGGTGCACTCGAGAGCCTTGAACCAGGTTTCTGTTACTGCACAGATATCAATGTTCTCCATTCTAAGGAAAGTTTTGAGTGCGTGCATCTTGAGGTTTAGACTTCTGGCATTGAGTAGCATTACTCTTAGTTTCTTATCCCTTGTGATACCTATGGAGGTGGGTTTGTCTTTTGAGCCTTGCCTAAAAAAGGCACTATGGGGGTAGCAAGAGCCTTTGCCAATATCCGAAAGCCCAGGGGTGACAGGTGCAAGCCGTCCCTAGCAAAGCATCGTGGCTTGTCGTGCATGTCATCCCAGGCTGACAGGCATTGGATCCCGTTTGAATGACACCAATACTTAAGCCAATTGTTGAAATTGATAATCTTGTCTTCATACTGTGGCATCATTCTTGGTGAGGGTAAGATGCTACTCAAGGTCAGGGTCATACCGGCCTGGGCTACATGCTCAGAGAGCTCCTCTATGTCTCTTTTCATGTAGTCCAGGGAGGTACTTCTGAGGTCATTCACACCAGCATGGACAATGACTGAGTCATATTTGTACTTGCCTTGGAGTGACCTGAGTGCTTGTGTTATGTGGTGGATCCTAGCGCCCGATAGGCAGCTCACCGTGACCTTCTTCTTGTTCAGCCTGGTGAGCGGGACATCAGTGTGCCTGATGATCGAGTCACCTATTACAAGTGTATCAGGTGTGTTGTTTAGCCTTATAGGTTCATAGGTTCATAGGTTCATACTAGGCTATCTGCCCGAGGGCATTTACAAGCCTAGCCCATAGTTTTGTGGCTTACGCCACCCCTTTAGTATGGGGAACTATACCCATTATTTTGCTGTGCCTCTGTCGAGCAGTGACACTGAGGTAATCCCTGGGGTATATCTGCAATCTCCCATCCATTGGTCAAGATTTCTCTTGAACAAGGCCAGCGAGGTGCTCTGCCTCACATATACCGGGATTTTGTTCCACAGCATAGGAGTCTTTGGGTCATGAATCTACGCCTCCAGCACGTCCTATTAATAGCCGTGTCGAGGTTTAAGTCTCCGCCCTTGTGGCTCTGACGGATCTAGATTTTGAGGTGAAGCATATTCATCAAATCTGGGTTTGACATGGCCTTGTATGTCAGGCAAAGGTCACCTCTGAGCAAGCGGTGGCGACTGAATAGAGCTGGAGTTCTTTCAGTCAGGCAGCATAGGACAGATTTTTGAGACCCTTTATCCTTTTGGTGAGGAACTTTTGTGGCCTCTCCAGCTGCTGCAAGTGTCGGGTCAGATACATTCCGAATGGGGCATTGTACTCAATCATTGGTCTGATGAGTGATGAGTATAGGGAGACTATGACCTCCCTTGATCTAGATGTGAATCTTTTCATGATAAGGTGGGCAATGTAGAAGGTCTTCCTAACTACTTTAGCTACATGGGTGTCGAATGACAGGCTACTGTCAACCTGGGTCCCCAGGTCCCTGATAAATACTTCTGTGCTCAGTGGATTGCCACCTATATGGTAGCTAGGGGTAACCTTGTTTTCGAAAAAGGGTACCCTTAG